>NC_091291.1:72531836-72840169 GCF_032444005.1 Ranitomeya imitator | reverse complement strand
AGTCACTGCATCGCCAGCGCCAGAGAGGACCTGAGCGGTGGGACTGACATACTGGGTGAACATGTCCATTGGTGGCGAACATGAACACAATGGAGCACCATAACCAGTACTTCATGGCAGATTTAGGCAGAAGAACATTTTTTTCAAATGGTTAAATGGTTATGCAAATTGTCTCCTCAGAGAGGAAGAGGACTAGAACTCTAGCGCCACCTGTAGGAAATAGCAATCCTAGAAGTCATTGTCGACTCTTTAACGAACCTTGCTACATGACTTAGGATAATAGCCAAACCAGAATCTCAATTTGCAGGCACTGTGTTTCGGGGTACTGCCCCTCGTCAGTGCAAAGTGTGAGATCTGATTTGGCTGCGTGAGAGGCTAAGACTGGGATCTAAGAAGCATTGTTTCTCCTTGTGGAGAGTGACAAGCCAGGTCTGGCATGTGTTAAGCCACTCACCAAGCCAAATCAGATCTCACACTTTGCACTGATGAGGGCCAATAGCCGGAAACACAGTGTCTGCAAATTGAGATTCTGGTTTGGCTTTTATCCTAAGTCATGTGACATTACTACTTCATATAGGTGGCACTAAAGTTCTAGTCCTCTTCCTCTCTGAAGAGACAAACTGCATATTTAATTTCCCAGAGGAGCATGCATGGCATATAAGTCTCCTCACTCTGACATGCCAGCTCTGGATTGTCAGTCTCCAGAAGAAGAAACCGTGCCCTTTAGATCCCTTAAGGATTTAAAACTGTAGTGTTCAACCCCTTCACACAAATATAGGCATGACTGTCAGTCCGTCCACACTGACGGATTGTGGAGGGATCTCAGGAGCTGAACCCCCTGCATCTGCGGCTGATGCTGGCTGTATGACACCAGGGGAGCACCTCCCAGGAGCATTTTATGGGCCCAAATATGATGTCATTGAAAATGTCTTCAACACAGTTCCATTAATGGGAAAATAAAAATGGCACAGGTCTTAGAAAATTGGGACACAATCTAATTTTTTTTTTGTTTTGCAAACTTTAGACATTTTTTTACCACATAAAGAAAAACTAAAATATAAAAGTTTGGTCTCCCTGTAATTGTACTGACCTGTAGGATAAGGTTTCCATGTAATTATTATTGCACAGTAAATGCTGTAAAAACAAAACCTAAAAAACAATGTTAAAACTGCATGTTTTTCACCATTTTACTGCACTGGGAATTTTCCCCATTATTCAGCATATGATGTGGTAAAATGAGTGGTGTCATTAAGATCTCAGACATCGGCTTTTCAGAGAAGAGGCGGAAAACATGAAAAATTGCCCAAATCTGAAGGGGTTAATCAAGGGGTAGCCAATTAGTCCATATACAGGTGTATCTCACAAAATTAGAATATCATAAAAAAAAGTTAATTTCAGTTCTTCCATGCAAAAAGTGAAACGCATATATTATATAAAGTCATTAGACCCAGATTGATCTATTTCACGTGTTTATTTCTGTTAATGTTGATGATTATGGCTTACAGCTAAAGAAAACCCAAAAGTCATTATCTCAGTAAATTAGAATACTTTATAACACCAGCTTGAAAAATGATTTTAAAATCCGATATGTTGGCCTACTGACATGTATGTTCAGTAAATGCACTCAATACTTGGTAGGAGATCCTAATTTACTGAGAATTTGACTTTTGGGTTTTCATTGGCTGTAAGCCATAAATGACTTTTGGGTTTTCATTGGCTGTAAGCCATAATCATCAACATTAATAGAAATAAACACTTGAAATAGATCACTCTGTGTGTAATGACTGTATATAACATGAGTTTCACTTTTTGTATTGAAGAACTAAATTAACTTTTTGATGATATTCTAATTATGTGAGATGCACCTGTAAATCCATGAAAAGCTTGATAATATGTCTTCTAAGGCTAGGGGCATATTCCTCATTTTCTGCGGGGACTTTCTCAGCCTCCTGGAACAAATAGTCAGAAACTTTGGATACAGGGATGAGGGGTCCGGCGGTAACCAGTCAGCGTATGGTGCACCCTGACGGGGTGGGGGGCAACATCTGCTTGGGAGAAACAAGAGGAACTTTCCATTCCCTGAAGGCAGGAGGTGAAGGGACAGGCTGCCCAATCTGCTGCTCAGACAGTTCTTCTGATGCACATGGAAAGCTCCCAAGGAGGAATTTGTGAGATTTTGTTGTTACCAATAAGTAGACTTCATGAAGAAACGTGTGAATTACACAGGCGTCACCGGTCAGAGGCGTGAGTACCATAAATGATAATCCATCGTGGTCTGTCAGCAGGGGAGGACAGCACTATAGGGTTAATAACAAAATCCAATACTACCACTACAGTCCTGCGGTATAAGCCCCGCTCCATGTCAGGTCCGTCTGGTCCTGGTGGCCAGGATCACAGAGACGTACCGCAGCGTTCTCCGCAGGCGCTGCACTCTCCTGCCCCAGTACAGGCGTGCGCCCTGCTGACAGTCACTGGAGTTCTGGGCCAGTCATCCTTATTTTCGGCTAGAAGTTTTGCTAAGTCGCTTTACTCGGTTACAAATTGAACACGATTCCCTTACTATTTTTAAAAGAAAAACAATTTAAAAAGATTAAAAAAAACACCAATTTCCATCTTGACCTTGGGCATGTGAAGCAATCCCATTAGGTATTAATTATTTATCCTTACATCCTGGAGCACACCAGGTCCACTCACCTATGTGGTGTCCGTCCCAGCCTGCAGCCATTACACAGACCACCTCACTCTCTGGAGTCCTCACCCATGGGGGATCTGCAGCCCCTCGGAGCACCTGCAGTATCAGCAGCTTCCTGGCCTGTCCAGCCACTGCAGTGTTATTCCAAGTGGCACACATCCAGCAGACACCGTGCACTGTCACCAAGTGGCCAGCAGAGGGCACCACCTCCCCAGCATTGCATTGGATGGGAATTTAAAGAGATCTCACATGTAAATGTCCTTCCTTGTTACATTATCAAGGGCAATTTACAGGACTTCTTCAGCTTTAGTTAAAAGGAAAAAAAAATAGTAACTAGTTATGGTTTAAAGAAACGGGTAAGAACAAACCTTTTTAAAGATGACCTGTTAATAAATGTGTCATTTTTTACCTGGTGTAAATGTCACTGATCTCCTTTTCCAGTTTTTGGTGATTATTATTTTATTTTCCTGAGATTAGGCCTGCTCTTCTCTGTGTATAAATCTAGCCTTGCTAACAACTGGGTGTGATCCATAAGATTTTATTCTGTATGACTGGGCCCTAAAATCGCCAGGAACACGTCAGGGTTTGTGTTTTTTTACCATCAGCATGTGGATATTTTTATTTTCGTGGAATAAAACTTGAAAATCATTATTAATTAATTCTTGGATGTGCTCTTTTTGCACATGAATCAAGTTCCTCTTATTTGTAAACTATTTCTTCGCGCACTTGTCTAAACCACCAAGGGCAGACATACCGCTGGTGCAGCTTCATCGGGGCCCAGAGGTGAAGGGGGCCCCTTACAGGGCGGCTAATTATGGCCTGGCCTGTTTGTCAGAGCCTAAGGGTATGTGCACACGTTCAGGATTGCATCAGGATTTGGTCAGGATTTTTCATCAGTATTTGTAAGCCAAAACCAGGTGTGGGTGATAAATGCAGAAGTGGTGCATATGTTTCTATTATACTTTTCCTCTAATTGTTCCTCTCCTGGTTTTGGCTTACAAATACTGATGAAAAATCCTGACCAAATCCTGATGCAATCCTGAACGTGGACACATACCCTAAGGGTATGTGCACATGTAGTTGGAACCTCTGTGGATTTTTCCGCACCTGTTTTGAGAAATCTGCAGGTAAAAAGCACTGTGTTTTACCTGCAGATTTACAGCGGATTTATTGCTGTTTTTGTGCAGATTCCACCTGCAGTTTTACACCTGCGGATTCCTATTATGGAGCAGGTGTAAACCGCTGCGTAATCTGCACAAAGAATGAACATGCTGCGGAATAAACAAAGCAGCGTTTCCACGCTTTTTTTCTGCAGCATGTGCACTGCGGATTTTGTTTTCCCAAGGCCGGTGGGCTACTCGGAGCCGGGCCCTTTGGTTCTCAAGGGGGATGTCACGGTGGCTGACCCGGTGCGTGGCCCTAGGGGCGTCCGTTGTAAATGGGGGGAAAGGTCTTTAAAGGGATAATGTTCATGACGCCACCTGTGGTATTCGGTCAGGGTGACCGACGCTGCTTAGGGGTCCGCTGGGGTGATGTTATGGCAGCTAGATGGTATACCTTCCCACAGGTGAAGTGTGTCCCCAGGGCTTCCCAGTGTGTAGATGATGGATGGTGAGAGGCGCAGTGAAGAACGAGGACACAAGGTTGCAGTCTCTTTACCTTTTTACTGAAGGTTCAGCATCCACAGACCAGAGCACCAGATCACAGGGCAGGCAGAGTCCGGCCGGTCCGAAGGCAAATCCAGAGTCCCCTTATCCAGGTGGAAATCAGTAGCCTTCCTCTAGCGCCTAGCTGTTGTAGTACCTCCCTGCTGTGCGTCTCGGTAAGGTCCTCACAACTGTTGTGGATGTTATGTCTTTCTCTCTCTGTCCCCCTGATGGATAGGATAGGGCAAACCCGTATGACTGATGGCCTGAGGCTTTTTACAGGGACACTATCACGCCCCGGCCCCCACAGTTGCCACCGTGCTTCCTGGGTATAAGGTCAGGCAACTAATATGGAACTAGCTGTCCTGCCGGTCTCTGGAGCCAGGCTTGGAGACGATGACTCCCTCGGTGTTTCGGCTACCGGCTTCTGCGCCTCAGAAAGGAGGCAGCCTTTTACAGGGCAGAACTCCTTCTGGTTTCCTCTCCTTTTGCTATGACTTCGTTTCTCACTCTTAGCAACGCAATTCCCTTCAATGTCTCTTTCTTGGGATGCTGCCGCATTGGTAAGCAGGCGCAGCTCCGTGTCCTTCTGTCTAGGCCTCTGACAGGATCCCACCCCTGTCCGGGACCCACTACCTGAGAGGAGCTCAGATAGCAGCTTACTGAGTGTAGCCCAGCCAGCGTTCGCCAGACAGGAGCTGCCTGGGTGAAACCCAGCTCGCTTCTCCCTCACTTATTGTCCAACCCACCAGTTTTACCTAATTGTGAGGGGAGCCCTAATAAATAGGAGCATAGCTCCCCCTGGCGGACTGGAGTGTGAAGTGTGTTGTGTGGTTTGTGATACCTGGTAAAGTGATCTCCTTTATTGCCATCAGACGTAATATCACTCCCCCAGGTGGAAGAATGACATTACTGCAACGAACAGGACCCTGGGGCGCTGCATTTACATGGTACTGTAAACTTATGGAAAACAAAAAACGCTGCGGATCCGCAGCAAAATCCGCAGCTTGTGCACATACCCTGAGGCTCTGTGGGGACCATGGCCAGATTGCCCCCATGTGCGGCAGGCAAGGAGTGATCCCTGCAGCTCCACTGCCTACAGGAGAAAATGTCAGCGGAGCTACAAAGATCCATCCTCTGCCTCCGGTAGTGCTTTCGGTCTGACACAGGGGCCCACGGCTTAGTGACTTCAGCATGCAGCGCTCGCATGCGTCAGAGAATACATTTTCAGCGACAACTATGGTGCAAGGAAATGGACGGAGATGGGAGTGGTGTTCTGTGCCCACATGAGGCGAATGGAGGTGACATTGACTAATAAGGGTTGTGAGAGAGAGAGAATAGTACCTTCAGTATTTCCTCGATATGAGGCAGACAGGACCAATGCTGCTCAGTGTCCAAAGAGATGATGCACACCAGGGATTGTGGAGTCCAGACTTGTTTATTTGGAAATCTGGACATACAGCGTATAACTGGTAATACAGTACTTTCTCCAGAAATGCAGGTGTAGACCAGGTACAGTAAGATGTAGCACCAAGTATGACTGCAAGTGTGAGCTACAAAAGGTCGAAAGACTGATGCCTTCCTAAGCCTGGTTCAAGAGCGTCCTCTCACAACAGCATGAAACTGAAACTGAAATGGCTGCCAGAGGAAGAGAAGACTTGATCCCTGAACCGGAAGCGAAAGACATGCCCACAAGACTTAATGAATAACAAGCTGCCATACAGAAAAAGGCCACTGGGTGGTAGCAGAGAAAAGTATAACAACATACATAGCATGAAGATACATAAAACTAAAGAACATAACTTACACGGAACAGCACACTCCCCGTCTGAAATTCCGTAAGGGATTTCACTATATTATTGTCCTTGAAATAAAGTCCAACAACCTAGAAAATGAAACCAAACATGCATGCAATGCCATAACAACTTTAAATGAGATAAGACATTAATTTAAGTCAGTTCCTGAGATAATCCAAAGGAAACCCATCTTCGGATCAGAGAAGCCGCACTAGGCCAAACTATCTCTGACCCAACTGTAATCCAATGGGCAAAAGTACTATTGCAGAGTTCTGTTCATAGCTTATCCTACCGGAATGTCCTCAATCGGTATTACCAATACGAGCTCATGGATTGGCCTCTGAAATGTCTTAGGTTCACCTTTCCTAAGGACTTTCAGCTCCACCTTCCGGACCTTACCATCTTCACTAGGGAAAGTCTTTGTAATGATTCCCATAGGCCAGTCGATCCTTTCAGCTTGTTGTTCCTTCATTAACACGATATCTCCTTCTTTCAAGTTCGGTTTACTTTGTCGCCATTTTCTTCTTCCTTGCAGAACCACAAGATACTCCTTTGTCCACCGGTTCCAGAAGTAATTGGCGAGGTACTGTACGCGTTTCCACTGCTTCTGGTAGGAGTTTGCGTGAGTAAACTCTCCACTGACTGTTAGCGGGTTCCCGATCTTTTGGGTAAGAAGAGTAGCCGGCGTAAGAATAGTTGGCTTTTCAGGATCCATTGACACTGGGACAAGGGGTCTTGAGTTGATTATGGCAGAAACTTCAGCCAGAAGAGTAACCAAGGTCTCATGCGTAAGTCTTGAAGAGTTCATATCCATAAGCATAGAGTTCAAGATGTTGCGTGAGATCCCGATCATCCTTTCCCAGGAACCTCCCATGTGAGAACTATGCGGAGGATTGAAGATCCAGGTGCAACCTCTTTCTGCCAGTTGATCCTGAATTGGCTTGATGTCAATATCCAGCTCTCGACATGCACCGATGAAGTTGCTTCCGCGGTCGGACCTTAATTGTTTCACTGGTCCTCTGATCGCTAGAAACTACCGAAGAGCGTTAATCAGGCTGGATGTGTCCATAGATTCTAACACTTCTATATGAACGGCACGGACACTCATGCAAGTGAATAGTACAGCCCAACGATTGCTGTTGGCATGACCTCCTCGAGTCCTACGTGCAGATACCATCCATGGCCCAAAGACGTGTAGGCCGATGTAGGTGAAAGGCGGTTCAGCACTCATTCTGTCGAAGGGTAGGTCGGCCATTTGTTGATGCACCTGTTTTCCTCTAGTTTTGCGACATTGCACACAGCGATGTACTGATCCCTCTACACGTCTTTTCATGCCTATGATCCAAAGTCCTGCAGACTGTAACTTGCCCTCTGTGATCTGCCTGCCTTGGTGTTCGTTTTTTTCATGAAAGTGCCGAATCAGTAGATCGGTGATGTGATGTCTACTGGGAATGATGCAAGGAAGTTGCTCTGAAAACTCTAGCTTGCCTCGATTTAATCGACCACCGACTCTCAGCAAACCGAAGCTGTCCATTAGTAGATTCAAATGAGCAATGGGGCTTTTCAGAGGGATCTGCTGTTTGTGGTTTAAGCATTCCCATTCGGTACTGAATACACTCTGCTGGACATAAAGTATTATAAGAGACTCACAGTGAGAAATGTCCTCAGCAGAGAGTGGTTTTTGGCAGATGTGCCAACCATTACAGTCTTTGTCTCCATGTGAATTGTGATGAGATCTCGCAATGTGGACTAACCTTGCCATAGTCTTAACGAGTTTCATCCAATTGGAGAAGCGTTCGAAGTGCTGGTGGAGCGCCCCCAGACACAGGGCCACAGGTTCTCGGTACCGGTCCTCTCTGTCTCAGATCCTCGGAGCATCCCATTCAAAGATCACCCCCTCGGGACTCACGTCTAATGGTTCACCCATCGATGTCTGTGCTGCTCAGTTTATTATGATAGACTTTCAGCCATACATGGACCTTTATGTAGTGCTAATAAGCCTGGTTCTATCATTTGTTATACTTTGCTGCCATCTACTGGCCGTTTGCTATATCACTGTAATATTAGTTATGGAATTTTCCCACAACACCTTTCTGTCTTTAGCTCCTCCTATCTTTTTCCTTCTCTTCCTGTTTTTGTACTCCGTGCCATCTTGGAATACACATGTGCTGCAGAACTGGAGAAAGGATTCTCTTGTTACCTCTAACCTGAAGCTTCTATTATCTCTATCTGGTGATTCTGTAACAGCTCTAACCTACAGTCCTCACTCTCACCAAGGTACTGTAAATAAACCTGTTGAATGTATCACTGCATCATCCTTCCGGATCACCACGCGCGGCTGATAGAGACTGGTGGCACAGTTAGTGAGTAACGCTACCTGTCATTGTTTATATAGCGATTTGTGATCACATCCCTCAGACACATCTCATCCACGTATATCGGTGGCAGAATAGTAACAAGAAACCTAAGTCAACAGTGTCTGTGTGCATATGCATTGTCTGCTAGCAAGTCTTAACCGTCCGCCATCTTATCTAAAACATGTCCACAAAGGGCACCATGGACCCATCTGCAAGTGAAGCACATCATGTTCCCGACACCATAGATGCTGCAGGAGCAGAGTCCACACTTACTGCAGAGCAGGACGTACGACCCAAACGTGTAACCAAGCCGACACAAAAGGCCAGAGAGAACTTTGAGACTACTAGAGACGAGTTCCATGATAACCTAGAACATTTATGGGGCAGAGTTGATCACTATTTAGCAGCTCTTCCACGCTATCACAGTGACGCTGCAGTTTTAACCGCCATATTGAAGAGTTTATCTGCCGCCTATGATCGCTACCAGAGACTGTCTGCAAAGTTCATCACATTCCTGAGTAACTGTGACATGGAAGATGCCCATGCAGAAGTAACTGAAAGGGAAACTCTTCTCCAAGAAAAGACCTCATTAGTACGAGATGCCCAGGATAAAGCAGAACTCCGCATCGCTCACCTCCAAGAGGTTAGGTCACATCGCACAACATCGACCAAAATCACAGCTCGGTCTTCCAGATCATCTCACTCCAGGAAATCAACATTGTCTGACAAGCTACTGGAGATCCGTGCAGCTGCAGAGGAAGCTAGGGTAAAAAGCTCCTTTGCTAAAAGGGAGGCTGAAGTGGAAGTGGAAGCTCAAAGAAACAAAGTGGAAGCTCAAAGAAATGAGATGGAAGCTCAAAGGAAATTAAAAATACTCCAAGCAGAAAAGGAAGAAGCAACAGCCCTTGCTAAACTGAAGGTCCTTGAACAAGCACTGGGACAAGATGATAATCCGGACTGTCTTATTCCAGAAGAAATGGAAGGCGCAGCTGATCGAACTTCAGACTACGTGCTAAGACATGCAACATCTGCACCAGCACCACCTCCAGTTTCTAACACGGATGTGCCCGCAAGTCAAGAAATGTCGCCACCTACTGCGGACAAGGTAACTTCCAGCTCTGACTCACAATTTAGGCCACAGCCAGCAGAACCTATAGAGATTAAACCGCAGTTTAACCCTTATGCCGCATCATTTCGTCCTGATTTGTCGCAGTCATATAAGCCAGAGAACTTACATTCCCTACGGATACCACAAGTTCATGCTGCAACAATGACCGAGAGATCGGACATGTCTGACTTCGCCAGATACATGATTCGCCGGGAGTTAATAAACATTAGTCTCTCAAAGTTTGATGATCGTGCTGAGAATTATAGAGCCTGGAAATCCACCTTTCAAGCAGTGATCCAAGACCTTAATCTCACCGGCAAGGAACAACTGGATTTGCTTGTTAACTGGTTAGGCCCTGAATCAGCAGAGCGCATAAAGACAATAGGGGCAGTTCATGTGGACTATTCAGATGCAGGTCTTATTGCAGCCTGGTAGAGACTGGAACAAACCTATGGCAGCTCAGAAGCTATAGAATGTGCCTTATTTAAAAGACTGCAAACCTTCCCAAAGATAACTAACAATGACAATAGAAAACTTCAAGATCTGAGCGACCTGCTAAAGGAAATAGAATTGGCAAAATTAGACCCACGTCTCTCAGGACTGAGCTACCTAGATACTGCTCATGGCGTTAATCCAATAGTGTCCAAGTTGCCACACGGCATGCAGGATAAATGGGCAGACCACGGCTCACGGTATAAAAGGCAGTATAATGTGTCCTTTCCCCCCTTTTCATATTTTTCCAGGTTCATCAGTGACCAAGCTCGGAAGAAGAATGATCCCAGCTTCGACTTCACTGAGCCTACTCCACCAGCATCATCATCATCTACAAGGTATGATAACATTGCCAAACGTAGAGATTCAAGGAACACAGTATCTGTGAGAAAGACTGACGTTCCACTTACTACACCTGCCTTCACTAAGACAAATAATGTTGCTCCTAAAGTCATGGACAGTAACCGTATGTGCCCTATCCACAAAAGGCCTCACCCGCTTAAAGAATGCCGTGGATTCAGAGCAAGGACTTTGCAGGAGCGTAAAGATACCCTCAAGGAGCTTGGGATATGTTATAAGTGTTGCACCTCCTCAGACCACCTCACTAAGGAGTGTAAGGCCGCCATTAAGTGCACTGAATGCAGCAGTGATAAACATGTCACAGCCATGCATCCCACGCCAGCTCCATACAACTCACAACCTTCTGCAGCATCTAACCCTGCTCAAAAGCATGGCGGGGAGCCACAGGTCCCTGACCCAACTGCAACCGCTGTTTCCTCCTCATGTACTGAGGTATGTGGAGAAGGGACTGATCCTAAATGCTGTGCCAAGGTATGTCTGATTAAGGTCTATCCAGAAGGACAACCCGACAAGGCCTCCAAAATGTATGCCATAATAGATGAGCAAAGTAACCGATCTCTAGCAAGGCCCAAATTCTTTGAGATCTTCAACATAAAGGGACAAATGACTCCATACACCCTCAACACCTGCTCTGGTCGTATTGAGACTTCTGGCAGGAGAGCCTCTGGGTACATAGTCTCTTCAATCAAGGGAAACGTGCATATACCTTTGCCAACCCTAATTGAATGTGACCAGATACCTGATAACAGGGAGGAGATTCCCACTCCGGAAGCCGCACTTTATCATCGCCACTTGAGGCACCTGACTAATGAAATTCCTCCTCTGGACATGAATGCTGATATTCTAATCCTACTCGGAAGGGACATTCTGAAGGTCCACAAGGTACGCCAACAATGCAACGGCCCAGATGATGCTCCATACGCCCAAAGACTCGACCTAGGCTGGGTAATCGTGGGCGATGTATGTCTGGATAGGAGTCACAAGGCATCCGAAGTCAACGCCTGTAAAACGTATGTGCTCCAAAATGGTCGTGCAACTCACTTTAAGCCATGCCTTCATCACTACGAAGTGAAAGAGAGGTTCTCTGATTCCATCCAGGAGCCTGACATCATTCCCACTCCCTACGGTGATGACTTAGGGAGAACAGTGTTTCACACAACAAAAGATGACAACAAAGTTGCCTTATCCATAGAAGACAAGGAGTTTCTTAAAATCATGGACAGTGGATTCTTCAAAAATGAATCTGACCGCTGGGTTGCTCCCTTACCCTTCAAGGCTTCAAGGACCAGGCTTCCTAACAACAGAGAACAGGCCTTATCTAGATTCATCTCACTGCAGAGAACATTAAGGAACAAGCCTGAAATGAAGGAACATTTCATAGCTTTTATGGACAAGATATTTCGCAATGATCACGCAGAGCCAGCTCCACCATTGCAAGCTGATGAAGAATGCTGGTATCTACCTTCCTTTGGAGTGTATCATCCAAGAAAGCCGAAACAAATCAGGGTGGTGTTCGATTCAAGCGCCAAACATGACGGCGTATCTCTGAATGACGTTCTCCTCACTGGTCCGAACCTGACTAATAACCTGGTGGGAGTGCTCATGAGATTCAGAAAGGAACCGGTCGCCATTACCGCCGACATCGAACAAATGTTCCATTGTTTCATCGTGCAACAAGATCACAGAAATTATCTCCGTTTTCTATGGCACCGAGACAACGACACCAACAAGGAAATGATCGAATACCGCATGAAGGTGCACGTTTTCGGAAACAGTCCTTCTCCTGCAGTCGCCACCTACGGCCTACGTAGGACCGCCTCCGATGGTGCAGCATCGGAGTTCGGGAAGGATGCTCAGCAGTTCGTTGAAAAGGACTTCTACGTGGACGACGGTCTTAAATCCCTTCCTACAGTGGAGGAAGCCATAGATCTGCTCCAACGGACATAAGGTATGCTTTCTAAAGCTCATTTAAGATTGCATAAAATTGCCTCCAATAGTGCTGTTGTCATGAAGGCCTTTCACCCTAATGATCATGCCGCAGAATTTAGGGACTTGAACCTAGGCTCAGACAATCCACCAGTACAGAGAAGTCTAGGCCTGAGGTGGAACTTGCTAAATGACTCCTTCAGCTTTCAGGTTAGTGGTGCAGAAAAACCATTTACTAAGCGTGGGGTTCTGTCAGTGGTGAACAGTCTATATGATCCACTTGGGTTTGTCGCACCCCTGATTATACAAGGCAAGCTCCTGCTGAGACAACTCTCAGAGTACATTAAGGACTGGGATATACCACTCCCTGCAGACAAACAACTAAAGTGGAAGTCATGGAGAGAATCTCTTTGCGCCTTGGATAAGATCCACATACCACGTTGTTACACTCCAGCATCCCTAACTACAAGTCAAAGGAAGGAGATTCATGTATTCGCTGATGCCTCCACTGAAGCTACTGCCGCTGTCGCTTACTTGAATGTTGTAGACTCTAACAATGAAGCCCATGTTGGATTTCTGTTTGGAAAGGCTAAACTGGCTCCTAAACCCGAGCACACCATACCCAGACTCGAGCTCTGTGGGGCTGTACTAGCCATAGAGATTGCAGACTTCATACAGAGCGAACTAGCTATTCACGTGGATGACATAAGATTCTACACAGACAGTAAGGTAGTTCTGGGCTACATATACAACCAGACGAAACGCTTCTACGTCTATGTCAGTAACCGAGTGGAAAGGATCAGGAAATCCTCCAAACCCCAGCAATGGCAGCACGTCCCATCCCATCTTAACCCTGCGGACCTTGCTACTAGACCAGTGTCTATTGGTGCCTTCGCAAGCTCTTCTTGGTTGACAGGACCGGAGTTCCTTCACGAACAGTGCAAAGAGACTGCCGCTGAAGACAGCTTCAGCCTTGAGGATCCAGATGTCGACCCAGAGATCCGTCCTGATGTCAGCACCTTCATCACCAAATTCAAGGAGGAGGTTGGCTTGGACTGTCGGCGTTTTGATCGCTTCTCAAGATGGACGAGGCTGGTTCGTGCCATTGCAAGGACAAGCACAGAGCCCCCATTTACCTATGTTGGCTTGGACGTTTTTGGCCATGTGCAGTCGCTGCACGTCGGACCAGAGGCGGGCATGCAGAAAGTAAACGTTGGGCAGTGTTGTTCACGTGCATGAGTGTACGAGCAATACACATAGAAGTGATAGAGTCCATGGACTCCTCCAGTTTCATTAATGCCTTAAGACGATTCTTCTCCATCAGAGGACCAGTAAAACAACTAAGATCTGATTGTGGAACAAACTTTGTAGGTGCCTGTCGAGAACTACAACTGAATTCAACACCAGTCCAGAACTTCTTGACAACCAATCGCTGTTCCTGGGTCTTCAATCCTCCTCATGCTTCCCATATGGGCGGATCATGGGAAAGAATGATAGGCATTACTCGTCGGATACTGGAATCTATGCTGATGGACTCAAATCTTTCAAGACTCACTCACGAGACCTTGACCACTTTCTTAGCAGAAGTCTCTGCTATAGTAAACTCAAGACCTCTTGTACCCATATCTACGGATCCAGAATCTCCTACAATTCTCACTCCGGCAACTCTCCTCACCCAGAAACTTGGAACTGTTCCTAACCCGCCTGAAGACTCTGTGTCCGGTAACAAATATCAGAGACGGTGGAAATATGTGCAACATCTGGCTAATTGTTTCTGGAATAGATGGAAGAAGGAGTACCTGACACTTCTCCAAAAACGAAGAAAATGGCAACACATAAGCCAAATTTACAAGTAGGAGATATTATCCTCATGAAAGACCAGAAGGAGGAAAGAAGCACATGGCCTATGGGACTTATCTCTAAAACCTTTCCAAGTGACGATGGCAAGGTACGCAAGGTAGAAGTGACAGTTACTAAGCAAGGTGACCCCAAAACTTTCATTAGGCCTATATCAGAGATTATTTTACTCATACCGGTTGAGGATTGATTATCCATCCAATCAGTAGGAACTCTTTCAAGGAACTTCAACCTTTGGATTACAAATGGGTTGGAGACAGTTTGGCCTAGCGCGGCTTCTCCAATCCGAAGATGGGTTATCCTTTGGATTACTTCAAGAAATCGTTCTAGACTTGTTATTCAATATGTTATTGTTGCATTGCATGCGTTGTTTTTATCTTACAGGTTGAGGTATCCCTCCATGCACTTCTGGTGAACACTCCCAATTCGAGACTTATGGTATAGTGAAATCCAAGGATTTCAGACGGGGAGTGTGCTGCTCAGTTTATTATGATAGACTTTCAGCCATACATGGACCTTTATGTAGTGCTAATAAGCCTGGTTCTATCATTTGTTATACTTTGCTGCCATCTACTGGCCGTTTGCTATATCACTGTAATATTTGTTATGGAATTTTCCCACAACACCTTTCTGTCTTTAGCTCCTCCTATCTTTTTCCTTCTCTTCCTGTTTTTGTACTCCGTGCCATCTTGGATCCCACATGTGCTGCAGAGCTGGAGAAAGGATTCTCTTGTTACCTCTAACCTGAAGCTTCTATTATCTCTATCTGGTGATTCTGTAACAGCTCTAACCTACAGTCCTCACTCTCACCAAGGTACTGTAAATAAACCTGTTGAATGTATCACTGCATCATCCTTCCGGATCACCACGCGCGGCTGATAGAGACTGGTGGCACAGTTAGTGAGTAACGCTACCTGTCATTGTTTATATAGCGATTTGTGATCACATCCCTCAGACACATCTCATCCACGTATATCGGTGGCAGAATAATGTCGGTAGTGGGGGCAGTATCCCCTTCATGGCGTAAAGGGCCGCCACCACGATCTCGACAGCAGGAGACCGGTTATAGATGGGATGGGGAGCTGTCGCTGGAGCTGGATCGGTTGGTGGGGCAGGGTCGTTTTTGGTACCGGCGTCTGATGTGGTTCCACCGATGTCGATCGACTCCGCTGACGAGGACACTGGAGTCTGCTGCGGCTCTTTCAAACACATTTCAATCACACTTCCAAGGCACACATGACCTGATTCTTCAGGCTTAAGAACTATCCTGTTCGTGACGCCAAGTTGGAGCGCCCCCAGACACAGGGCCACAGGTTACTCGGTACTGGTCCTCTCTGTCTCAGTTCTGGGGTTGTCACGTGGCTGGACCTGGTCCGTGACCCTGCTAAGGGGCGTCCAATAAAAGGGGTGATGGTAGTTTGTCAAGGTTTCGTGACGCCACCTGTGGTATTCGGTCAGGGTGACCGACGCTGCTTGGGGCCCACTGGGGTGATGTGATGGCAGCTAGATGGTGAACCTTCCCACAGGTTAAGTATGTCCCCAGGGCGTCCCAGTAAGGTGAATGGTGATGGTGTGAGGTGCAGTCAATAACGAGGACACAAGGTTGCAGTCTCTTTACCTCTTTACTGAAGACTTCAGGATCCTCAATCCAGAGCACAGTTAACAGGGCTGTCTGAGACCGGCCAGTCCGAAGGCACATCCAGAGTTCCCTTTGCAGGGGGAAATCAGTGCCTACCACTAGCGCCTGTGTGTTGTAGTCTTTCCCTGCTGAGCATTCGGGATAGTCCTCACAACTTCTGTTCTCGTTCTTTCTCTTTCTCTCTCTCTTCGTCCCCCAAGTTATCTGGATAGGACGCACCCGTTTGACGGGAAGGCTCGGAGCTATTCTGGGACCCTAGAGACGCCCCTCTCCACGCTTGCCCCCTATGTCTGCTGTATGTATGGTGTGATGTATTGTAGACAGCCAACCTATAATTAACTGTCCTGCGGTATTTGAAGTAAGGCATAGAGTCAGTTACTTCCTCGGTGTTCCGGTCACCGGCTACGCGCCTCAGTAGGAAGTTGCCGTTCTCGAGGCACGACTCCTACTGGCTCTCCTTTGTGCTTGATCTCATTTCTCACTTTCCACAATATCCTTCTCTTCTTGTCCTTTCTTAGGATACCGCCGCAAGATAGTGCAGGCGCGGTTCCGTTGCTTTATATTCCTTCTGCTAGGCCCCTGTCAGGAACCCACCCCTGACAGGTCCTCCCTGGATCTCTCCCAGGCTGCGTTCTGTTCTAACTTCCTATCCAACCCCTAGTTTTACCAGTATGAGGAGTGGCCTAATACATAGTGCCTTTTGCTCCCCCTAGTGGCCGGAGTGTGAAGTGTAATGTGTGCTGTGATACCTGGTCAGGTGAACTCCTTTAGTGCAATCAGACATAACATCACTCCCCTTAGCGGCAGAGCGACATTACTGCAACGACCAGGACTCTGGGGCGCTGCACTGGCAACCGATGGTGGAGGTTGGTTTAGCGTTTGTGGCCAGAGCACTGACCTCTGAGCGGACTTCTGGATCATCATCCGGATCCTGGATGCTGAAGACTTCCTGGAAACATTCACTTCCCTTCTGTTCCAGTAGAAACTTTGGACCTGAAAGCCAAGAAGAATTTGCAAAGGAACTTATAGACATAGGTCTAGTGGCATGGTCGGCTGGATTAAGTTCAGATGGGATATAGTGCCACTGTTCAGGTTTGGAGGACCTTCTTATTCTCTCAATGCGGTTACTGATGTACCCGTAGATGCGCCTTGTTTGGTTGTAGATGTAACCTAAGACAACTTTACTGTCACTGTAGTATTGTACGTCATCTATGTGAGTGTCCAGCTCATGCTGAATAAAGTCTGCAAGTTCTACTGCAAGCACAGTCCCACAGAGTTCAAGCCAGGGAATAGTGTGGTCAGGCTTGGGAGCCAACTTAGCCTTGCCGAAAACGAAACCAACATGATCTTGATTGTCGGAACCCGTTACCTTCAGGTACGCAACGGCTGCAATGGCCTCTGTGGATGCATCCGAAAACACATGGAGTTCCGTCCTAGTGCTAGCAGCAAGTGAGATTCCGGCGTAGCATCTCGGTATATTGATTTTATCCAAAGCACACAAAGACTGCTTCCAGGTTTCCCATTTTGGTTCCTTATCTGGAGGTAGCGGGGCATCCCAGTCCTTGACGGCTTCGGAAAGCTGTCTCATGAGGGATTTACCTTGTATGGTAATTGGTACTACGAATCCCAGTGGGTCATATAGGCTACCACTGACAGGACACCACGTTTAGTGAATGGTTTGTCTGCACAGTTGATTTGGAAACCGAAGTGTTGTGAATTCTGTGGCTGAATTCACTCCTGTGGTCACAAGTGGTACTGCAGCTTCTGAGCTTCCTCCCTCAGGTGTTCTGGTGAGCTCGTTAACTGCTTCATTACTTAACTCCGCCTGATGCTGCTATCCTTGCTCCTTGTCAATGTTTCAGTGTTGGATCTGAGCTTCTCCTGATTGTTCCTGTGACCTGCTGCTCTGTATAGCTAAGTGCTTTTTGTTTTTTTTTGTTGCTTTTTTTCTGTCCAGCTTGTCTTTTGTTTTGCTGGAAGCTCTGAGACGCAAAGGGTGTACCGCCGTGCCGTTAGTTCGGCACGGTGGGTTTTTTTTGCCCCCTTTGCGTGGTTTTGCTTTAGGGTTTTTTGTAGACTGCAAAGTTCGCTTTACTGTCCTCGCTCTGTCCTAGAATATCGGGCCCCACTTTGCTGAATCTATTTCATCCCTACGTTTTGTCTTTTCATCTTACTCACAGTCATTATATGTGGGGGGCTGCCTTTTCCTTTGGGGAATTTCTCTGGGGCAAGTCAGGCCTATTTTTCTATCTTCAGGCTAGCTAGTTTCTTAGGCTGTGCCGAGTTGCCTAGGTAGTTGTTAGGCGCAATCCACAGCCGCTTTTAGTTGTGTTTAGGATAGGATCAGGTGTGCAGTCTACAGAGTTTCCACGTCTCAGAGCTCGTTCTTGTATTTTTGGGTATTTGTCAGATCACTGTGTGCGCTCTGATCGCTAAGCACACTGTGTTTCTGGATTGCCTTCATAACACCTGTCATTAGCATACATAACAGTACAAGGAGCCAAACTAATGATTCTCAATAGAGGGAAAGAAAAAGTTCTGACATCATTTTTTTTTTTTTTCTGCTCTGTGTTCACTTTTTTTTTTCCCCTAGACATTTGGGTGATTCTGGACACAGGTGTGGACATGGATATTCAGGGTCTGTGCTCTTCAATGGATAATCTCGTTATAAATGTACAAAAAATTCAAGATACTATTGATCAGAAATCTATGTTAGAACCAAGAATTCCTATTCCTGATTTGTTTTTTGGAGATAGAACTAAGTTTCTAAGTTTCAAAAATAATTGTAAGCTATTTCTGGCCTTGAAACCTCATTCTTCTGGTAATCCTATTCAACAGGTTTTGATTATTATTTCTTTTTTGCGCGGCGACCCTCAAGACTGGGCATTTTCTCTTGCGCCAGGAGACCCTGCATTGAGTAGTGTCGATGCGTTTTTCCTGGCGCTCGGATTGCTGTATGATGAGCCTAATTCAGTGGATCAGGCTGAGAAAAATTTGCTGGCTTTGTGCCAGGGTCAGGATGATATAGAAGTATATTGTCAGAAATTTAGGAAATGGTCAGTACTCACTCAGTGGAATGAATCTGCACTGGCAGCTTTGTTCAGAAAGGGTCTCTCTGAGGCTCTTAAGGATGTCATGGTGGGATTTCCTATGCCTGCTGGTTTGAATGAGTCTTTGTCTTTGGCCATTCAGATCGGTCGACGCTTGCGCGAGCGTAAATCTGTGCACCATTTGGCGGTACTGCCTGAGGTTAAACCTGAGCCTATGCAGTGCGATAGGACTATGACTAGAGTTGAACGGCAGGAATACAGACGTCTGAATGGTCTGTGTTTCTACTGTGGTGATTCCACTCATGCTATTTCTGATTGTCCTAAGCGCACTAAGCGGTCCGCTAGGTCTGCCGTCATTGGTACTGTACAGTCCAAATTCCTTCTGTCCATTACCTTGATATGCTCTTTGTCGTCGTTTTCTGTCATGGCGTTTGTGGATTCGGGCACTGCCCTGAATCTGATGGATTTGGATTATGCTAAACGTTGTGGGTTTTTCTTGGAGCCTTTGCGGTGTCCTATTCCATTGAGAGGAATTGATGCTACACCTTTGGCCAAGAATAAACCTCAATACTGGGCCCAGCTGACCATGTGCATGGCTCCTGCACATCAGGAAGTTATTCGCTTTCTGGTGTTGCATAATCTGCATGATGTGGTCGTGTTGGGGTTGCCATGGCTACAAACCCATAATCCAGTATTGGATTGGAATTCCATGTCGGTATCCAGCTGGGGTTGTCAGGGGGTACATGGTGATGTTCCATTTTTGTCGATTTCGTCATCCACCCCTTCTGAGGTCCCAGAGTTCTTGTCTGATTATCAGGATGTATTTGAAGAGCCCAAGTCCGATGCTCTACCTCCGCATAGGGATTGTGATTGTGCTATCAATTTGATTCCTGGTAGTAAATTCCCTAAAGGTCGATTATTTAATTTATCCGTGCCCGAACACGCCGCTATGCGCAGTTATGTGAAGGAATCCCTGGAGAAGGGACATATTCGCCCATCGTCATCACCACTGGGAGCAGGGTTCTTCTTTGTAGCCAAGAAGGATGGTTCGCTGAGACCGTGTATTGATTACCGCCTTCTTAATAAGATCACTAGTACAGCCAAGAAGCAACGAAGAGTGGTGGTGGTGGGAGACTCACTACTGAGAGGCACAGAAGCAGCCATCTGCAGACCGGACATAACTGCAAGAGAAGTATGCTGCCTTCCAGGTGCGATGATCAAGGATGTGACCGATAGGATACCAAAGCTCTTCAGCTCCAAAGACGTCCACCCATTTCTTCTGATACATGTTGGCACCAATGACACGGCAAGGAAGGACCTACCGACAATCTGCAAGGACTTTGAAGAGTTGGGGAAGAAAGTAAAGGAACTGGATGCACAGGTAGTTTTTTCTTCTATCCTTCCAGTAGATGGGCATGGCACCAGGAGATGGAACAGGATCCTTGATGCAAACAACTGGCTAAGACGATGGTGCAGACAACAAGGATTTGGATTCCTGGACCACGGTGTGAATTACTGGTATGATGGACTCCTCGCCAGAGACGGACTACACCTCAACAAACCTGGGAAACACACATTCGCCAGAAGACTCGCTACACTCATCAGGAGGGCGTTAAACTAGAAGAAGAGGGGACGGGAAGAAAAACATTAGACTCGAACAAAGACGACCCAGGAAAACATACTCAGAAGGGAGGTAAGAACATTTCTAAAACAATCCACAGTGAGGAGATTGGAACAAAACAAAATCCTCTAAACTGCATGCTCGCAAACGCCAGAAGCCTGACAAACAAGATGGAAGAACTAGAAGCAGAAATATCTACAGGTAACTTTGACATAGTGGGAATAACCGAGACATGGTTAGATGAAAGCTATGACTGGGCAGTTAACTTACAGGGTTACAGTCTGTTTAGAAAGGATCGTAAAAATCGGAGAGGAGGAGGGGTTTGTCTCTATGTAAAGTCTTGTCTAAAGTCCACTTTAAGGGAGGATATTAGCGAAGGGAATGAGGATGTCGAGTCCATATGGGTTGAAATTCATGGAGGGAAAAATGGTAACAAAATTCTCATTGGGGTCTGTTACAAACCCCCAAATATAACAGAAACCATGGAAAGTCTACTTCTAAAGCAGATAGATGAAGCTGCAACCCATAATGAGGTCCTGGTTATGGGGGACTTTAACTACCCGGATATTAACTGGGAAACAGAAACCTGTGAAACCCATAAAGGCAACAGGTTTCTGCTAATAACCAAGAAAAATTATCTTTCACAATTGGTGCAGAATCCAACCAGAGGAGCAGCACTTTTAGACCTAATACTATCTAATAGACCTGACAGAATAACAAATCTGCAGGTGGTTGGGCATTTACGAAATAGCGACCACAATATTGTGCAGTTTCACCTGTCTTTCACTAGGGGGACTTGTCAGGGAGTCACAAAAACATTGAACTTTAGGAAGGCAAAGTTTGACCAGCTTAGAGATGCCCTTAATCTGGTAGACTGGGACAATATCCTCAGAAATAAGAATACAGATAATAAATGGGAAATGTTTAAGAACATCCTAAATAGGCAGTGTAAGCGGTTTATACCTTGTGGGAATAAAAGGACTAGAAATAGGAAAAACCCAATGTGGCTAAACAAAGAAGTAAGACAGGCAATTAACAGTAAAAAGAAAGCATTTGCACTACTAAAGCAGGATAGCACCATTGAAGCTCTAAAAAACTATAGGGTGAAAAATACTTTATCTAAAAAACTAATTAAAGCTGCCAAAAAAGAAACAGAGAAGCACATTGCTAAGGAGAGTAAAACTAATCCCAAACTGTTCTTCAACTATATCAATAGTAAAAGAATAAAAACTGAAAATGTAGGCCCCTTAAAAAATAGTGAGGAAAGAATGGTTGTAGATGACGAGGAAAAAGCTAACATATTAAACACCTTCTTCTCCACGGTATTCACGGTGGAAAATGAAATGCTAGGTGAAATCCCAAGAAACAATGAAAACCCTATATTAAGGGTCACCAATCTAACCCAAGAAGAGGTGCGAAACCGGCTAAATAAGATTAAAATAGATAAATCTCCGGGTCCGGATGGCATACACCCACGAGTACTAAGAGAACTAAGTAATGTAATAGATAAACCATTATTTCTTATTTTTAGTGACTCTATAGCGACAGGGTCTGTTCAGCAGGACTGGCGCATAGCAAATGTGGTGCCAATATTCAAAAAGGGCTCTAAAAGTGAACCTGGAAATTATAGGCCAGTAAGTCTAACCTCTATTGTTGGTAAAATATTTGAAGGGTTTCTGAGGGATGTTATTCTGGATTATCTCAATGAGAATAACTGTTTAACTCCATATCAGCATGGGTTTATGAGAAATCGCTCCTGTCAAACCAATCTAATCAGTTTTTATGAAGAGGTAAGCTATAGGCTGGACCACGGTGAGTCATTGGACGTGGTATATCTCGATTTTTCCAAAGCGTTTGATACCGTGCCGCACAAGAGGTTGGTACACAAAATGAGAATGCTTGGTCTGGGGGAAAATGTGTGTAAATGGGTTAGTAACTGGCTTAGTGATAGAAAGCAGAGGGTGGTTATAAATGGTATAGTCTCTAACTGGGTCGCTGTGACCAGTGGGGTACCGCAGGGGTCGGTATTGGGACCTGTTCTCTTCAACATATTCATTAATGATCTGGTAGAAGGTTTACACAGTAAAATATCGATATTTGCAGATGATACAAAACTATGTAAAGCAGTTAATACAAGAGAAGATAGTATTCTGCTACAGATGGATCTGGATAAGTTGGAAACTTGGGCTGAAAGGTGGCAGATGAGGTTTAACAATGATAAATGTAAGGTTATACACATGGGAAGAGGGAATCAATATCACCATTACACACTGAACGGGAAACCACTGGGTAAATCTGACAGGGAGAAGGACTTGGGGATCCTAGTTAATGATAAACTTACCTGGAGCAGCCAGTGCCAGGCAGCAGCTGCCAAGGCAAACAGGATCATGGGGTGCATTAAAAGAGGTCTGGATACACATGATGAGAGCATTATACTGCCTCTGTACAAATCCCTAGTTAGACCGCACATGGAGTACTGTGTCCAGTTTTGGGCACCGGTGCTCAGGAAGGATATAATGGAACTAGAGAGAGTACAAAGGAGGGCAACAAAATTAATAAAGGGGATGGGAGAACTACAATACCCAGATAGATTAGCGAAATTAGGATTATTTAGTCTAGAAAAAAGACGACTGAGGGGCGATCTAATAACCATGTATAAGTATATAAGGGGACAATACAAATATCTCGCTGAGGATCTGTTTATACCAAGGAAGGTGACGGGCACAAGGGGGCATTCTTTGCGTCTGGAGGAGAGAATGTTTTTCCACCAACATAGAAGAGGATTCTTTACTGTTAGGGCAGTGAGAATCTGGAATTGCTTGCCTGAGGAGGTGGTGATGGCGAACTCAGTCGAGGGGTTCAAAAGAGGCCTGGATGTCTTCCTGGAGCAGAACAATATTGTATCATACAATTATTAGGTTCTGTAGAAGGACGTAGATCTGGGTATTTATTATGATGGAATATAGGCTGAACTGGATGGACAAATGTCTTTTTTCGGCCTTACTTACTATGTTACTATGTTACTATGTTACTGTTAAATTTCAGTATCCCTTGCCATTGTTATCTGACTTGTTTGCTCGGATTAAGGGGGCTAGTTGGTTCACTAAGATAGATCTTCGTGGTGCGTATAATCTGGTGAGAATCAGGCAAGGAGATGAATGGAAAACTGCATTCAATACGCCCGAGGGTCATTTTGAGTATCTAGTGATGCCGTTCGGACTTGCCAATGCTCCATCTGTGTTTCAGTCTTTTATGCATGACATCTTCCGTGAGTATCTGGATAAATTCCTGATTGTTTACTTGGATGACATTTTGATCTTCTCAGATGATTGGGAGTCTCATGTGAAGCAGGTCAGAATGGTTTTTCAGGTCCTGCGTGCTAACTCTTTGTTTGTGAAGGGATCAAAGTGTCTCTTCGGTGTGCAGAAAGTTTCATTTTTGGGGTTCATCTTTACCCCTTCTACTATCGAGATGGATCCAGTTAAGGTCCAAGCCATCCAGGATTGGATTCAGCCGACATCTCTGAAAAGTCTGCAAAAGTTCCTGGGCTTTGCTAATTTTTATCGTCGCTTCATCTGTAATTTTTCTAGCATTGCCAAACCATTGACCGATTTGACCAAGAAGGGTGCTGATTTGGTTAATTGGTCTTCTGCTGCTGTGGAAGCTTTTCAGGAGTTGAAGCGTCGTTTTTGTTCTGCCCCTGTGTTGTGTCAGCCAGATGTTTCTCTTCCGTTCCAGGTCGAGGTTGATGCTTCTGAGATTGGAGCAGGGGCGGTTTTGTCACAGAGAGGTTCTGATTGCTCAGTGATGAAACCATGTGCTTTCTTTTCCAGGAAGTTTTCGCCCGCTGAGCGTAATTATGATGTGGGCAATCGAGAGTTGCTGGCCATGAAGTGGGCATTCGAGGAGTGGCGTCATTGGCTTGAAGGAGCTAAGCATCGCGTGGTGGTATTGACTGATCATAAGAACTTGACTTATCTCGAGTCTGCCAAGCGCTTGAATCCTAGACAGGCCCGTTGGTCGTTATTTTTTGCCCGCTTCGACTTTGTGATTTCGTACCTTCCGGGCTCTAAAAATGTGAAGGCGGATGCTCTGTCTAGGAGTTTTGTGCCCGACTCTCCGGGTTTATCTGAGCCAGCGGGTATCCTCAAGGAAGGAGTCATTGTGTCTGCCATCTCCCCTGATTTGCGGCGGGTGCTGCAAAAATTTCAGGCGAATAAACCTGATCGTTGTCCAGCAGAGAAACTGTTCGTCCCTGATAGGTGGACTAATAAACTTATCTCTGAACTTCATTGTTCGGTGTTGGCTGGTCATCCTGGAATCTTTGGTACCAGAGAGTTAGTGGCTAGATCCTTCTGGTGGCCATCTCTGTCACGGGATGTACGTACTTTTGTGCAGTCCTGTGGGATTTGTGCTAGGGCTAAGCCCTGCTGTTCTCGTGCCAGTGGGTTGCTTTTGCCCTTGCCGGTCCCAAAGAGGCCTTGGACACATATTTCGATGGATTTCATTTCTGACCTTCCCGTTTCTCAAAAGATGTCAGTCATTTGGGTGGTCTGTGATCGCTTTTCTAAAATGGTCCATCTGGTGCCCTTGGCTAAATTGCCTTCCTCCTCTGATTTGGTACCTTTGTTCTTTCAGCATGTGGTTCGGTTGCATGGCATTCCTGAGAATATTGTTTCTGACAGAGGTTCCCAGTTTGTTTCAAGGTTTTGGCGAGCCTTTTGTGGTAGGATGGGCATTGACGTATCCTTTTCCTCGGCTTTCCATCCTCAGACTAATGGCCAGACCGAACGAACCAATCAGACCTTGGAAACATATCTGAGATGTTTTGTTTCTGCAGACCAGGATGATTGGGTGTCCTTTTTGCCGTTGGCTGAGTTCGCCCTTAATAATCGGGCCAGCTCGGGTACCTTGGTTTCTCCATTTTTTTGCAATTCTGGGTTCCATCCTCGTTTCTCTTCAGGACAGGTTGAGTCTTCGGACTGTCCTGGTGTGGATTCTGTGGTGGATAGGTTGCAGCAGATCTGGACTCAGGTAGTGGACAATTTGATCTTGTCCCAGGAGAAAGCTCAACTTTTCGCTAATCGCAGACGCCGTGTGGGTCCCCGACTTCGTGTTGGGGATCTGGTTTGGTTATCTTCTCGTCATATTCCTATGAAGGTTTCCTCTCCTAAATTTAAACCTCGTTTTATTGGTCCGTATAGGATTTCTGAGGTTCTCAATCCTGTGTCTTTTCGTTTGACCCTCCCAGACTCCTTTTCCATACATAATGTATTCCATAGGTCGTTGTTGTGGAGATACGTGGCACCTATGGTTCCATCTGTTGAGCCTCCTGCCCCGGTTTTGGTGGAGGGGGAATTGGAGTATATTGTGGAGAAGATTTTGGATTCTCGTGTTTCTAGACGGAAACTCCAGTATCTGGTTAAATGGAAGGGTTATGCTCAGGAAGATAATTCCTGGGTTTTTGCCTCTGATGTTCATGCTTCCGATCTTGTTCGTGCCTTTCATGCGGCTCATCCTGGTCGGCCTGGGGGCTCTGGTGAGGGTTCGGTGACCCCTCCTCAAGGGGGGGGTACTGTTGTGAATTCTGTGGCTGAATTCACTCCTGTGGTCACAAGTGGTACTGCAGCTTCTGAGCTTCCTCCCTCAGGTGTTCTGGTGAGCTCGTTAACTGCTTCATTACTTAACTCCGCCTGATGCTGCTATCCTTGCTCCTTGTCAATGTTTCAGTGTTGGATCTGAGCTTCTCCTGATTGTTCCTGTGACCTGCTGCTCTGTATAGCTAAGTGCTTTTTGTTTTTTTTGTTGCTTTTTTTCTGTCCAGCTTGTCTTTTGTTTTGCTGGAAGCTCTGAGACGCAAAGGGTGTACCGCCGTGCCGTTAGTTCGGCACGGTGGGGTTTTTTTGCCCCCTTTGCGTGGTTTTGCTTTAGGGTTTTTTGTAGACTGCAAAGTTCGCTTTACTGTCCTCGCTCTGTCCTAGAATATCGGGCCCCACTTTGCTGAATCTATTTCATCCCTACGTTTTGTCTTTTCATCTTACTCACAGTCATTATATGTGGGGGGCTGCCTTTTCCTTTGGGGAATTTCTCTGGGGCAAGTCAGGCCTATTTTTCTATCTTCAGGCTAGCTAGTTTCTTAGGCTGTGCCGAGTTGCCTAGGTAGTTGTTAGGCGCAATCCACAGCCGCTTTTAGTTGTGTTTAGGATAGGATCAGGTGTGCAGTCTACAGAGTTTCCACGTCTCAGAGCTCGTTCTTGTATTTTTGGGTATTTGTCAGATCACTGTGTGCGCTCTGATCGCTAAGCACACTGTGTTTCTGGATTGCCTTCATAACACCTGTCATTAGCATACATAACAGTACAAGGAGCCAAACTAATGATTCTCAATAGAGGGAAAGAAAAAGTTCTGACATCATTTTTTTTTTTTCTGCTCTGTGTTCACTTTTTTTTTTCCCCTAGACATTTGGGTGATTCTGGACACAGGTGTGGACATGGATATTCAGGGTCTGTGCTCTTCAATGGATAATCTCGTTATAAATGTACAAAAAATTCAAGATACTATTGATCAGAAATCTATGTTAGAACCAAGAATTCCTATTCCTGATTTGTTTTTTGGAGATAGAACTAAGTTTCTAAGTTTCAAAAATAATTGTAAGCTATTTCTGGCCTTGAAACCTCATTCTTCTGGTAATCCTATTCAACAGGTTTTGATTATTATTTCTTTTTTGCGCGGCGACCCTCAAGACTGGGCATTTTCTCTTGCGCCAGGAGACCCTGCATTGAGTAGTGTCGATGCGTTTTTCCTGGCGCTCGGATTGCTGTACGATGAGCCTAATTCAGTGGATCAGGCTGAGAAAAATTTGCTGGCTTTGTGCCAGGGTCAGGATGATATAGAAGTATATTGTCAGAAATTTAGGAAATGGTCAGTACTCACTCAGTGGAATGAATCTGCGCTGCCAGCTTTGTTCAGAAAGGGTCTCTCTGAGGCTCTTAAGGATGTCATGGTGGGATTTCCTATGCCTGCTGGTTTGAATGAGTCTTTGTCTTTGGCCATTCAGATCGGTCGACGCTTGCGCGAGCGTAAATCTGTGCACCATTTGGCGGTACTGCCTGAGGTTAAACCTGAGCCTATGCAGTGCGATAGGACTATGACTAGAGTTGAACGGCAGGAATACAGACGTCTGAATGGTCTGTGTTTCTACTGTGGTGATTCCACTCATGCTATTTCTGATTGTCCTAAGCGCACTAAGCGGTCCGCTAGGTCTGCCGTCATTGGTACTGTACAGTCCAAATTCCTTCTGTCCATTACCTTGATATGCTCTTTGTCGTCGTTTTCTGTCATGGCGTTTGTGGATTCGGGCGCTGCCCTGAATCTGATGGATTTGGATTATGCTAAACGTTGTGGGTTTTTCTTGGAGCCTTTGCGGTGTCCTATTCCATTGAGAGGAATTGATGCTACACCTTTGGCCAAGAATAAACCTCAATACTGGGCCCAGCTGACCATGTGCATGGCTCCTGCACATCAGGAAGTTATTCGCTTTCTGGTGTTGCATAATCTGCATGATGTGGTCGTGTTGGGGTTGCCATGGCTACAAACCCATAATCCAGTATTGGATTGGAATTCCATGTCGGTATCCAGCTGGGGTTGTCAGGGGGTACATGGTGATGTTCCATTTTTGTCGATTTCGTCATCCACCCCTTCTGAGGTCCCAGAGTTCTTGTCTGATTATCAGGATGTATTTGAAGAGCCCAAGTCCGATGCTCTACCTCCGCATAGGGATTGTGATTGTGCTATCAATTTGATTCCTGGTAGTAAATTCCCTAAAGGTCGATTATTTAATTTATCCGTGCCCGAACACGCCGCTATGCGCAGTTATGTGAAGGAATCCCTGGAGAAGGGACATATTCGCCCATCGTCATCACCACTGGGAGCAGGGTTCTTCTTTGTAGCCAAGAAGGATGGTTCGCTGAGACCGTGTATTGATTACCGCCTTCTTAATAAGATCACTGTTAAATTTCAGTATCCCTTGCCATTGTTATCTGACTTGTTTGCTCGGATTAAGGGGGCTAGTTGGTTCACTAAGATAGATCTTCGTGGTGCGTATAATCTGGTGAGAATCAGGCAAGGAGATGAATGGAAAACTGCATTCAATACGCCCGAGGGTCATTTTGAGTATCTAGTGATGCCGTTCGGACTTGCCAATGCTCCATCTGTGTTTCAGTCTTTTATGCATGACATCTTCCGTGAGTATCTGGATAAATTCCTGATTGTTTACTTGGATGACATTTTGATCTTCTCAGATGATTGGGAGTCTCATGTGAAGCAGGTCAGAATGGTTTTTCAGGTCCTGCGTGCTAACTCTTTGTTTGTGAAGGGATCAAAGTGTCTCTTCGGTGTGCAGAAAGTTTCATTTTTGGGGTTCATCTTTACCCCTTCTACTATCGAGATGGATCCAGTTAAGGTCCAAGCCATCCAGGATTGGATTCAGCCGACATCTCTGAAAAGTCTGCAAAAGTTCCTGGGCTTTGCTAATTTTTATCGTCGCTTCATCTGTAATTTTTCTAGCATTGCCAAACCATTGACCGATTTGACCAAGAAGGGTGCTGATTTGGTTAATTGGTCTTCTGCTGCTGTGGAAGCTTTTCAGGAGTTGAAGCGTCGTTTTTGTTCTGCCCCTGTGTTGTGTCAGCCAGATGTTTCTCTTCCGTTCCAGGTCGAGGTTGATGCTTCTGAGATTGGAGCAGGGGCGGTTTTGTCACAGAGAGGTTCTGATTGCTCAGTGATGAAACCATGTGCTTTCTTTTCCAGGAAGTTTTCGCCCGCTGAGCGTAATTATGATGTGGGCAATCGAGAGTTGCTGGCCATGAAGTGGGCATTCGAGGAGTGGCGTCATTGGCTTGAAGGAGCTAAGCATCGCGTGGTGGTATTGACTGATCATAAGAACTTGACTTATCTCGAGTCTGCCAAGCGCTTGAATCCTAGACAGGCCCGTTGGTCGTTATTTTTTGCCCACTTCGACTTTGTGATTTCGTACCTTCCGGGCTCTAAAAATGTGAAGGCGGATGCTCTGTCTAGGAGTTTTGTGCCCGACTCTCCGGGTTTATCTGAGCCAGCGGGTATCCTCAAGGAAGGAGTCATTGTGTCTGCCATCTCCCCTGATTTGCGGCGGGTGCTGCAAAAATTTCAGGCGAATAAACCTGATCGTTGTCCAGCAGAGAAACTGTTCGTCCCTGATAGGTGGACTAATAAACTTATCTCTGAACTTCATTGTTCGGTGTTGGCTGGTCATCCTGGAATCTTTGGTACCAGGGAGTTAGTGGCTAGATCCTTCTGGTGGCCATCTCTGTCACGGGATGTACGTACTTTTGTGCAGTCCTGTGGGATTTGTGCTAGGGCTAAGCCCTGCTGTTCTCGTGCCAGTGGGTTGCTTTTGCCCTTGCCGGTCCCAAAGAGGCCTTGGACACATATTTCGATGGATTTCATTTCTGACCTTCCCGTTTCTCAAAAGATGTCAGTCATTTGGGTGGTCTGTGATCGCTTTTCTAAAATGGTCCATCTGGTGCCCTTGGCTAAATTGCCTTCCTCCTCTGATTTGGTACCTTTGTTCTTTCAGCATGTGGTTCGGTTGCATGGCATTCCTGAGAATATTGTTTCTGACAAAGGTTCCCAGTTTGTTTCAAGGTTTTGGCGAGGCTTTTGTGGTAGGATGGGCATTGACCTATCCTTTTCCTCGGCTTTCCATCCTCAGACTAATGGCCAGACCGAACGAACCAATCAGACCTTGGAAACATATCTGAGATGTTTTGTTTCTGCAGACCAGGATGATTGGGTGTCCTTTTTGCCGTTGGCTGAGTTCGCCCTTAATAATCGGGCCAGCTCGGCTACCTTGGTTTCTCCATTTTTTTGCAATTCTGGGTTCCATCCTCGTTTCTCTTCAGGACAGGTTGAGTCTTCGGACTGTCCTGGTGTGGATTCTGTGGTGGATAGGTTGCAGCAGATCTGGACTCAGGTAGTGGACAATTTGATCTTGTCCCAGGAGAAAGCTCAACTTTTCGCTAATCGCAGACGCCGTGTGGGTCCCCGACTTCATGTTGGGGATCTGGTTTGGTTATCTTCTCGTCATATTCCTATGAAGGTTTCCTCTCCTAAATTTAAACCTCGTTTTATTGGTCCGTATAGGATTTCTGAGGTTCTCAATCCTGTGTCTTTTCGTTTGACCCTCCCAGACTCCTTTTCCATACATAATGTATTCCATAGGTCGTTGTTGCGGAGATACGTGGCACCTATGGTTCCATCTGTTGAGCCTCCTGCCCCGGTTTTGGTGGAGGGGGAATTGGAGTATATTGTGGAGAAGATTTTGGATTCTCGTGTTTCTAGACGGAAACTCCAGTATCTGGTTAAATGGAAGGGTTATGCTCAGGAAGATAATTCCTGGGTTTTTGCCTCTGATGTTCATGCTTCCGATCTTGTTCGTGCCTTTCATGCGGCTCATCCTGGTCGGCCTGGGGGCTCTGGTGAGGGTTCGGTGACCCCTCCTCAAGGGGGGGGTACTGTTGTGAATTCTGTGGCTGAATTCACTCCTGTGGTCACAAGTGGTACTGCAGCTTCTGAGCTTCCTCCCTCAGGTGTTCTGGTGAGCTCGTTAACTGCTTCATTACTTAACTCCGCCTGATGCTGCTATCCTGCTCCTTGTCAATGTTTCAGTGTTGGATCTGAGCTTCTCCTGATTGTTCCTGTGACCTGCTGCTCTGTATAGCTAAGTGCTTTTTGTTTTTTTTGTTGCTTTTTTTCTGTCCAGCTTGTCTTTTGTTTTGCTGGAAGCTCTGAGACGCAAAGGGTGTACCGCCGTGCCGTTAGTTCGGCACGGTGGTTTTTTTTTGCCCCCTTTGCGTGGTTTTGCTTTAGGGTTTTTTGTAGACTGCAAAGTTCGCTTTACTGTCCTCGCTCTGTCCTAGAATATCGGGCCCCACTTTGCTGAATCTATTTCATCCCTACGTTTTGTCTTTTCATCTTACTCACAGTCATTATATGTGGGGGGCTGCCTTTTCCTTTGGGGAATTTCTCTGGGGCAAGTCAGGCCTATTTTTCTATCTTCAGGCTAGCTAGTTTCTTAGGCTGTGCCGAGTTGCCTAAGTAGTTGTTAGGCGCAATCCACAGCCGCTTTTAGTTGTGTTTAGGATAGGATCAGGTGTGCAGTCTACAGAGTTTCCACGTCTCAGAGCTCGTTCTTGTATTTTTGGGTATTTGTCAGATCACTGTGTGCGCTCTGATTGCTAAGCACACTGTGTTTCTGGATTGCCTTCATAACACCTGTCATTAGCATACATAACAGTACAAGGAGCCAAACTAATGATTCTCAATAGAGGGAAAGAAAAAGTTCTGACATCATTTTTTTTTTTTTTCTGCTCTGTGTTCACTTTTTTTTTTCCCCTAGACATTTGGGTGATTCTGGACACAGGTGTGGACATGGATATTCAGGGTCTGTGCTCTTCAATGGATAATCTCGTTATAAATGTACAAAAAATTCAAGATACTATTGATCAGAAATCTATGTTAGAACCAAGAATTCCTATTCCTGATTTGTTTTTTGGAGATAGAACTAAGTTTCTAAGTTTCAAAAATAATTGTAAGCTATTTCTGGCCTTGAAACCTCATTCTTCTGGTAATCCTATTCAACAGGTTTTGATTATTATTTCTTTTTTGCGCGGCGACCCTCAAGACTGGGCATTTTCTCTTGCGCCAGGAGACCCTGCATTGAGTAGTGTCGATGCGTTTTTCCTGGCGCTCGGATTGCTGTACGATGAGCCTAATTCAGTGGATCAGGCTGAGAAAAATTTGCTGGCTTTGTGCCAGGGTCAGGATGATATAGAAGTATATTGTCAGAAATTTAGGAAATGGTCAGTACTCACTCAGTGGAATGAATCTGCGCTGGCAGCTTTGTTCAGAAAGGGTCTCTCTGAGGCTCTTAAGGATGTCATGGTGGGATTTCCTATGCCTGCTGGTTTGAATGAGTCTTTGTCTTTGGCCATTCAGATCGGTCGACGCTTGCGCGAGCGTAAATCTGTGCACCATTTGGCGGTACTGCCTGAGGTTAAACCTGAGCCTATGCAGTGCGATAGGACTATGACTAGAGTTGAACGGCAGGAATACAGACGTCTGAATGGTCTGTGTTTCTACTGTGGTGATTCCACTCATGCTATTTCTGATTGTCCTAAGCGCACTAAGCGGTCCGCTAGGTCTGCCGTCATTGGTACTGTACAGTCCAAATTCCTTCTGTCCATTACCTTGATATGCTCTTTGTCGTCGTTTTCTGTCATGGCGTTTGTGGATTCGGGCGCTGCCCTGAATCTGATGGATTTGGATTATGCTAAACGTTGTGGGTTTTTCTTGGAGCCTTTGCGGTGTCCTATTCCATTGAGAGGAATTGATGCTACACCTTTGGCCAAGAATAAACCTCAATACTGGGCCCAGCTGACCATGTGCATGGCTCCTGCACATCAGGAAGTTATTCGCTTTCTGGTGTTGCATAATCTGCATGATGTGGTCGTGTTGGGGTTGCCATGGCTACAAACCCATAATCCAGTATTGGATTGGAATTCCATGTCGGTATCCAGCTGGGGTTGTCAGGGGGTACATGGTGATGTTCCATTTTTGTCGATTTCGTCATCCACCCCTTCTGAGGTCCCAGAGTTCTTGTCTGATTATCAGGATGTATTTGAAGAGCCCAAGTCCGATGCTCTACCTCCGCATAGGGATTGTGATTGTGCTATCAATTTGATTCCTGGTAGTAAATTCCCTAAAGGTCGATTATTTAATTTATCCGTGCCCGAACACGCCGCTATGCGCAGTTATGTGAAGGAATCCCTGGAGAAGGGACATATTCGCCCATCGTCATCACCACTGGGAGCAGGGTTCTTCTTTGTAGCCAAGAAGTATGGTTCGCTGAGACCGTGTATTGATTACCGCCTTCTTAATAAGATCACTGTTAAATTTCAGTATCCCTTGCCATTGTTATCTGACTTGTTTGCTCGGATTAAGGGGGCTAGTTGGTTCACTAAGATAGATCTTCGTGGTGCGTATAATCTGGTGAGAATCAGGCAAGGAGATGAATGGAAAACTGCATTCAATACGCCCGAGGGTCATTTTGAGTATCTAGTGATGCCGTTCGGACTTGCCAATGCTCCATCTGTGTTTCAGTCTTTTATGCATGACATCTTCCGTGAGTATCTGGATAAATTCCTGATTGTTTACTTGGATGACATTTTGATCTTCTCAGATGATTGGGAGTCTCATGTGAAGCAGGTCAGAATGGTTTTTCAGGTCCTGCGTGCTAACTCTTTGTTTGTGAAGGGATCAAAGTGTCTCTTCGGTGTGCAGAAAGTTTCATTTTTGGGGTTCATCTTTACCCCTTCTACTATCGAGATGGATCCAGTTAAGGTCCAAGCCATCCAGGATTGGATTCAGCCGACATCTCTGAAAAGTCTGCAAAAGTTCCTGGGCTTTGCTAATTTTTATCGTCGCTTCATCTGTAATTTTTCTAGCATTGCCAAACCATTGACCGATTTGACCAAGAAGGGTGCTGATTTGGTTAATTGGTCTTCTGCTGCTGTGGAAGCTTTTCAGGAGTTGAAGCGTCGTTTTTGTTCTGCCCCTGTGTTGTGTCAGCCAGATGTTTCTCTTCCGTTCCAGGTCGAGGTTGATGCTTCTGAGATTGGAGCAGGGGCGGTTTTGTCACAGAGAGGTTCTGATTGCTCAGTGATGAAACCATGTGCTTTCTTTTCCAGGAAGTTTTCGCCCGCTGAGCGTAATTATGATGTGGGCAATCGAGAGTTGCTGGCCATGAAGTGGGCATTCGAGGAGTGGCGTCATTGGCTTGAAGGAGCTAAGCATCGCGTGGTGGTATTGACTGATCATAAGAACTTGACTTATCTCGAGTCTGCCAAGCGCTTGAATCCTAGACAGGCCCGTTGGTCGTTATTTTTGCCCGCTTCGACTTTGTGATTTCGTACCTTCCGGGCTCTAAAAATGTGAAGGCGGATGCTCTGTCTAGGAGTTTTGTGCCCGACTCTCCGGGTTTATCTGAGCCAGCGGGTATCCTCAAGGAAGGAGTCATTGTGTCTGCCATCTCCCCTGATTTGCGGCGGGTGCTGCAAAAATTTCAGGCGAATAAACCTGATCGTTGTCCAGCAGAGAAACTGTTCGTCCCTGATAGGTGGACTAATAAACTTATCTCTGAACTTCATTGTTCGGTGTTGGCTGGTCATCCTGGAATCTTTGGTACCAGAGAGTTAGTGGCTAGATCCTTCTGGTGGCCATCTCTGTCACGGGATGTACGTACTTTTGTGCAGTCCTGTGGGATTTGTGCTAGGGCTAAGCCCTGCTGTTCTCGTGCCAGTGGGTTGCTTTTGCCCTTGCCGGTCCCAAAGAGGCCTTGGACACATATTTCGATGGATTTCATTTCTGACCTTCCTGTTTCTCAAAATATGTCAGTCATTTGGGTGGTCTGTGATCGCTTTTCTAAAATGGTCCATCTGGTGCCCTTGGCTAAATTGCCTTCCTCCTCTGATTTGGTACCTTTGTTCTTTCAGCATGTGGTTCGGTTGCATGGCATTCCTGAGAATATTGTTTCTGACAGAGGTTCCCAGTTTGTTTCAAGGTTTTGGCGAGCCTTTTGTGGTAGGATGGGCATTGACCTATCCTTTTCCTCGGCTTTCCATCCTCAGACTAATGGCCAGACCGAACGAACCAATCAGACCTTGGAAACATATCTGAGATGTTTTGTTTCTGCAGACCAGGATGATTGGGTGTCCTTTTTGCCGTTGGCTGAGTTCGCCCTTAATAATCGGGCCAGCTCGGCTACCTTGGTTTCTCCATTTTTTTGCAATTCTGGGTTCCATCCTCGTTTCTCTTCAGGACAGGTTGAGTCTTCGGACTGTCCTGGTGTGGATTCTATGGTGGATAGGTTGCAGCAGATCTGGACTCAGGTAGTGGACAATTTGATCTTGTCCCAGGAGAAAGCTCAACTTTTCGCTAATCGCAGACGCCGTGTGGGTCCCCGACTTCGTGTTGGGGATCTGGTTTGGTTATCTTCTCGTCATATTCCTATGAAGGTTTCCTCTTCTAAATTTAGACCTCGTTTTATTGGTCCGTATAGGATTTCTGAGGTTCTCAATCCTGTGTCTTTTCGTTTGACCCTCCCAGACTCCTTTTCCATACATAATGTATTCCATAGGTCGTTGTTGCGGAGATACGTGGCACCTATGGTTCCATCTGTTGAGCCTCCTGCCCCGGTTTTGGTGGAGGGGGAATTGGAGTATATTGTGGAGAAGATTTTGGATTCTCGTGTTTCTAGACGGAAACTCCAGTATCTGGTTAAATGGAAGGGTTATGCTCAGGAAGATAATTCCTGGGTTTTTGCCTCTGATGTTCATGCTTCCGATCTTGTTCGTGCCTTTCATGCGGCTCATCCTGGTCGGCCTGGGGGCTCTGGTGAGGGTTCGGTGACCCCTCCTCAAGGGGGGGTACTGTTGTGAATTCTGTGGCTGAATTCACTCCTGTGGTCACAAGTGGTACTGCAGCTTCTGAGCTTCCTCCCTCAGGTGTTCTGGTGAGCTCGTTAACTGCTTCATTACTTAACTCCGCCTGATGCTGCTATCCTTGCTCCTTGTCAATGTTTCAGTGTTGGATCTGAGCTTCTCCTGATTGTTCCTGTGACCTGCTGCTCTGTATAGCTAAGTGCTTTTTGTTTTTTTTGTTGCTTTTTTTCTGTCCAGCTTGTCTTTTGTTTTGCTGGAAGCTCTGAGACGCAAAGGGTGTACCGCCGTGCCGTTAGTTCGGCACGGTGGGTTTTTTTTGCCCCCTTTGCGTGGTTTTGCTTAAGGGTTTTTTGTAGACTGCAAAGTTCGCTTTACTGTCCTCGCTCTGTCCTAGAATATCGGGCCCCACTTTGCTGAATCTATTTCATCCCTACGTTTTGTCTTTTCATCTTACAGTCATTATATGTGGGGGGCTGCCTTTTCCTTTGGGGAATTTCTCTGGGGCAAGTCAGGCCTATTTTTCTATCTTCAGGCTAGCTAGTTTCTTAGGCTGTGCCGAGTTGCCTAAGTAGTTGTTAGGCGCAATCCACAGCCGCTTTTAGTTGTGTTTAGGATAGGATCAGGTGTGCAGTCTACAGAGTTTCCACGTCTCAGAGCTCGTTCTTGTATTTTTGGGTATTTGTCAGATCACTGTGTGCGCTCTGATCGCTAAGCACACTGTGTTTCTGGATTGCCTTCATAACACCTGTCATTAGCATACATAACACCGAAGGTGTCGGCTGACAGGTTGCACCTCAGGCCTAAGCTTCTCTGCACAGGCGGCCGGTCTGGTCCCAGGTCTATGTCCTTGAATCCAGGTGCATGGTCACTTCACTCAAAGGCTCTCATAACAGCCAGGCTGTTTGAAGCAATTTTGTGCAGTCTAAGCTTAGCTCGGTACAGCATATGTTGTGTCCTTTTAAGTAGGTTGATTGCCGCTTCTTCTGTGGGTAGAGATTTTAGTCCATCATCTACGTAGAAGTCTTTCTCTACAAAGTCTCTGGCGTCTGTTCCATACTCGGACTCTCCTTCTAGTGCGGTTCTCCGCAGGCCATATGTTGCCACTGCGGGTGAAGGGCTGTTCCCGAATACGTGAACCCGCATGCGATACTCCACCATCTCTTTGCTGGGGTCATTGTCCTTGTACCACAGGAACCTGAGGAAATTCCTGTGGTCCTCTCTGACTATGAAACAGTGGAACATCTGTTCAATGTCGGCAGTGATGGCAATGGGCTCTTTCCTGAACCTCATCAACACTCCTACTAGGTTGTTTGTCAGATTAGGATCTGTGAGGAGGACATCATTGAGAGATACACCTTGATGTTTGGCACTTGAATCAAAGACAACTCTAATTTGCTTAGGTTTCCTCGGTTGATATACTCCAAATGAGGGTAGGTACCAGCACTCCTCATTTTCCTTTAAGGGAGGCGCTGGCTTCGCATGGTTGTTATGGAATATTTTGCCCATAAAGGTGACGATGTGTTCTTTCATCTCTGGTTTATTGCTTAGTGTGCGCTGGAGAGAGTTGAATCTGGACAAGGCTTGTTCACGATTGTTCGGGAGCCTTACCCTGGTAGCTCGGAAGGGTAGGGGAAAAACCCAGTGATTGGTATCGTCCTTAAGGAACTCATTGTCCATTATCCTGATGAATTCCTTGTCTTCCATAGACGGGGCTACTTTGTTGTCATCCTTAGTGGTATGAAACACAATTCTTCCCAGGTTGTCTGCATAGGGAGAAGGGATAACATCAGGCAGCTGTACAGGATCTGGAAGCTTTTCCTTCACCTCATAGTGATGAGGACATGGTTTGCAGAAAGTAGTGCACCCGTCTCGGCGTATGTAGGTCTTAAAGGAATGGACTCCTGTTTGGTCCAAGCATACATTTCCTATGACTACCCACCCCAAGTCAAGTCTCTGGGCGTAGGGGGCGTAGTCAGCACCATTACACTGTTGGCGGAATTTATGTATCCTTAAATTATCTCTGCCAAGCAGAAGTAGGATTTCAGCATCTGTGTCCAAAGGTGGGATAACGCTGGCTAGGTGCCTTAAGTGTGGTTGGTGGAAAGCAGCTTCCGGGGTAGGGATCTCATCCCTTTGGTCTGGTATTTGATCGCATTCAATTAGCGTAGGTAGGGGTATTTCTACGTCTCCATTGACAGGAGAAGCAATGAAACCTTGTGCTCTTCTGCCTTTATTCTCTATGCGCCCCGAGCAAGTATTCAGAGTGTAGGGCGTTGCTGGTCCCTTGATTCCAAAGGCTTCAAAGAACTTAGGTCCAACTAGGGATCGATTGCTCTGATCGTCAGTGATGGCATACATTTTTACTGCCTTCTCTGGTTGCCCTTCTGGTTGCCCTTCTCTGATTAGGCATATCCTGGCACAGTATTTAGCACTTTGATTCTCCCCACATACCTCTGAGCATGAGCAGGAAACAGCTGTGGTGGACTTGGCATGATTCTGTGGCTCCCCACCATGGCTTGTAGCGGGACTAGAGGTAACTGCAACTGCTGGATTGCTGGTGGCTGAGGCTGGGTGCAAGGCTTATGGGTGTCTGTCGCTGTGACACTCTTCACACCTAATGGCAAATTTACTGTCCTTGGCCGTGTGTTCTGATGAAGCGCAGCACTTGAAACATACCCCAAGTTCACTGAGGATTTTCTTGCGCTCCCGCATGGTTTTCGACCTGAAGCCTCTACATTTGTTCAGTGAGTGTGGTCTTTTGTGAATGGGACACTCACGATTGAAATACTTATCCCTCGACGGAATAGTGTACTGCTTATCGGCAGGTACTGCAGGTTAGTCTTTCTGACGCTTACACTGTTCCTCGAGTCCTTGTGTCTATGTGCGACGCTTTCATACCTTGATGAAGGTGTTGCCGAAGCTGCAGTGTTAGACTCCAGGAAGTCGAGGCTAGGGTCGTTTCTCATTTGGGCTTGTTCGTCAATGAACTTGCAGAACTGAATGAACGGAGGAAAGGTGATGTCATGTGACCTTTTATACCTGGAGACGCACACTGCCCACTTCTCTTGCAGACTATGTGGCAGCTTTGAGACGATTTGATTCACCCCATGGGCAGTGTCCAGGTAACCCAGTCCAGACAGACGAGGGTCTCTTTTAGCAAGTTCCAGCTCCATAAGCAGATCACTTAAGTCCAAAAGTTTGTGGGCTTCCTTAAGGTTGATCCGTGGAATGTTCTGCAGTCTCTTGAATAGGGACTTTTCTATGGCTTCAGCGCTGCCATAGGTTCTTTCGAGTCTCTGCCAGGCTGCAGCGAGATCTGCTTCAGCTTGCCCCACATAAACGGTCCTAAGACTCTTAATACGATTTGTGGATTCAAGACCCAACCATTTTACTATGAGGTCGAGCTCCTGCTCCGCGGATAGGTTCAGATCAGCAATGGCGGCCTTGAAGGTTGCTTTCCAGGCTCTGTAGTTCTCTGCACGGTCGTCGAATTTTGAGAGGCTAGTGCTGATTAGCTCTCTGCTCACCATGAACCTGGCAAACTCGGACATGTCTGATCCTTCACTCCTTGTTACCGTAGCAGCTTTTGGTGCCCCTCGGGCGTATAAACAGTGTGGCATGAAAGGGTGAATTGGTCCCAGGTAAAATGATGTTGCTGCAGGGTTGAGCTGTGGTTTAACCACTGCTGCTTGAACTGTGGAGACAGGCTGGAGTGTGCCTTATGGTCCTCTTGCGGTGATGACTGCTCCTGAGGGGGTGCATCACGGCGTTGGTCTTGGGTCTCTGTAGGGGCTGTTACAGAACCCCCCAGCACCAAGAATGTTATGCAGTATATGTATGTATAATAGTTTCCATGTGAAATGCATCAGTCCACAGGCTGCGCCCCTGGGCAGAGAGGACAAGATATCCCCCTTCTGTCCTCCCCACCTTTGTAATTCCCACAGTAAATATCAGCAGGCTCCGGCCCCCTGCGGCTATTGTAATGTATGTCTGGCCTGTTTTTTTCTATTGGCCTGCCCTGTTTATCTGTGTTATATATTCTGTGTGCTGTAAATAAAGTGTGTTCTTTTAGACTGGAAATTCGTGCAGTAGCAGTCAGCTTTTATATGCTCTCACGTAACCAAGGAATTCCAGCCAGCGTCCTTCATTCAGAATCCAGCAAAAGCAGAGTGGACCTCCTGAAACACGGGGTGGTACTGAAAGAGGTACCCCAGCTTGGTAGACCCCGTTAAACTGGTCGGCTCCCCTTTTTAGCGACACGATCGGCATACACAGTCTGATCCTTAACGGATCGGTTTGGGGATGACCGAAGTTTATGGGGTTGGTACAAGTTCCGTTTGTCGACTTAGTCCATCGGCATTACCGTTTTGTTTGCCGGGTCTGTAGTGGATGGTGAAGTCCAGAGGTTGTAGCGCTAAACTCCACCACAGTAATCTGGCGTTGTCTCCGGAGACCCGATTAAGCCAGACTAGGGGATTATGGTCCGTTAGGAGGAAAAACTGTCGTCCATACAAATATGGTTGTAACTTTTTGAGTGCCCATACTATTGCCAGGCACTCCTTCTCGATGGCCGCATAGCTCACTTCACGGGGCAGTAGTTTCCGACTCAAGTAAGCTACCGGGTGTTCTTGGCCGTCCGGCCCGACTTGGCTCAGTACTGCCCCCAATCCAAACATAGAAGCGTCTGTGTGGACAAGGAAATGTTTAGTTGGATCGGGTGCGGCCAATACAGGGGTATTGATGAGGGCGTCCTTTAGCTGGCGGAAGGCTTCCTCACACTCTGGGGTCCAGGTTACCTGGCGGGGTTGGTTCTTATGGGTCAGATCAGTGAGGGGCTTGGCCACGCTGCTGTAATTGGGAACGAATTTCCTGTAATACACCGCTGTCCCTAGAAACGCCATGACCTGGGTTTTAGTGCGTGCGGTGGGCCATTTGGCTATGGCCTCAATCTTGGCTGGTTCTGGTCTCTGTTTCCCACTTCCCACCCAATGCCCTAAATACTGAACCTCTGCTTTGCCCACGTGACACTTGTTTGGGTTCAGGGTGATTCCGGCCTTGTGGATCCTGTCTAATACTGTCTCTAGGTGACTTAGATGCTCTTCCCATGTCGCGCTGTAGATGGTGATGTCATCCAGGTAGGCACACGCATAGTCCTGGAGACCATCCAGAAGCCGGTCAGCCAGCCTCTGGAAGGTCGCCGGGGCAGTCTTCATCCCGAATGGCATAACTCGAAACTGGAATAAGGCAAACGGGGTGACAAATGCCGACTTGGGAATAGCATCAGGACTAAGGGGAATCTGCCAGTAGCCTTTGCATAGATCGATGGTGGTCAAATACTTTGCCCCTGCCAGCCGGTCTAACAAGTCATCCACACGCGGCATGGGATACGCATTCGTCACTGTTTTCTCATTGAGCTTACGATAGTCTACACAAAACCGTGTACTCCCATCCTTTTTGGGCACTAACACTACGGGGGATGCCCAGGGACTATCTGACTCTTCAATGACCCCTAAATGCAACATCTCTTGTATCTCTTGTCACATCCCTTCTCGTACAGACTGAGGGACGCGGAAGGGGGGTTGTCGCAGGGGGGTCTGATCCTGGGTCTCAACCTTGTGTTGTGCCAGGTGAGTGTACCCGGGTTTCCCCGAAAATATCCTCTGTCGCTGCCTCAACAACTCCTCCGCCTGCTGTCTCTCCCGGGGACCTAAGTCTTCACCCCAGTGTACCTGGTCCCATGTTTTAGACTGAGTCCTCTCCCCTAAGACACCAGGCAAGGGAAGTCCGGCTAAATCCTCTGCTTCAGTGCACAGATGGCCACTACCTCTTCAGGGCACTCCCGATAGGGCTTCAGCATATTCACATGGAACATGCGGATAACCCTGGGGTCGTCACAATCGGCGACATTATAGGTGGTGTCGGCTATTTTCCCCACTACCTGGTAGGGCCCCTGCCATGCAGCTTGGAACTTGTTCTGCCTAGTGGGCTCTAACACCAGGACCTTCTGCCCTATTTCCAAGGTGCGCGCTCTGGCCCTCCGATCGTACCATACGCGCTGGCGCCGCTGGGCCACCTGCATGTTCCCACGTACAGCCTGGGTCAGCTCCTGTAGGCGGTCCCGGAATTCCAGCACATAGGGTACAATAGGTACCCCTTCTATGATGCCCTCCCCTTCCCAGTGTTCTAGCACTAAGTCTAGGGGTCCCCTTACCCGTCTCCCGTATATCAAATGGGGAGAACCCCGTGGATTCTTGGGGCACCTCTTGATAGGCAAACAGGAGGGGAGGCAAGAATTTCTCCCAGTCCCTGTAGGTCCTGGTAAAAGTCCCAATGAGTTGTTTTAACGTCCCGTTAAAGCGTTCACACAACCCATTGGTTTGCGGGTGGTACGGGGCGCTTCTAATGGACTTTACGCCGCACAGCTTCCACAGTTGGTTGGTCACCTCTGCTGTAAACTGGGTACCCTGGTCTGAGATATGTTAGGTAACGCAACCGCCTCTGGATACAGTGTGGCATAATCTACCACTGTCAATATATACCTTTTCCCTGATGGACTGGGTTTGGCTAGCTGTTGTGAATTCAGCTTTTGGGCTCCCTCCGGTGGTTGTAGAGGGTAATGCAGTTGTGCCTGGACTGCAGGAGTGGACAGCTGTATCTACTAATTGCAAAACTGACTGGGGTATATAGCTTTGCAGGATCCTTTAGTCAGGAAAGAATGTCGGTTATCTGGGTTGTCTGTGACCGATTTTCTAAGATGGTTCATTTGGTACCTTTGCCTAAATTGCCGCCTTCTTCTGATTTGGTTCCGTTGTTTTTTCAGCATGTGGTGCGTTTGCATGGTATTCCGGAGAATATTGTGTCCGACAGAGGTTCTCAGTTTGTTTCCAGGTTTTGGCGGGCCTTTTGTGCCAAGCTGGGCATTGATTTGTCTTTTTCCTCTGCATTTCATCCTCAGACAAATGGCCAGACTGAGGGAACTAATCAGACCTTGGAGACCTATTTGAGATGCTTTGTGTCTGCTGATCAGGATGATTGGGTGGCTTTTTTGCCATTGGCCGAGTTTGCCCTTAATAATCGGGCTAGTTCGGCTACTTTGGTTTCGCCTTTTTTTTGTAATTTTGGTTTTCATCCTCGTTTTTCTTCTGGGCAGGTTGAGCCTTCTGACCTTCCTGGTGTGGATTCTGTGGTCGACAGGATGCAGCAGATTTGGGCTTATGTGGTGGACAATTTGGTGCTGTCTCAGGAGGAGGCTCAGCGTTTTGCTAACCGTCGTCGGTGTGTTGGTTCCCGGCTTCGGGTTGGTGATCTGGTTTGGTTGTCTTCCCGTCATGTTCCTGTGAAGGTTTCTTCCCCTAAGTTTAAGCCTCGATTTATTGGTCCTTATAGGATTTCTGAGATTATTAATCCGATGTCCTTTCGCCTGGCGCTTCCGGCCTCTTTTGCTATTCATAATGTCTTCCATAGATCTTTGTTGCGGAAATATGTGGAGCCCGTTGTTCCCTCTGTTGATCTTCCGGCCCCTGTGTTGGTCGATGGGGAGTTGGAATATGTTGTTGAGAAGATTTTGGATTCCCGTTTTTCGAGGCGGAAGCTTCAGTACCTTGTCAAGTGGAAGGGTTATGGCCAGGAGGATAATTCTTGGGTTTCTGCCTCTGATGTCCATGCCATTGATTTGGTTCGTGCCTTTCATCGGGCTAATCCTGATCGGCCTGGGGGCTCTGGTGAGGGTTCGGTGACCCCTCCTCAAGGGGGGGTACTGTTGTGAATTCAGCTTTTGGGCTCCCTCCTGTGGTTGTAGAGGGTAATGCAGTTGTGCCTGGACTGCAGGAGTGGACAGGTGTATCTACTAATTGCAAAACTGACTGGGGTATATAGCTTTGCAGGATCCTTTAGTCAGTGCCAGTTGTCCATTGTTCTGGAAGGTTTCACTTCCCTGCTGGTCCCTCCAGTTTGCTGTGCTTTTCTACAAAGATAAGTCCTGCTTGGTTTTTGCTGTCCACCTGCAGTGGACTTTATAGTTCTGTGCATTTTTCATGTTTTTGTTTTGTCCAGCTTAGTCTGTGAAGGATTTTTTGCAGCCTAGATATTTCTCTGGAGATGCAGATATACCCCCCATGTCTTTAGTCAGATGTGGTGATCCGTATTTTCTGCGGTGGAGATTTTCTAGTGTTTTTGTACTGACCGCATAGTACTCTGTTCTTTTCTTTCTTTTTAGCTAGTATGGCCTCCTATGCTAAAATCTGATTTCATATCTGCGTATGTTATTTCCCTCTCCTCTCACAGTCAATATTTGTGGGGGGCTATCTATCCTTTGGGGATTTTCTCTGAGGCAAGATAGGTTTCCTGTTTCTGCCTTTAGGGGTAGTTAGATCTTAGGCTGTGCCGAGGGGTCTAGGGAGTGTTAGGTACCCCCCACGGCTACTTCTAGTTGCGCTGCTAGTTCAGGGTTTGCAGTCAGTACAGGGACCACCTTCTCCAGAGTCCGTCTCATGCTGCTCCTAGGCCACCAGATCATAACAGCTAACGGCCCTATCAGATCGACCGCTACTCGGCTAAATGGTTCCTCCACAATGGGGAGGGGGCGTAATTTGGCCTTGCATCGATCTCCCCTTTTGCCAATGCGCTGGCAACTGTCACAAGTCTGGCAGTATTGACGAACATCATAGGTTACCCCCGGCCAAAAGAAGTTTTGTGTCAGACGATGCCTGGTGCAACTGACGCCGAAGTGCCCGGCCAAGGGTATGTCATGAGAGAGTCGCAGTAACTCCTGCCTATACTTCTTGGGAACTACCAGCTGTCATTTTATAGTAGGGCTCGTCCCTGTGTGGTGCTGCTCTGTGATCCGGTAGAGGAGTCCCTGCTTCCATATAAACTGTTCCCCTTCTAGTACCCCTCTCCCCTCCTGTGCCTTCCCACGATATCCCTCCAATGAAGGATCCTCAAGTAACTCCCTCTTAAATTCATCGGGGGTGGCCCAAGAAATGTGTCTGGCTATGAGAATACGTGTAGGGCTGGGATGTCTTACCTTGGCCTCCTCTGAGTGTGATTCCGCCTCCGCAGCTCGAGCTTGTCTCCGGGTGGTCACAGGATATGTCTCAGCCAGAGGGGCAACCGAGAAGGCAGACAACATGGGCCCCAAGTCATTTCCCAGCAAAACGTCTGCAGGCAAATCCTCCATCAAGCCGACCTCAACAAGGCCATCCCCAACTCTCCAGTACAGGTGAATCCTGGCAGTGGGCAGTCGATGTATGGCTCCCCCTGCTACCCAGACTGCCACTGTCCGGTCCGTCTTCTCTTGGTCCTGGACGAGATGAGGCTTCACAAGGGTCAAAGTTGCTCCGGAATCTCTTAGTCCCTGCATGCGTTTCCCATTAACCCACACGACCTGTCGATGCTGTTGTCAATTATCTGCCCGGGCTGCCTGCACGGGGTCTACTTCATGCAGCACTTCCTCCATGTCTTCCACCCCTTGGTTAGTTGTAGCCCCCAATGCCGGGTCAGCTTCGCCTTGGTAGCAGTGTACAGCGGCCCGGCGGAAGGTAGCTGTTCCCGCCTTTGGCCACTGGGTATGCTGAGTCCAGTTGGGACATTGTCTTTGCAGGTGGCCCAGCTGACGGCAGGTGTGGCATCGAGCCCCAGGGGAACTGTGGTAGGCCGGGTTTCTAGCTGGTCCCCCTACAATCTTCGGTGGTTTGGGGCCCTCCAGGTCCATGGGCGGACCCCTAGTGACCATCTTTGATCCGGACAACTGAGGCCTCCTGGCGTCATGATGTTCATCGGCCAGACGAGCGGCTTCCTCAAGAGTCATTGGCCGCCTGTCCCGAAGCCATTCCTGTGTCTCGGGGTTTAGTCCATTAAAGAATCGTTCTAACAAGAAGAGCTGGAGGACGTCCTCCTTAGTGGTTGCTTGGCTCCCTTGTACCCACTGTAGCAGTGACCGCCGTAATTTACAGGCCCATTCAGCGTGGGTATCGGTTACTCGTTTTATAAGTCCGCAGAACTTTTGGCGGTATGCCTCTGGTGTCAGCGCATACCGGGCCAAGATCACTTCTTTGATCCGCTCATAGTCCATACAGTCCTCATCAGGTACCGTGCGATAGGCGTCCGCTGCCCGGCCTGTCAGCTTGCTGGCCAGAATCTGAACCCGTTCCTCCGGCTTCACTTGATGAAGGGCACACTGCCGCTCAAAGTCCTGCAGAAAGCCATCAATGTCTTCCTCTGCCTCCCCAACTGTCGGAAGGCATTATACTGGATCTTTTTGTGGCTTACTGTTGAAGGTACCTGGGTGGAAGCCAGAGCTCCCCCTGCTCGCTGACTCACCTCTCTCCGCTCTGCCATCTCCATCTTGGCTAGCTCTATCCTGGTCCGCTCGGCCATCTTTTCCTTCAGATCAGTACGCACATCAGCCATCACCTCTCGTATGATCTCTACTGCAGGGTTTGGCCCATAGAACGCCAGTCTGTTCTTTACCTCCCTCTGGAATTCAGTCTCTTCCACGTTCACATTGGGGGGCGCTGCACTGTCATGTTCCATGATGGTTGCTATCAAATCCGCTTTTGTTTTGTTGCTGGCGATTAACCCTCGGGCTTCCACCAGATCTTTTAATGTAGTCCTCTTTAACTTCTGGTAGTTGTCTTCCATTCATTCCTTTCCTCCTGTAGAAGGGGTATCAGATCCCACTGCTGCCACCAGTGTAACGGTGTCTACCAAGCTGGGGTACCTCTTTCAGTACCACCCCGTGTTTCAGGAGGTCCACTCTGCATTTGCTGGATTCTGAATGAAGGACGCTGGCTGGAATTCCTTGGTTACGTGAGAGCATATAAAAGCTGACTGCCACTCCACGAATTTCCAGTCTAAAATAACACACTTTATTTACAGCACACAGAATATATAACACAGATAAACAGGGCAGGCCAATAGAAAAAACAGGCCAGACATACATTACAATAGCCGCAGGGGGCCGGAGCCTGCTGCTATTTACTGTGGGAATTACAAAGGTGGGGGAGGACAGAAGGGGGATATCTTGTCCTCTCTGCCCAGGGGTGCAGCCTGTGGACTGATGCATTTCACATGGAAACTATTATACATACATATAATGCATAACATTCTTGGTGCTGGGGGGTTCTGTAACAGGGGCTGTGGGCGATACTGGCACCATAGGTTGGGCTGACTTGGACGTTTCCGCAATGTTGGGTTGAACGTCGCTGGAGAACGTGTGCGCTGCAGGTATCTGTTTCTGCACGTAGTCTCTGGTATGAACAGCTGGGTCGTCTTCTTCCTGTGGTGGCAGGCAAATCGGGTCAAGGGTTTGCTTCAATGCTTGCTCGAGCATTTTTACTTCGGCTAATGCGATTTCTTCCTCCATATCTGTTTGAAGAATCTTTGCTCGAGCCTCTGCTTCTGCTTTCTTTTCTGTGTAGGAACGTCTTAGTTTGGACCGCTCTGCGTTTAAACGGGCCTCTAGAATTCTGTCGCTGAGGGCTGAAGTTCTTGAACAGGATGATTTGTATGACCGAACAGAGTGTTTAGACGAGGCTGACCTGTGCGATCTAGTTTCTTGCAGGTGGGCGATACGAAGCTCCGCTTTATGCGTCTTGCACGGCGGTGTCCCTTTCTCTGTCTGTGGAGTCTGCCTTGCTTAACTCTGATAGGGCTTCGTCGATTTTAGAGTCTTTTAGGGAGGCAGCGTACTTTGCGGACAGTCTCTTGTATCTGCCGTGGGCCATGTCTAGCTGTCTTATAGTGTCCTGTAAACTCACTGCATCATCTTTGTGGCGTTGGACGCTTGACATGAGGGAGGCAACTCGTTCCCATAGGTCATCCAGGTTGTCATTGAACTCATCCCTTGTGGAAAAGTAATTCTCAAGGACCTTTAATGTTGGCTTGAGGGAGCGTACTGGCCGTGCATCTGGGTCTGCTGCTTCCCGGTCTTCATAATGGACAGTATTGGGTTGTATTTGCTCTGTTTCAGCATTGGGGAACTGCGTAAGGTCCTTTTCGGCCATTTTGATTTAAATTTAAACTTAGAACATTTTTTCTCACTAGTAATTTTTATGTCATTAATGACATTCTTTTGAAAACCTTCAAAAGCCTCAGAGTATTCATTTAAAGGACTGAATACCGACTTGGGCCATAAATTGGTATATGTGCCTAGCTGCGTATCATTATTGGGGGGGACTGATGGAATACAATCAATAGAGGTTTTTTTGAGGAAATGTTTTTTTTATAGCCAACTTACGCATGAATTGCTTAATGCCAATGAAAGTGTGAAATTTATTAAATGTAGTGGCCGGGGCATACTTCAAACCCTTTTGTAACAATAGGATTTCATTATCCTTTAGTGTATATTTGCAGCGCCCCAGAGTCCTGGTCGTTGCAGTAATGTCGTTCTTCCACCAGGGGGAGTGATGTTACGTCTGATGGCACCAAAGGAGTTCACCCTGCCAGGTATCACAGCCACACACACTTGACACACCGGTCCACCAGGGGGAGCTAAGGGTTCTGTTCACTAGGCCACTCCTCACATAGGGTAAAACTGGTGGGTTGGTTAGGAAGTCAGTCAGAGAGTCATTCCGAGGAAGGAGAGGGAGAGAAGCAGACTGGGCTCGGCCCAGGGAATACCTGTCAGGCAGACAGAGGGAAAAGGAAGAACATCAGCGGCTCAGTAGGAAAGAAGGACACGGAGCTGCGCCTGCAACCCATGCGGCAGCCTCCTAAGAAAGGACACGAAAGGAAGTGTGCTGTAGTGAGTGAGCACAGAAGTCATAGCAACAGGAGTGAAACATCAGTGGGAGACCAGCTAGAAGCAGGCTGCCTCCCACTGAGCGCAGATCCGGTGGCCGGAACACCAAGGGAGTAATAGATTCTACGCTTTACTTCAGAGACCAGCAGGGCAGTCAATTCCAAGTTGGCTGTCCGACCTAAAGACCTAAGCAGACAATGTGGCAATGTGGAGGAGGGGCGACACTAGGGTCCCTATAAAATAGCCTCAGGCCATCACCGTCATACGGGTATGTCCCATCCATCTGTGGGACAGAGAGAGAGAAGTAACAACAGTGAGGACCTTATGGTAGCTAATGCAAGTAGGGACCTACTACGTTACTGTGCGCAAGGGGAAGGCTACTGATTTCCACCTGGATAAGGGGACTCTGGAATTGCCATCAGACCCGCTGGACTCTGCCTACCTTGTTATCCGGCACTCTGGACTGTGGATGCTGAAGCCTTCAGTAAAGGTAAAGAGACTGCACCCATTGTGTCCTCGTTATTCACTGCGCCTTGCACCATCCACCATCATCATCTACACTTCTGGGAAGCCCTGGGGATATACTTCACCTGTGGGAAGGTATACCATCTAGCTGCCATTCCATCACCCCAGTGAGTAGTGTATCATCGGGTGGTTTCGTCAAACTCAATCTGACAGGTGCCCCGCCCCTATCAAAGTGTATCAAAGTGTGTAACCCCTCCCCTCCCCCTGTCAGCCAGCTGTCCCTGAGTATGGCTGACTTCCCCTTTTGATATAGTTTGATATAGTTTTATATTAGCTTTTTGATAATACCCCCCTATTAGATTGCTGTGGTATATACAGTTAGGTCCATATATATTTGGACAGAGACAACATTTTTCTAATTTTGGTTATAGACATTACCGCAATGAATTTTAAACAAAACAATTCAGATGCAGTTGAAGTTCAGACTTTCAGCTTTCATTTGAGGGTATCCACATTAAAATTGGATGAAGGGTTTAGGAGTTTCAGCTCCTTAACATGTGCCACCCTGTTTTTAAAGGGACCAAAAGTAATTGGACAGATTCAATAATTTTAAATAAAATGTTCATTTCTAGTACTTGGTTGAAAACCCTTTGTTGGCAATGATTGCCTGAAGTCTTGAACTCATGGACATCACCAGACGCTGTGTTTCCTCCTTTTTGATGCTCTGCCAGGCCTTCACTGCGGTGGTTTTCAGTTGCTGTTTGTTTGTGGGTCTTTCTGTCTGAAGTTTAGTCTTTAACAAGTGAAATGCATGCTCAATTTAATTGAGATCAGGTGACTGACTTGGCCATTCAAGAATATTCCACTTCTTTGCTTTAATAAACTCCTGGGTTACTTTGGCTTTATGTTTTGGGTCATTGTCCATCTGTAGTATGAAACGACGACCAATCAGTTTTGCTGCATTTGGCTGGATCTGAGCACACAGTATGGCGGCTCTGAATACCTCAGAATTCATTCGGCTGCTTCTGTCCTGTGTCACATCATCATCAATAAACACTAGTGACCCAGTGCCACTGGCAGCCATGCATGCCCAAGCCATCACACTGCCTCCGCCATGTTTTACAGATGATGTGGTATGCTTTGGATCATGAGCTGTACCACGCCTTAGCCATACTTTTCTCTTTCCATCATTCTGGTAGAGGTTGATCTTGGTTTCATCTGTCCAAAGAATGTTCTTCCAGAACTGTGCTGGCTTTTTAAGATGTTTTTAGCAAAGTCCAGTCTAGCCTTTTTATTCTTGATGCTTATGAGTGGCTTGCACCATGCAGTGAACCCTCTGTATTTACTTTCATGCAGTCTTCTCTTTATGGTAGATTTGGATATTGATACGCCGACCTCCTGGAGAGTGTTGTTCACTTGGTTGGCTGTTGTGAAAGGGTTTCTCTTCACCATTTATCTGCTTAATTGAGAATGACATAACGAAGGGATTGCCCACACCTGTCCATGAAATAGCCTTGGAGTCAATTGTCCAATTACTTTTGGTCCCTTTAAAAACAGGGTGGCACATGTTAAGGAGCTGAATCTCCTAAACCCTTCATCCAATTTTAATGTGGATACCCTCAAATGAAAGCTGAAAGTCTGAACTTCAACTGCATCTGAATTGTTTTGTTTAAAATTCATTGTGGTAATGTCTATAACCAAAATTAGAAAAATGTTGTCTCTGTCCAAATATATATGGACCTAACTGTAATTATATCCTAGGATCTGTACGATTACATACTGCATGCGGTAATCAGGGCAGTGTGTTTTATTCATGTTTTTATAACACACCATGTTTGATATTGTTAATTTGATTCTGGGATAACACATGTTAATAATTATATCCTAGTCGTGTATTTATTTTACACGTGGTTTATAGGCCACCACACACTCAACAAAAACACAAACATTTTTATAGCGTGTTTTACAACAGCGTATGCTCGGTTAGAGCTCTATTCGCTGCTGGACCGGCTGCAGGAGAGGTGCCTTTATCACGACACAGATTCAGTTATTTTTGTTCAGAGAGATGCTGAGTGGCAGCCGCCTTTAGGCGATTACCTGGGGGAGCTGACTAGTGAAATACCCGATGGTACACACATCACAGAATTTGTATCCGCGGGCCCCAAAACTTACGGATACAAACTCAACACCGGTAAAACTGTCTTAAAAGTTAAGGGGATAACACTAAATGTTGGTAACTCTCAATCTATTAATTTCAACAGTCTGAAAGATCTAGTTCTGGACTACCCGCGCAATTCTGCCGCAGAAACCCAGAAACGTATTGTCGTACAACAGCCATCCATTGTGAGAAATAAAAAGTACTGGGATATTGAAACAAGGCCATTACGCAAAACACAAAAGTGTGTTTATACAAAGCAGCGACTATTAGACGATTTCACAACATTGCCTTTTGGGTATTAGTCCAGTATTGTGATGGATACGCGTCTGCAGCACCCATTCTCTTGCATTCTAGCAGGCCCGTCTAATTCTGGAAAGAGCTATTTTGTAAAACAGCTGCTATATAATATTGAAGCTAATTTTTCTCAGAAACCTGATAATATTGTATGGTTTTATTCGTGTTGGCAAAAACTATATGATGAAATCTCTCTCTCTTTTCCCCACGCCAGATTTGTGGAGGGTCTGCCGAATACATTCGTAGATGACGAATTTTTCCCACCGGAGAAGGTGAATTTGGCGATTGTTGATGATCTCATGGAGAGTGCTAGTGAAAATTGTGAGATAGAAAAAGCCTTTACCAAGTATGTGCACCACAGAAATCTCAGCATTTTCTACCTGGTGCAAAACATATTTTGTCAGGGTAAGAAAAGCCGTACGATAAATTTAAACACAAAGTACATGGTGCTTTTTAATAACCCCCGAGATAAATTACAAATTTTAACTCTAGCTCGTCAGATGTATCCCGGAAAAACACGTTTTTTCCTAGAAGCTTTTGAGGATGCCACGCGGGCCCCTTACGGGTATTTGCTTGTAGATTTGAGAGCTAATACCCCTGAGGATCTGCGTTTAAGGACTGGGTTGTTTCCACCCGCGTTGCCCGCTGTCTATGTTCAAAAGAAAAACACTTCTAAAAAGTGAATTTTACCCGGTATCAGACATTCTACGCTGTGTGCGTTGTGATGTAAAGATGTCTGAGAGGCTCCGGCGTAACTGGGCTCTCTTAAAAACCCTAGTGAAAGCAACCCCCGCTGTCAGAAAGTCTATTTTGCGCAATGCAAGCAATGATTTAATTACAGCCATAGGCGAAATTGCTTTAAATATCTTAAAAGGCAGGATTCCGCTGAAAGAGCGCCAAAAAGGTATATTAAAGAAGTGGCGTAAAGCTATAAGAACCCTGAGCGACAGATCTCAGGCCATAAAGAAAAAGAAGCGACTACTAAAACAGGCCGGCGGGTTTATCGGCCCTCTTTTAGCTTTTGCAATTCCAATAATAACAAGCCTGATCGCCGGAAGATAATGGAGCATGCAGCGAAAATGTATCTAGTCCCCAAACAGGAGCTAGACAAACTAAGACCCGGTACTACAGATAACATACGCGACAGTGTTATTCGACGCCTTGATGGTGAAATTAGCGACATTTTACAGCGTCGTGACATTCCCGATGATGTGAAAATTAAAATGTATAGCTCTGTGCTACAACGCTACTTGGTACATACACGCCACAGCTCAAAAGAAGTAACGGCTTTAAATCTCGTTAGCACTCCTGATCCTGGTCAGCAACAATTGCCAAATACCGACTCATAAAATACCGACTCAAAAATCAGGAGATCGCTGAAATTGTCAGCCATATAAACCAAAGATATAAAAAGAATGCTGAATTTTTACTAAACAGGCTGCTGCAGAATAAAAATGTTACAGCATGGAATAATAATGCTGAATTTATTTTCAAAGGATCCGTAATACCAGGGTCTAACTTACTGGATTTGGTATGTAGTACAACGCAGAGCCATGCTCTGAACAGTAGAAATTTACCGCCGGGTTGGGATTCATTTATGCAGGCTATGGCAGAGCTAAATATGCCGTCTACAGTTGTGGGTAACCCCGCTACTAGGAAGCTTTTAGATGAATTAAAAATTACCAACAGTGAGACACGCTGTATCTACACCGCTGAAGTTAGCTCCGACGCCCCGTACAATTCAATCTTCACATTCCCCGTCATTAGGTACCACACGTGGAACTCTGCTACCTAAAAAAAAGGTCTCTACCGATACTACAAACCATGTGGCTCACGATGTAAAGAATGTACTGGCTAAATGCTGTACTCGACTTGTAACGCTATATTAATTATTTTGTAAGAAGTGTAATGATGTATGTTCATTGTACTATTTAATGTTTTTACTTTTTATATTCTGTAAGAATTTTTATAGTATTGAAATGTCTTTGAGATGTATTTATTTTGCAACAATAAAATCTTTTTAAATTTTTACAATATCTTGTCTTTGGTTTTATATTCGTATAAAACACACCGCTTCTTACTTGCGTGTGTTGTAATATGGCCACATACATAATGTGTCCATATAATGAGAATGGTGTTATAAACAACGTGTAAAATAAATACACGACTAGGATATAATTATAAAGAGGTGTTATCCCAGAATCAAATTAACAATATCAAACATGGTGTGTTATAAAAACATGAATAAAACACACTGCCTTGATTACCGCATGCAGTATGTAATCGTACAGATCCTAGGATATAATTATATACCACAGCAATCTAATAGGGGGGATTATCAAAAAGCTAATATAAAACTATATAAAACTATATCAAACTATATCAAAAGGGGAAGTCAGCCAGACTCAGGGACAGCTGGCTGACAGGGGGAGGGGAGGGGTTACACACTTTGATACACTTTGATAGGGGCGGGGCACCTGTCAGATTGAGTTTGACGAAACCACCCGATGATACACTACTCCAGTGGACCCCTTTTATTGGGCGCCCCTCATAGGGCCATGGTCCGGGTCGGGCCACCGTGACATCCTCGCTGAGGGAACTGAAGGACCCGGTACCGAGTACCCCATTGCCCTTACGTGGGGGCGATCCAAATCTTGGTCTCACGAACAGGATCTACTTAAGCCTGAAGAATCGGGTCATGTGCGCCTAAGAACTGTGCCAGAGCTGTATTGGAACTGTGATTTATTGCAAGGACTGTGTATTGCCATTTACCGCCAAAAATCCTGGCCAAAACCGCCGCCATTACCGCGCCATGAGGAGCGCAGGAGAAGAAGAAGGGCGTGCCATCGTGTGTGGGTCCAGCAGAGCGGCGCGAAAAATATGCCCACCCTCTGCAAAGACTGTGATGTGAGGAATGAGGAGGTGCCGAAAAACAACATGGCGGAGGGAGGTGAGTGGACCCCTGAGCATGGGATGGAGCACGAGGACTCTCCCAGCCAGGGCCTGCAAATACTGCACCCTTCACCGACGATGAATCCGGACCTCCTGTGGAAGAAAGAGAAAGAACGCACCTGTCAGCTTGTGTGCCAGGAGCTAGAAGTTGTGGCTGGGTGGAATTTCTTGGCTCCTACAGTGCTCCGTTCCACCGACAGGGGCACCACGTGACGTACAGGACACGTGACCCGAAGTTATCGCAGGTCCTGTCAGCTGCAACGATACAGAGCGCCGCGCTCTCACCTACTTCCTGTTGCAAGGGCGGCTGTTACCGGCCGGGACAGCACGCCGGGAACGATTACCTCTGACCACCGCAAAGGAAGCGAAGCTAAGTATGAGACTTACAGTGCACGTGTGTGCCGCTCCTACCGATACTTCTCAGATCAAACTGTTCATGCACTTATTAGTAGGTATGACCCTTCCTTTATTTCACACGCATGTCCACTCATAAAGGTATAACTCCGTAAGCCCAGTGTGCCCAGAAGTGTACCCTTTGTGCGTTTGGCATTTATATCTCTAACTGCAGATTTTTTAATACCGATCATTTTGATAGTATTTTCGGTGTATATGAACACACTTCCCAAACACTGTATATACACTTCTTCCAATTTTCTTGTCTTTGCCCTTAGATTCAGAGTGTTATACTTCTATTCGTATGCAAGTAACTTCACCACTTCTAGTGCGATCTCCTTTTTATCAGGTAAATAGTTATAATTTTATTTAATCCCTCTGCATTCTTTAGCGCAAGTATGATTTTTTAATTGTATTTATTAGATTTTTTCTTTCCCCTATGTGGTAAGGGCTTTACTTGCTGCTTTTTATGCTTCTTCACTAGCGCTGCTGCATTTCCTCTATAAACTAGTAGTTTTACGTTTTGCTGCAATGTGGTTTTTCTGTGGACAATTTAATAAACCACTACATTTTTTATGAAAATATCATGACATTTTTTCTTTAAGAGTAACGCACCTGGTAAAGTCTTGATTAAATAAATGTGCAAAATAAGCATATTTAACAGGCCCATTCAAAATGACTTAAACCATAATCAGGATCCTCACATCATGTTTCTCAGAAGCTTTGTACAGTTAATAGCCCTCTGTGTCTGTACTGTTACATAATTAGGCAGTTAGCTGGTTCAAGCCGCGTTACATGAACACCCGATCCTTACACTATGGCCGGTCCGAACAACGAAAGCAATTGTTACCATCCACCTCTCGTCTCCCCTTTTCCTCATAGTTTGTAAGCTTGTGAGCAGGGCCCTCACTCCTCATGGTATCTGTTTTGATCTGTGTTCATTGTTATGCTGTAATGTCTATTGTCTGTATAAATCCGCTCTATAATGTAAAGTGCTGCGGAATATGTTAAAAATTTATTATTATTATATTACAAAGTTGCGTATTTTCACGTGTACTATTGATCTATGATATAAATATTATTACAATGGTTTTCTTTTTAGCAGGTTTTTACACCCCAAAATAACGTCATCATTGTAAAGTACCTATAACTTTCATTATGTCTATAGCTTTGTTTTACATGTCTATGCCTCTGTCCTTGCAAATGAGCCACAAGTGCAAGGGGTTTGTTCCTGCACCCACAGCCATCTGGCCTCTCTTCTTTGCCTGTGGCCGTCATCCTGTCAGACAAGTATTCACATTAGGCAGGTTCCCAGCAAACTGGAGATCGCCTTGTTGCTGGCTGCTGGGCATGCACGAATTGGCCAAATAATGTGCTAGGTATCTCAATTTTTTCTAATTATCTAGAGCAGTAATGCTATTCATATTTCATATATTTCAAATTGACATGCTCTCCAGTTATGGCCCGGAATCCTGCACCCTGCACTCCCTCAGAAATACATACCTCATCCTCCCTTCTATGGGAACTGTATTCAGGGATCTTCTCTGTATCCTCCGGCGTGTGCAAAGAGTGCGCGCACTTCCTCATAGCATAGTCATTGTTAGGAACCATGTGTACATAGCGATGACTATGCAGGGAGGAAGTGGGGAGAGCACCTTATTGGCGCGCATGCCAGAGGTCACTGGAGCGGAAGTCGCCAGCGCCTGCGCAGAAGATCCCTGAATGCAGTCTCCATAGAAGAGAGGATGAGGTATGTATTCCTGAGGGAGCGCAGGGCGCAGGATTCCGGGCCATAACTGACGTGCATGGGAGGGGGGTAGTATTATTATGAAGACAGGGGGCAGGGATTTCTTACAGCAGGGCATGCCCCGGAGCCTGGAAAAAATCATTAATATAAAGACAGAATATAACATTTCTCAGCAACAAGACCATTAATATGAGTCATGCAGGTAGGACTAGTGTAACATTTCTATCACCTGTATGCCCATATTAATAGGTCACATATGTCTGGGGGTGACAGATTCCCTTTAAACCCAGTCTGACTGTTATCACTCCAGGATGTCCGGCTCCTGCAGTTTCTGCACCATATCTCTTAACATGCGGTTACAGAGAGCAGCATATGGGTTTAGTAGCACTAACTGCTCTCTGGCAAAGTCACTTCCTAGCTGTGCAGCTTTCTGGAAGTCCTCTCTAGCTGCTTCGTCTTTTCCTTTTAGCCGTAATATTAGTCCTCTTTGGACCAGAGCTTGACGTCCTGCGATCCCCATTCCTTTACTCAATTCTACAGCCTGGTTCAGGTCTTGCAGTGCTCCTAGAGGGAAAAAACAATCGATTTAATTATTATGTTTTGTACTTCTGATAAAACATTATACAAATTCAATTTCTGTACAAAGATGATGGGATCGTGCCCCTATACAAAGGTGACGGGATCGTGTTCCTATACAAAGAGGATGGGATCGTGCCCCTATACAAAGGTGAGGGGATCGCACCCCTGTACAAAGATCACGGGATCCTGCTCCTGTACAAAGATCACGGGATCCTGCTCCTGTACAAAGATAATGGGATTGTGCCCCTGTACAAAGAGGACGGGATCGTGCCCCGCAGCGCCCCAGGGTCCTGGTCGTTGCAGTAATGTCATTTCCCTCTAGGGGGGAGTGATGTTACGTTTGGAGGCAATAAAGGAGATCTCACTACCAGTTAACACCAACACACAACACATTTCATACTCCAGTCCACCATGGGGAGCTATGCTCCTATTTATTAGGGCATTCTTCACAATTAGGTAAAACTGGTGGTCTGGATAGAATAGGAAGTTAGTCAGAAGCTGGCTGGGCTTCACCCAGCTAGCTGCTGCCTGAGCTCCGCTCAGGTAGTTGGTCTCTGACAGGGGTGGGATCCTGTCAGAGGCCTAGACAGAAGGCCACGGAGCTGCGCCTGCCCCACGTGTGGCAGCATCCTAAGAAAGAGACACGAACAGAGAATTGTATTGTAAAGAGTGAGAAGAAGTCTTAGCAAAAAGAGTGGAAACCAGAAGGAGTTCTGCCCTACACAGGCTGCCTCCTTCTGAGGCGCAGGATCCGGTAGCCGGAACACCAAGGGAGCAACAGTTCTTTATGCCTTTCTCCAGGTTTTGTTCCTATCCATCTGGAGGACAGAGAGAGACATAACATCTAGAACATCTACAACAGTTGTGAGGACCTTATGAGAGGCTCAGCAGTAAGGTACTACAACACCCAAGCGCTAGAGGAAGGCTACCGATTTCCACCTGGATAAGGGGACTCTGGATTTGCCTCCAAACCGGCCGGACTCTGCCTGCCCTGTGATCTGGTGCTCTGGACTGTGGATGCTGAAGCCTTCAGTAAAAGGTAAAGAGACTGCAAACTTGTGTCCTCGTTATTCACTGCGCCTCACACCATCCGCCATCTACACACTGGGAAGCCCTGGGGACATGCTTCACCTGTGGGAATATATACCATCTAGCTGCCATAACATCACCCCAGCGGACCCCTAAGCAGCGTCGGTCACCCTGACCGAATACCACAGGTGATGTCACGAACATTTCCCCTTTAAAGACATTTCCCCTTTTACAACGGACATCCCGAGGGCCACGTACCAGGTCAGCCACCGTGACATCCCCCTTGAGAACCGAAGGACCCGGTACCGAGTACCCCACTGCCCTACGGGGGCGCTCCACCCCTATACAAAGATAACTGTATCGTGCCCCTGTACAAAGCTAACGGGATCGTGACCCTGTACAAAGATGACGAGATCCTGCCCCTTTACCAAGGTGACGGGATCGTAACCCTGTACAAAGATGACGGATCCTGCCCCTGTACCAAAGTGATGGGATTGTGCCCCTTTACAAAGATAACAGGATCGTGCCCCAATACAAAGATAATGGGATCCTGCCCCTGTATAAAGATGACGGAATCCTGCCCCTGTACAAGGATGACGGGATCCTGCCCCTGTATAAAGATGACGGGATCCTGCCCCTGTACAAAGATGACGGGATCCAGCCCCTGTACAAGGATGACGGCATCGTGACCCTGTACAAAGATGACGGGATCCTGCCCTTGTACAAAGATAACGGAATCCTGCCCCTGTACAAGGATGACGGGATCCTGCCCCTGTATAAAGATGATGGGATCCTGCCCCTGTACAAAGATGACGGGATCCAGCCCCTGTACAAGGATGACGGCATCCTGCCCCTGTATAAAGATGACGGGATCCTGCCCCTGTATAAAGATGATGGGATCCTGCCCCTGTACAAAGATGACGGGATCCTGCCCCTGTACAAGGATGATGAGATCCTGCCCCTGTATAAAGATGACGGGATCGTGACCCTGTACAAAGATGACGGGATCCTGCCCCTGTACAAAGATAACTGAATCCTGCCCCTGTACAAAGATGATGGGATTGTGACCCTGTACAAAGATGATGGGATCCTGCCCCAGTACAAAGATGATGGGATTCTGCCCCTGTACAAGGATGACGGGATCCTGCCCCTGTACAAGGATGACGGGATCCTGCCCCTGTACAAGGATGACGGGATCCTGCCCCTGTACAAGGATGACGGGATCCTGCCCCTGTACAAGGATGACGGGATCCTGCCCCTGTACAAGGATGTCGGGATCCTGCCCCTGTACAAGGATGACGGGATCCTGCCCCTGTACAAGGATGACGGGATCCTGCCCCTGTACAAGGATGACGTGATCCTGCCCCTGTACAAGGATGACGGGATCCTGCCCCTGTACAAAGATGACGAGATCCTGCCCCTGTACAAAGATGACGGGATCGTGACCCTGTACATTTTGATACCTTTGAACAACACAACATAAATTTCTAATAAAATAAGCTTCACATTTTTTTTCCAAGGAAAGTTAAATGGTTACTAAAGCAGAAGTATCAGGAGGGAAAACTAATAAATTATGTGCATAAATAACCATAATTGTAAACAATTTTTTAAATCTGTCTGATTTATTAGCTTATATCTACTGAACAATTATAATAATTGTCATCATTTAAAGGGAATCTGTCAGTAGCATCCACCCTCCTAAGCTGTCTATGTGGACTTGTAGGTCACAGGAAGCTGAATATAAGGATATCTGAGATCAGATGTCTTATTCCAGAGAAATCCAGATTTTTCTTATATGTATGTGCTGTTATATGTTGTTAAGATCTATGGGTCAGACAAATGGAGCGCCCGCCAGGGGGTACTCGGGCTGGAGCGGACAGTTCTTAAGGGGGATGGGTCCTGGCAGCAGTGACCAAGTCCGTGGCCCTGGGCGTCCAATAAAAGGTCAAATTAACGGGGAAATAAAGTTTATGGGGGATAGTTCGTGACGCCACCTGTGGTACTCGGCTAGGGATGGTCGACGCTGCTTAAAGAAACCGCTGGAGCTGATGGTGATGCAGCAGAGTTGTTACAGCTCTCCACAGGTAGAGCTTAGTCCCTGGGCAATTAAGGTGTTAAATGTGATGGTGGATGTTGTAGTGCAGGGCAGGTGACACAGTAATAATTCAGATGACACAGCAGGGTGCAGTTTCCACAATTTTACTAACGGTTCTTAAATGCAGTCCCAGCCAGGTGCTGTGTCCTCCGAGTCTGTGGTCCAGCCAGCTCTCAGTTAATTTGGGGTACACTCCACCAGAACGCCATTGTTATGTTCAGAGGCGTAGCTAGGGTTTTGTTTCAAGGGGACGAAACTTCTGAATGGCCCCTGTGTAGCTAGGGTTATGGTTCAGGGGGGGCGAAGCTTCTGAGTGGGCCCCTAACCAGGTAACCTTGATTACAACTCGGTGACGCACCCTAATAGTGGAGGAGAACCTCAGCAGATGACCGCGCTGTTACTAAAGATAATCTCTATATAAAGACCAATATGGATATTACCGCCATATGGTCAGTGGTAGATTCCAGCCCTACAGAACATGTAACAGATCACTGCACAGTTACAGATAATGTCTTACCGCTGACGTCCTTTCTGATGGAATTGTTCATTTTTCCCCTTCTTTTCCATCTGGCCCAGACCGACATGACATCTTCTTCCAGCCAGGACTCGGCTGCAGAGAATACAACAAAGACATATTTCACTTCTCACATTCCAGCCCCATCACCATCTATTCCCAACCTGCACAAACTCCTCATCCTGCTGATACCCCAATACTGAACCGCTGTTGCCGTATGTGTCCCTATTACTACCCCTGATACCCCAATACTGAGCCGCTACTGCCGTATGTGTCCCTATCACTGCCCCTGATACCCCAATACTGAGCCGCTGCTAACGTATGTGTCCCTATTACTGCACCTTATACCCCAACACTGAGCCACTGCTGCTATATGTGACCCTATTACTGCATCTGATACCCCAATACTGAGCCGCTGCTGCTATATGTGACCCTATTACTGCACCTGCTGTGTGGTTCTCTGTGCCCTCTAAATTCTAAAGCAACGCTCTACAATATAGTAATGCCAGATGCAAGTGCCCTAGAAAACAGTTCCCATATTTTGCCCCTAGAAACTAATAATGCCCTGTGTGCCCCTTTGATAGCCACAGTAACAATAAGTGCCCACTTTACATTTAATAAAGTCCCGAGTCTCCCCCTGTACAGCTCCCCTATACACAGTATGATGCTCTCTTATATACAGTATAATGCCCCCTCACTGTATAGTAGCACCCACACATTATACTGACCCCTTAGTAGCCCCAAACTGTTTGATGGCTCCAACAATGTATAATGACCCCCACACTGTAATCTCCATACTGTATGATGGACCCTAGATAGCCTCCATATACAGTAGCACAATGCACCAAATAGTCCACAATATAGTATACTGCACTCCCCGTAGGCCTCCATATAGTATAATGTACCAGATAGTCCTCAATATAGTATAATGCACTCCCCATAGGCAGACTCTATAGCATACGGCAGCCCCCATAGGCAGACACTGTAATAAGACAGCCCCCATATAGGCAGACCCTGTAATAAGGCAGTACCCCCATAGGCAGACTCTGTAGTATAAGGCAGCACCCCTATAGTCAGACCCTGTAATAAGGCAGCAGACCCTATAATAAGGCAGCACCCCCATAGTCAGACTCTGTAATAAGGCAGGCCCCATAGTCAGACCCTGTAATAAGGCAGCCCCCCTATAGGCAGACCCTATAATAAGGTGGCAGACCCTGTAATAAGGCAGCACCCCCATAGTCAGACCCTGTAATAAGGCAGCACCCCCATAATCAGACCCTGTAAAAAGGCAGCCCCCCATAGGCAGCCCCTGTAATAAGGCAGCACCCCCATAGTCAGCCCCTGTAATAAGGCAGCACCCCCATAGTTAGACCCTGTAATAATGCAGCACCCCCATAGTCAGACCCTGTAATGAGGCAGCACCCCTATAGTCAGACCCTCTAATAAGGCAGCACCCCCCATAGGCAGACCCTGTAATAAGGCAGCTCCCCATAGGCAGACCCTGTAATAAGGCAGCAGCACCCATTAAAAAATAAATAAATACTTACCTCTCTTCTTCCTGGTTCCTGCGCTGCTCCCGCTGATCTCTTGACAGCGGGCGCCGGGCAGTGACGTCATCGCGCCTGCTGTCAGTGTTGGCGACATCAGACGCCGACACTGACAGGGGGATGATGGGAGAAGGAGCGCAGCGCTCCTTCTCCCATCAATGCGATCAGCTGTATCGGCTAAATGCCAGTACAGCTGATCTTCCGATGATGGCGGGGGGGCCCACTGCTGGCACCGGCCCCCCCGCCTGCTCAGGGGCTGCACAGCAGCCGGGCGGCAGAGCAGGGAGATCGATTCTCCCTGCTCTGACGCAAAATGTAACTGTAGTAGTGTATCTCCGGGTGGGCCCCCTCAGAGCATCGGGCCGGGGCGCCAGCACCCTCTGCCTCCCGGTAGCTACGCTACTGGTTATGTTCCTTCCCTGGCCGTCTCTCTGCACTGGCTCTCTCCTCTCCTGCCCTGCGCCTTCACACAGAGTGTCCCAAGCCAGCAGCCTCGGATCTTGTCGGGCGCCGTCTTTCTGGTCCCCTTGGTCCTATGTGGCTGCCTTGTCAGCGAATATGTGTGGATGTGGCTGTGGCACATATAGATACCACAGCCTCCAGCTTGCTAGCTGAGCCTTGTAGTTCTCCACTAGTCTTGGGAGGTCGGTTCCCCCACTGCGACCTTGGTCCTTCACCCAACTATAGTCGGAGTGGATACAAGCCCCACGGGTGGATTACCTGTGCCCCTAGGACCCCTTCTTTCTCTTCTTTCTGTAGCTTCACCTTTCTCTAGCTCCCTGTCTCTGGGAGCTCCTTTCTGCATGTCTCACTCCATCTACTCCCCCTCATAGTCTTTTCAGAACCTTCCTGACTCCTCCGTCCTGTTTCCATAACAACTCTACTCACTCCACCCACACCCTCTACCTAGTCCCTACCTGCGCCTGAGAGGTCTGGTGTTGGATCTGATGCAAGTGTCTGGGTTCTGGATAGTGCCCCCCTCCTTATCTGAGAGCAGGGTACCACACCTTTGGCTGAGGTGCAGTACCTCTGTGGCGACTGAACCCTCAGGGGCACCACACATAGATCTCTGAGACTCCGCTTCCAGTGTTTGTTTTAAATGAAAAGGGGAATTACCAGTGTGTGACACGTAGATCAGGAGAGCAGCCATTACCTATCACACTGGGAGGGTTGATCCTAATGACAGATTGCCTTTAAGATAAACCTACAGTGGGAAAAAAGTATTTAGTCAGCCACCAATTGTGCAAGTTCTCCCACTTAAAAAATGAGAGAGGCCTATAATTGACATAATAGGTAGACTGTTGTGAATTCTGTGGTCAAGCTCCCTCCTGTGGTCATGAGTGGTACTTCGGCTGGTTCTGTCTATGAGCTTCCTCTGTTGGATGTGAGTGGGGCTGCGGCTTCTGAGTTTCCTTCCTCAGGTGACGAGGTTAAGTCGTTAGGTGCTGCTCTATTTAACTCCACCTAGTTCTTTGTTCCTGGCCTCCAGTCAATGTTCCAGTATTGGTCTTGCTCTCTCCTGGATCGTTCTTGTGGCCTGTCTGCCCTGCATAAGCTAAGTTTTGCTTGTGTTACTTTTGTTTGCTATATTTTCTGTCCAGCTTGCTATATTGGTTTTTCTTGCTTGCTGGAAGCTCTGAGACGCAGAGGGAGCACCTCCGTACCGTTAGTCGGTGCGGAGGGTCTTTTTGCCCCCTCTGCGTGGTTGTTTGTAGGTTTTTGTGCTGACCGCAAAGCTATCTTTCCTATCCTCGGTCTATTCAGTAAGTCGGGCCTCACTTTGCTAAAATCTATTTCATCTCTGTGTTTGTATTTTCATCTTTACTCACAGTCATTATATGTGGGGGGCTGCCTTTTCCTTTGGGGAATTTCTCTGAGGCAATGTAGGCTTATTTTTCTATCTTCAGGGCTAGCTAGTTTCTCAGGCTGTGCCCGAGGCGCCTAGGTCTGGTCAGGAGCGCTCCACGGCTACCTCTAGTGTGGTATGATAGGATTAGGGATTACGGTCAGCAGAGTTCCCACGTCTCAGAGCTCGTCCAGAAAGGCCGTACTGGGGGCCCACGGCACGTAAAGGGAGGCCGCCATGACGGGGTTACGTGGGACCTGGGGAGCTGGAGCAGTTAGAAGGGATACGGTGGTAAGGGGTTAACTGGGAACTTGAGGGGTGGCTTTAGGGGCATTTTTTGAAAATAAGGGGTGGAACTAGGGGACTGTGGGGAGGGGGCACATAAAAAGGGGCACGCTCCTCACGCAGGCATCCATTTTAGGTGCCTGCGTGACAAGTGAGGAATCTCTGTCACACTTACCAGAATGGACGTTGAAGCGATCCTCCAGCGTCTCCGGACGGCAGCCAGCTCCCAGGGGACAGATTGGCTGAATGCATCCGTTAACAGCCTTCTCCAGGGGACATCGGGAGCACCATCGCAGGCACCGCAGGACGGGCGCCGGCCGCGGAGGACTAGGCCTCCGGCGCGCCTAAGCCCGGACATCATCCCCACGGCCCGGCGCCGAAATAGGAGCCCCTCTGCGGACCCTCCGGTACGCAGCGCTGTTCCCTCCACCTCACAGCGCGGCGCCGGGAGGAATCCTCCAGTGCGGCGGGGCCTACAACGGGGGGTGGATCCTTCCTCCCCTCCTTCAGTGTCCGGGCGACGTGGGGCGGCAGGAGCAGGAGCCGGTACGGCGGCCGTCAGCATGCCCGCTGGCGCCGCTCAGCGTGGGAGGCAGCGACAGCCGAGGAGATGGGGGTCAGGTGCGGTGGCCCCTCAGCGCCGAGGATTATGTGGGCGGCAGTCGGCTGGCCCTGGCATCAGCGTGCGGCCTTCTGCAGTGCACAGCTCTGGAGTCTTCAACGCAGCAGCGCCCTCTGCTGGTGGTGGCCTGGATATTGCAAGTTCTGCGCCCTCTGCTGGTGTTGGCCGGGATTTTCCTGCAGCTGCGCCCTCTGCTGGTGATGGCCGGGATTTTCCTGGATCTGCGCCCTCTGCTGGTGATGGCCGGAACTTTCCTGGATCTGCGTCCTCTGCTGGTGGTGGCGGAAATTTTCCGGATTCCGGCAGGCGACATTCCGTCGCTTCGGTACGCAGTGCCGGGGACGTATCCGTGGCAAGGAGCCGCACATCTTCCATCGGGCGGCAGGATGCTGGCTCGGCCTTTTCCCTTTCCGCAGCACCAGGGCAGTCGACGGCATCACCGAGTCGCCAGGACACGGATACGGCCGCCAGGAGTTCGGCGGGCAACATCGCGGATCAAGCCGGTCGGGATGCAGGACACCTTCGGCTGGGAGCTGGATCTTCGGCTGCTGGGCTCACAGCACCCAGGCAGCTAGGTGAGAACATTTTCCCTATCTTTAATTTGCCAGGCATAGTTTCCCCTGAAGCTAGGAATAGTGACATTACTTCGGGAGTTGCTAGCGGGGGTATGGGTTTAATCCTTAGAGGTTTAGGGGAGCTAGCGGGCTTGTGGGGGTCCGGTCTTAGCAGGGGGTCTTTGCCGTCAGCTGCTTGGTTGGGAAATACGGGGTCGTTTGAGGGGTCTAGACAGTTGTCTGAAGTTACGGGTACATCCAGCAGTGCGGGTCCTGCGGCAGACACGGGGAGCTCATCAAGGGAGAAGGACGGAACAGCACCAGGGCCTGGGTCAGGAATTGATGCACCAGGTGAGGGAGCTTTGCAGGATAAGGAAAAGGAGGATGTACCGCAACTAGACGATGCGGCTAGGGGGGAGGTCTATGTCTGCTTCGAGGGCCCGTTAGGGGCACATTTAAAACAAGAGGTTAGGGAAAAAATCTGGAAAGGGGAGTACATAGAAATATTTTCTCTTTTACCCCTAGAGAGATTTAATTTGGATAGACCTAGAAGGGAGGACTCTAAAAAAGAAGATGAGGAGAAACGGAGATATAGGCTGATTCCCAGATCATTTTCAAATTGGCTGCAAGCTTTCGCTATTATGGCTAGCGTAATCGGGGAGAAGGCCCCGGAAAATTGCTCGGCATTATTTTGTTACTTAGATGCCATAGGGGAGGCTTACAGGACCTATGGGGGACAGGGTTGGTTACGCTATGACGAACAGTTTCGTCAGCGTAAGGCTTTTAGGCCAAGTATCAGGTGGGATCACAAGGACATAGCGTTGTGGATGAGAGTTATGGTCCCGTCCCGTTTAGGTCAGACTAGCCAGCCTTTTCACGGGGGCGCCGGGAGTTCAGGGCAGTCAGGACACTCGGCGGCTTTGCAGAAGGGACTGTGTTTCGCCTTCAATGATGGCATATGCAGATTCGGGAGCAAGTATAAATATAGGCACGAGTGTTCAACCTGCGGGTGGGTGCATAGCGCTTCAAAATGTTTCAGGGGTAACAGGCAAAAAGTTGGAGATTCAGCTGACAAAAGGGGTGACTCCGGTGCAGTGGGTCGTGATGGAGGCCTTTCTAAGTAGATACCCTGATAGGTCAGCTGCAGTTTTATTGCGCAACGGTTTTAAGGAGGGTTTCAAAATCCCTTATGTTGAGCAGGATGTTAGTTTAAAAAGAAAAAAATTGAAATCGGCGTTACAATTCCCGGAGGTCGTGTCGGAGAAGTTGAATAAGGAAGTTGCTCTGGGAAGAATGGCAGGCCCGTTTGTCGCCCCTCCGATTGCAAATCTGAGGGTGTCACCTCTTGGCGTGGTCCCTAAGAAAGAACCTAATAAATTTAGGTTAATCCATCACCTGTCGTTTCCGAAGGGATCTTCGGTTAATGATGGTATTGATCCCGAGTTGAGTTCGGTGTCGTACTTATCATTCGATTCAGCGATGGAGTGGGTTAGAGCATGTGGAAAGGGGGCTAAGCTGGCTAAGACCGACATCGAAGCGGCCTTTCGTTTGTTGCCAGTTCATCCTGACAGTTTGCATTTATTGGGTTGTTTTTGGGATGGCGGCTTCTTTGTTGATCGTTGTCTTCCCATGGGTTGCTCGATTTCATGTGCTTACTTTGAGGCCTTCAGCACGTTCCTAGAATGGGTGGTGAAAGATGTGTCTGGGATACGCTCATGTTCGCACTATCTGGATGACTTTCTGTTTATAGGGCCAGCGGAATCAGCAGATTGTTCGATTTTGTTGCATACAATGGAGAGCGTGACAAAAAACTTCGGGGAGCCTTTGGCGGAGGATAAAACAGTTGGTCCGGTGACAGTGTTGAGCTTCCTAGGCATTGAAATCGACACGGTAGCAATGGAATGTAGGCTACCTGCAGACAAGGTTACCGCGTTGCGCCAAGATGTGGTTAATACGATTGGTTTGAAGAAGATAAATTTGCGCAGTTTGCAATCGTTGTTAGGGAAACTGAACTTTGCATGTAGGATCATGCCGATGGGTCGAGCGTTCTGCCGCCGCCTATCCTTGGCAACAGTAGGGGTAAAGTCCCCTTTGCATTTCATCAGGATAAAGAAAGAGTTTCGGGACGATTTGAAGATGTGGGCGGATTTTCTGGACGAGTACAATGGCAGATCTCTGTGGATTCAGCCGGTGGCAGATGCTACCTCCTTGGGCATTTTGGTGCATGTCGTTGAAATGAGTGGCTTTGGTCTTTTCTTTCATGGTAGCTGGTCAGCAGCGGTTTGGCCGGAAGAATGGAAGGAGGAGGGGTTAACAAACAACCGGCTACTGTTGCATTTGTTCCCCAGGGTAGTTGCGTTGGCCCTGTGGGGTGACAAATTGAGGAATTTGAAGATTTCTTTTCATTGTGAGCATGTTGGAACGGTGACGGCGGTAAACTCGTTACACAAGGTTGCAGTCTCTTTACCTCTTTACTGAAGACTTCAGGATCCTCAATCCAGAGCACGTTTAACAGGGCTATCAGAGACCGGCCGGTCCAATGGGCACTTCCAGAGCTTCCCTCGCAGATGGAAATCGTTGCCTACCACTAGCGCCTGTGTGTTGTAGTCCTACCCTGCTGAGCATTCGGAATAGTCCTCACAACTGCTGTTCTCGTTCGTTCGTTCTCTACAGCGCTCTCTCTCTCTCTTCAGTTCCAGATGTTACTAGTTTCTCGTCCCCCAGTATGTTTTGGCTAGGACGCACCCATATGACGGGAAACAGAAAGCACAACAAATCTCAGCATTATATAGTCATATACGTGATAAAATATGCCAGATGGTAGTACCAGTTATATGCTGAGCCCAAAACAAGGGGAGAACTATAACGAAGACTAGTCGCTATACATCATAACCAAGAAAAGTGGTCCGCAAGGACTGAGAAAAAACGACCAAACAGTCAGTATAGATAAACGTAGAAAAACTTTATTAGTATTAAGATAATAAAAATGTAGGACAACAAAGAGACAGGGAAGGCTTGGAGGTCTTCCGGGACCCTAGAGACGCCCCTCTCCCAATGTTGCCCCCTATGTCTTCTTAGGAAATTTAAGGTAGACAGCCAACCTATAATTAACTGTCCTGCGGAGTTTGAAGTAAGGCCTGAAGTCAGTTACTCCAGCGGTGTTCCGGCCACCGGCTACACGCCTCAGTAGGATGTTGCCTCGGTCTCACGGCACGACTCCTACTGGTACTCCTTTTTGCTTGATCTCGTTTGCACTGTTCCACAATATCCTTCCTTTCTTGTCTCTTTCTTAGGATACCGCCGCAAGGTAGTGCAGGCGCGGTTCCGTAATGTTCTGTTCGCTAGGCACCTGCCAGGTTCCCACGCCTGACAGGGACCCCCCTGTGTCTTCTCCCTGCAACACCCCCTGCCACTGGATGTTGCCTGAATCCAACCCAGTCAGCTTCTGACTAACTTCCTCCCCAACCCCTAGTTTTACCAGTGTGAGGAGTGGCCCAATAAATAAAGCCTTTTTCTCCCCCTAGTGGCCGGAGTGTGAAGTGTAATGTGTGCTGGTGATACCTGGTCAGGAGAATTCCTTCAGTGCCATCAGACGTACCATCACTCCCCTTAGCGGCAGAGTGTCATACTGCAACGACCAGATCTCTGGAACGCTGCACCCACTGTCATTGCCAACAAAGGATATATAACAAAATATTGAGATGAACTTTTGTTAATGATAAAATACTTATTTTCCACCATAATTTGCAAAATAATTCTTTCCAATTCAGACAAGGTGATTTTCTGGATTTGTTTTCTAATTTTGACTCTCATAGTTGTGGTCTACCTATGATGTCAATTACAGGCTTCTCTCATCTTTTAAGTGGGAGAACTTAAGGTACCTTCACACTGAGCAACTTTACAACGAGAACGACAACGATCCGTGACGTTGCAGCGTCCTGGATAGCGATCTCGTTGTGTTTGACACGCAGCAGCGATCTGGATCCCGCTGTGACATCGCTGGTCGTAGCTGAAAGTCCAGAACTTTATTTAGTCGTCAGGTCGGCGTGATTCGTCATGGTTGACAGCAAAAGCAACGATGCCTGCAATGTTTTTTCACGGAGCTAACAACCAGCGAGAACGATAAGTGAGTCGCCGTTACGTCCCTGGATCGCTCCTGCATCATTCTGGAGTTGCTGTGTTTGACAGCTCTACAGCGACCTAAACAGCGACGCTCCAGTGATCTAGTTTAGGTCGGATCGTTGTCCATATCGCTGGAGCGTCGCTAAATGTGAATTGAATTGAATTGTACCTTTACACAATTGGTGGCTGACTAAATACTTTTTTTCTCCACTGTATGTAAATAAGTCTTTAGATGCAATAAAGCTTTGAGCTAAGTTCACACAATGAGTATTTTGTGGTATAGAAAGTCTGCAACATCAAAAACTCAGTTAAATTAGGTTACTTTTTTAATAGTTTTTTTTTTTACACATGCTTTCTGCTGCATTCTTGTCTCTTTTTAATATGTTATGTTCTTCCTGTTTGCTGAGCTTTGATAAAACATTATTGATGAAGTCATGTGCGGATTATATGTGTTTTTACTGGGGAAATGTAATAAAAACAATTTTTTTTACTGCCGTTTTTCCTCTTCTCATTGAAGTCTGTGGGGAAAATACACAAATAAAACACATATTTACCTCAATAGATAATGATATGGGGCAAATTTCAAATCTGCACTAATCTCTTAGATACTTTCATTTTGCTGCAGGTTTTTGCTCACAGACATGTGCAGTGGAATTAACCCACCAAACTCTCATTATTGGACCTTACCGTAGACTCCACTGCACTGTATGAGACTACGCCATTATTTTTATTTTAGATGGACCAGCATACAAAAAAGCTTAGTGCTTTAGTGTGGCGCCCCATGGTCCTGGTCATCACAGTAGCATTGCTTTCCTCACTGGGAGATCGATGTTACGCTTGAAGGCAAGAAGGGATAACTGTAACCAGGTATCACCATCATGCAACACATTCACACTCCAGGCCACCAGGGGGAGCTTTTGATCCTATTTACTAGGTGACTCCCCATATACAGTTAGGTCCATATGTATTTGGACAGAGACAACATTTTTCTAATTTTGGTTATAGACATTACCACAATGAATTTTAAACAAAACAATTCAGCTGCAGTTGAGGTTCAGACTTTCAGCTTTCATTTGAGGGTATCCACATTAAAGTTGGATGAAGGGTTTAGGAGTTTCAGCTCCTTAACATGTGCCACCCTGTTTTTAAAGGGACCAAGAGTAATTGGACAGATTCAATAATTTTAAATAAAATGTTCATTTTTAGTACTTGGTTGAAAACCCTTTGTTGGCAATGACTGCCTGAAGTCTTGAACTCATGGACATCACCAGACGCTGTGTTTTCTCCTTTTTGATGCTCTGCGAGGCCTTCACTGCAGTGGTTTTCAGTTGCTATTTGTTTCTGGGCCTTTCTGTCTGAAGTTTAGTCTTTAATAAGTGAAATGCATGCTCAATTGGGTGGAGATCAGGTGACTGACTTGGCCCATTCAAGAATATTCCACTTCTTTGCTTTAATAAACTCCTGGGTTGCTTTGACTTTATGTTTTGGGTCATTGTCCATCTGTAGTATGAGATGACAACCAATCAGTTTGGCTGCATGTGGCTGGATCTGAGCACACAGTATGGCGGCTCTGAATACCTCAGAATTCATTCGGCTGCTTCTGTCCTGTGTCACATCATCAATAAACACTAGTGACCCAGTGCCACTGGCAGCCATGCATGCCCAAGCCATCATACTGCCTCCGCCGTGTTTTACAGGTGATGTGGTATGCTTTGGATCATGAGCTGTACCACGCCTTCGCCATACTTTTCTCTTTCCATCATTCTGGTAGAGGTTGATCTTGGTTTCATCTGTCCAAAGAATGTTCTTCCAGAACTGTGCGGCTTTTTTAGATGTTTTTTAGCCTTTTTATTCTTGATGCCTATGAGTGGCTTGCACCGTGCAGTGATCCCTCTGTATTTACTTTCATGCAGTCTGCTCTTTATGGTAGATTTGGATATTGATACGCCGACCTCCTGGAGAGTGTTGTTCACTTGGTTGGCTGTTGTGAAGGGGTTTCTCTTCACCATGGAGATTATTCTGTGATCATCCACCACTGTTGTCTTCCATGGGCGCCCAGGTCTTTTTGCATTGATAAGTTCACCAGTGCTTTCTTTCTTTCTCAGGATGTACCAAACTGTAGATTTTGCCACTCCTAATATTGTAGTAATTTCTCAGATGATGTTTTTCTGTTTTTGCAGCTTAAGGATGGCTTGTTTCACCTGCATGGAGAGCTTCTTTGACCGCATGTTTACTTCACAGCAAAACCTTCCAAATGCAAACACCACACCTCAAATCAACTCTAGGCCATTTATCTGCTTAATTGAAAATGACATAACGAGGGGATTGCCCACACCTGTACATGAAATAGCCTTGGAGTCAATTGTCCAATTACTTTTGGTCCCTTTAAAAACAGGGTGGCACATGTTAAGGAGCTGAAACTCCTAAACCCTTCATCCAATTTTAATGTGGATACCCTCAAATGAAAGCTGAAAGTCTGAACTTCAACTGCATCTGAATTGTTTTGTTTAAAATTCATTGTGGTAATGTCTATAACCAAAATTCGAAAAATGTTGTCTGTCCAAATATATATGGACCTAACTGTATATGGTAGTCTGTAGGGAAAGTTAGTCAGTTCTTGCCAGGAAACAGACTGGATCAGTCTGAGGTAGAAGAGGGTTTACGGAGCTGTGTAGTCGCAGTGCAGCAGTTCCCGGAAAGAGACATTCAGAAAGCTGAATACATTGCAGTGAACGTGCAGGAGAGCAAAGCACAGGAGAGGATACCAGGGGGAGACCAGCCCCAAGCAGGCTGCCTCCTTCTGAGGCGCAGAAACCGGTGGCCGGAACACCGATGATTGTAAGGCCCTCCACGACTTACATCAGAGACCGGCAGGACAGCTGAATTCCACGTTCCCTGTCCGCCTTTGTACCCAGGAGGCACGGTGACACCCTTAGAGGCTGGGGCATGCTAGAGTCCCTATAAACCATTTCAAGTCACCAGTCATATGGGTCATGTCCTATCCTATATGAGGGACAGAGAGAACAGTAGAACACCTGTGAGGACTTTACTTGAAGCCCAAGGCAGTAAGGGACTACAACACCATGGCGCTAGAGGAAGGCTTGGATTTCCACCTGGGTAAAGGGACTCCTAACTTGCCTCCAAGCCGGCCAGACCCTGCCTACCCTGTGATCTGGTGCCCTGGACTGTGGCTGCCTGAAGTCTTCAGTAAATAAGGTAAAGAGACTGCAAACCTGTGTCCTTGTTCTTCATTGCACCTCTCACCATCTTCCATCTACACACTGGGAGCCCTGGGAATATACTTCACCTGTGGGAAGTTATTTCATCTAGCCGCATAACATCACCCCAAAGGACCCCTTAAAGCAGCGTCGGTCCCCACTGACCGAATACCACAGGTGGCGTCACGAACATAAACTTTATTCCCTTTAAAGACTTTTCCCTTTCTCATGGGCGCCGAGGGCCACGGAATGGGACGCCACCGTGACATCCCCCTGTGAAACACCGGACCCGGTACCCAGTACCCCACGGCCCTGGCGGGGCGACCCATTAATTATTTACTTTAAAGCTTAAGATAATTTAAACTTTAAAGATGATTGTTTTGAAGAATAACCTGACATAATGAAATAACCGATGAGAGTCCGATGGTGGTGGCCCAATGTGGTTGTCTCAAAGCCTACAGTGTGTTTGCTCGCGTTCTGGCACTTGCCTGATTCTGGCTGCACATAGGTGGTCCCGATCCCCCATGATGTGCTACATTTAACCCAAAAAGCACAATAGTGAGTGTAACTTTTCACCTGTCACATCTCCTTGAAGCCGCAGAGCCTGAGCGCGGTTGTTGTATGCCGATGGCCAATCAGGAAGAAGTGAAATGGCTTCACCGAACTTCAGTATTGCCGTCTTCACATCTCCACATTCTGCCGCTGTCACACCACTCAGCTCGAGTCTAAGAGCCTCTTCCAAAAGATCAGGTGGGAATCTGCGGTCTACAAGAAGGTGCAAAGATGAGCTTTTCAAACAGTATTAACACCCGACCTAAAACGCATTGCCATGCATTACAACACATTTTACATTTCTTTGCATTAAACCTGTAGCAGATAGTCTTCATCAACAATGTCCTACAAGTTTGTGTCTACAGCTCTGATGCAGATCAATGCATATCCATGGTAACCAACAATAAACCAACCCTGTGTAGTCTAACGCTGTATGCAAACTCCCATCCATCTGTGTACTGCAAAATCCTAGACTACGGTATGACTACAGGATGTGACTAATGAGCATTACAGGTGTTCGGTACCGTGCATGGGATCATCCCATGGCTTCTCTGGCCACCTAGAAGGTAAAACATGGCTGCTGTTTGACGACCTGGATCACAGAAAGGCTAGAACAATTACAATAATTCACTAAGGTCTTAATATTGGATTCATGTTCATGTTAACTCTAAGGCTGCCGTCACACTAGCAGTATTTGGTCAGTATTTTACATCAGTATTTGTAAACCAGGAGCGGGTGATAAATGCAGAAGTGGTGCATATGTTTCTATTATACTTTTCCTCTAATTGTTCCACTCCTGGGTTTGGCTACAAATACTGATGTAAAATACTGACCAAATACTGATAGTGTGACGGCAGCCTAAGGCTTCTTTCACACTAGCGTCGGAATCTCCCCGTCGCAATGCGTCGGGGAGAGATTCCGACGCTAGCGTTTAACGCTTTGCACAATGGGTGCAGCGGATGCATTTTTCCGGCGCATCCGCTGCCCCATTGTAAGGTGCGGGGAGGTGGGGGCGGAGTTCCGGCCGCGCATGCGCGGTCGGAAAAAGCGGTCCTTCGGGTTAAAAAAAAGGTTACATGTAGGGTTTTTTTTTCCCGACGGTCCGCCAAAGCACGACGCATTCGTCGCAAGACAGATGCGAAGTGTGCAAATCCGTCGCAAATGCGTCGCCAATAGAAGTCTATGGGGAAAAAACGCATCCTGCAAGCACTTTTGCAGGATGCGTTTTTTCTGCAAAATGACGCATTGTGACGGATTTACAAAAAAAGCTAGTGTGAAAGTACCCTAAGAATGTAATTTAGCCTAATTTCCCTGCAGCGACCACCGCAAGGGCTATGTATAGTTCTCTATAGCTTTCACTGGAAGTGACAGAAACTCTAGGACATTTCTGAAACTAAGCCTGAGTCAGATCAATCCAGATAGAGGTTGTCATGATGAGATGCTGAAGGTGTAGGCCTATGTCTTGTTTCCATGTACGGATGATCACTAGTGATGAGCGAGCGTGCTCAGATAAGGTGATATCTGGCATGCTCGGGTGCTACGCAAGTGACTACGACGTGCTCGAAAAATATGTTGGAGTCCTCGCCATTGCATGTCTCGCTGCTATTCAACAGCCGCAACATATGAGGGGATTGCCTGTTTGTTTTACGGCCATGTTCGGCCTTGTCTAAGCCCAGCATAGTGCTAGACTCCTAAAGGCCCCTTCACATTAAGCGACGCTGCAGCGATACCGACAACGATCCGGATCGCTGCAGCGTCGCTGTTTGGTCGCTGGAGAGCTGTCACACAGACAGCTCTCCAGCGACCAACGATGCCGGTAACCAGGGTAAACATCGGGTTACTAAGCGCAGGGCCGCGCTTAGTAACCCGATGTTTACCCTGGTTACCAGCGTAAAAGTAAAAAAAAACAAACACAACATACTTACCTACCGCTGTCTGTCCCCGGCGCTCTGCACTCCTCCTGTACTGGCTGTGAGCACAGCGGCCGGAAAGCAGAGCGGTGACGTCACCGCTCTGCTTTCCGGCTGACCGACACTCACAGCCAGTACAGGAGGAGTGCAGAGCACAGCGCCGGGGACAGACAGCGGTAGGTAAGTATGTAGTGTTTGTTTTTTTTTACTTTTACGCTGGTAACCAGGGTAAACATCGGGTTACTAAGCGCGGCCCTGCGCTTAGTAACCCGATGTTTACCCTGGTTACCAGTGAAGACATCGCTGGATCGGTGTCACACACGCCGATCCAGCGACTAAATAAAGTTCTGGACTTTGTTCAGCGACCAACGATCTCCCAGCAGGGGCCTGATAGTTGGTCGCTGTCACACATAACGATTTCCTTAACGATATCGTTGCTACGTCACAAAAAGCAACGATATCGTTAACGATATCGTTATGTGTGAAGGTACCTTAACCCCTTAGCGACCGCCGATACGCCTTTTAACGGCGGCCGCTAAGGGTACTTAAACCACAGCGCCGTTAATTAACGGCGCTGTGGAAAAAGTCAATAGCGCCCCCCAGAGGCCGATTTTCTCCGGGGTCTCAGCTGCCGGGGGTAGCTGAGACCCCAGAGAACATGATTCGGGGGGGTTTTAACCCACCCCGCATTTGCGATCGCCGGTAATTAACCGTTTACCGGCGATCGCAAAAAAAAACTAAAAAAAACGCGATCTCTTTTTAATTTCTCTGTCCTCTGATGTGATCGCACATCGGAGGACAGAGAAAAGGGGTCCCAGGTGGCCCCCCAATACTCACCTAGCTCCCCCGATGCTTCTCGTGTCTCCCGGTGGGCGCCGCCATCTTCAAAATGGCGGGCGCATACGCAGTGCGCCCGCCGGCCGGCACCGGGAGAATCTTTGGGGTCTCGGCTGCCGGGGGTAGCCGAGACCCCAAAGAGCATGATCGGGGTCGGTATTACCGACCCCTGTTTTGCGATCGCCGGTAATTAACTGTTTACCGGCGACCGCAAAAAAAAAAAAAAAAAAGTAAAGTGTAATTCTCTGTCCTCTGATGTGATCGCACATCAGAGGACAGAGAAATAGGAGGATTCGGGGGCCCTTGCATACTCACCTAGGTCCCTGGATCCTCTTGCTGCTCCTCCTGGCCGCCGGCAGAAGAAAATGGCGGGCGCATGCCCAGTGCGCCCGCCATCTGTCTCCATCTGCCGGCCGGCAGGAGAACAGCAGTTGGGGCTAACATTAGGGTTAGGGGTAGGGTTAGGGTTAGGGGTAGGGTTAGGGGTAGGGTTAGGGTTAGGGGTAGGGTTAGGGGTAGGGTTAGGGTTAGGGGTAGGGTTAGGGCTAGGGTTAGGGCTAGGGTTGGGGCTAAATTTAGGGTTAGGGTTGGGGCTAAATTTAGGGTTAGGGGCTAAATTTAGGGTTAGGCTTCTTTCACACTTACGTCGGTACGGGGCCGTCGCAATGCGTCGGCCCGACATACCGACGCACGTTGTGAAAATTGTGCACAACGTGGGCAGCCGCTGTAGTTTTTCAACGCATCCGCTGCCCAATCTATGTCCTGGGGAGGAGGGGGCGGAGTTACGGCCACGCATGCGCGGTCAGAAATGGCGGATGCGACGTACAAAAAAACGTTTCATTGAACGTTTTTTGTGCCGACGCTCCGCCAAAACACAACTGATCCAGTGCACGACGGACGCGAGGTGTGGCCATCCGTCACGATCCGTCGGCAATACAAGTCTGTGGGCAAAAAACGCATCCTGCGGGCACATTTGCAGGATCCGTTTCTTGTCCAAAACGACGGATTGCGACGGAATGCCAAACGACGCAAGTGTGAAAGTAGCCTTAGGGCTAGGGTTAGGGTTGGGGCTAAAGTTAGGGCTAGGGTTGGGGCTAAAGTTAGGGTTAGAGCTGGGATTAGGGTTAGGGTTTGGATTAGGGTTGGTATTAGGGTTAGGGTTGGCATTAGGGTTACGCTTGGGATTAGGGTTAGGTTTGGGATTAGGGTTAAGGTTAGGGTTGTGATTAGGGGTGTATTGGGATTAGGGTTAGGTTTGAGGTTAGGGTTGAGATTAGGATTAGGGGTGTGTTGGATTTAGGGTTTTGATTAGGGTTATGGTTAGGGTTGACATTAGGGTTGTTTTGGGGTAAGGGTTGTGATTATGGTTAGGGTTAGTGATTAGGATTATGGATCAGGTTGGGATTAGGATTAGGGGTGTGTTGGGGCTAGGGTTGGAGCTAGAATTGGGGGGTTTCCACTGTTTAGGTACATCAGGGGGTCTCCAAACACGATAGCCAATTTTGCGCTCAAAAAGTCAAATGGTGCTCCCTCCCTTCTGAGCTCTGCCGTGCGCCCAAACAGTGGGTTACCCCAACATTTGGGGCATCAGCGTACTCGGGATAAATTGGACAACAACTTTAGTGGTCCAATTTCTCTTGTTACCCTTGTGAAAATAAAAACTTGGGGGCTACAATATCTTTTTTGTGAAAAAAAAATATTTTTTATTTTCACGACTCTGCATTCTAAACTTCTGTGAAGCACTTGGGCATTCAAAGTTGTCACCACACATCTAGATAAGCTCCTTGGGGGGTCTAGTTTCCAAAATGGGGTCACTTGTGGGGGGTTTAGGTATATCAGGTTTAGGTCAGGTTTATATCAGTTTAGGTATATCAGGGGCTCTGCAATCGCAACAGAATGCCCACAGACCATTCTATCAAAGTCTGCATTCCAAAAAGGCGCTCCTTCCCTTCCGAGCTCTGCCGTGCGCCCAAACAGTGGTTTACCCCCACATATGGCGCATCAGCGTACTCTGGATAAATTGGACAACAACTATTGCAGTCCAATTTCTCCTGTTACCCTTGTGAAAATAAAAACTTGGGGGCTACAATATCTTTTTTGTGGAAAAAAAAAATATTTTTTATTTTCACGACTCTGCATTCTAAACTTCTGTGAAGCACTTGGGCATTCAAAGTTCTCACCACACATCTAGATAAGTTCCTTGGGGGTCTAGTTTCCAAAATGGGGTCACTTGTGGGGGGTTACTACAGTTTAGGTACATCAGGGGCTCTGCAATCGCAACATAATGCCCACAGACCATTCTATCAAAGTTTGCATTCCAAAAAGGCGCTCCTTCCCTTCCAAGCTCTGCCGTGCGCCCAAACAGAGGTTTACGCCCACATATGGCACATCAGCGTACTCGGGATAAATTGGACAACAACTATTGCAGTCCAATTTCTCCTGTTACCCTTGTGAAAATAAAAACTTGGGGGCTACAATATCTTTTTTTGTGGAAAAAAAAATTTTTTTTTATTTTCACGACTCTGCATTCTAAACTTCTGTGAAGCACTTGGGCATTCAAAGTTCTCACCACACATCTAGATAAGTTCCTTGGGGGGTCTAGTTTCCAAAATGGGGTCACTTGTGGAGGGTTTCTACTGGTTAGGTACATCAGGGGCTCTGCAAACGCAACATAATACCCACAGACCATTCTATCAAAGTCTGCATTCCAAAACGGCGCTCCTTCCTTTCGAGCTCTGCCGTGCGCCCAAACAGTGGTTTACCCCCACATATGGGGTACCAGCATACTCAGGACAAATTGGACAACAACTTTTGGGGTCCAATTTCTCTTGTTACCCTTGTGAAAATAAAAACTTGGGGGCTAAAAAATCTTTTGTGTGGAAAAAAAAAATATTTTTTATTTTCACGGCTCTGCATTATAAACTTCTGTGAAGCACTTGGGCATTCAAGGTTCTCACCACACATCTAGATAAGTTCCATGGGGGGTCTAGTTTCCAAAATGGGGTCACTTGTGGGGGATTTCTACTGTTTAGGCACATCAGGGGCTCTCCAAACGCGACATGGTGTCCGATCTCAATTCCAGCCAATTCTACATTGAAAAAGTAAAGGGCACTCTTTCTCTTCCAAGCTCTGCGGTGCGCCCAAACAGTGGTTTACCCCCACATATTGGGTATCGACGTACTCAGGAGAAATTGCACAACAACTTTAGTTGTCTAATTTCTCCTGTTACCCTTGTGAAAATAAAAATTTGTGGGCAAAAAGATCATTTTTGTAGAAAAAATTCAATTTTTTTTTTCACGGCTCTACGTTATAAACTTCTGTGAAGCACTTGGGGGTTCAAAGTGCTCACCACACATCTAGATAAGTTCCTTAAGGGGTCTAGTTTCCAAAATGGTGTCACTTGTGGGGAGTTTCCCCTGTTTAGGCACATCAGGGGCTCTCTAAACGTGACATGGCGTCCGATCTCAATTCCAGCCAATTCTGCATTGAAAAAGTCAAACGGCGCTCCTTCACTTCCAAGCTCTGCGGTGCGCCCTAACAGTGGTTTACCCCCACATATGGGGTATTGGTGTATTCAGGAGAAATTGCATAACAAAATTTATGGTTACATTTCTGTTTTTACACTTGTGAAAATAAAAAAATGGTTCTGAATTAAGATGTTTGCAAAAAAAAGTTAAATGTTCATTTTTTCCTTCCACATTGTTTCAGTTCCTGTGAAGCACGTAAAGGGTTAATAAACTTCTTGAATGTGGTTTTGAGAACCTTGAGGGGTGTAGTTTTTAGAATGGTGTCACACTTCATTATTTTCTATCATATAGACCCCTCAAAATGACTTCAAATGTGATGTGGTCCCTAAAAAAAATGGTGTTGTAAAAATGAGAAATTGCTGGTCAACTTTTAACCCTTATAACTCCCTAACAAAAAAAAATTTTGTTTCCAAAATTGTGCTGATGTAAAGTAGACATGTGGGAAATGTTATTTATTAGCTATTTTTCGTGACATATCTCTCTGATTTAAGGGCATAAAAGTACAAAGTTTGAAAATTGCAAAATTTTAAAAATTTTCGCCATATTTCCGTTTTTTTCATAAATAATCGCAAGTAATATCGAAGAAATGTTACCACTAACATGAAGTACAATATGTCACGAAAAAACAATCTCAGAATCAGCGGGATACGTTGAAGCGTTCCAGAGTTATAACCTCATAAAGTGACAGTGGTCAGAATTGCAAAAATTGGCCTGGTCATTAAGTACCAAATTGGCTCTGTCACTAAGGGGTTAAGCATTAGACCACGTTCATATGTTCAGCATTTAGGGTATGTGCACACGTTCAGGATTTCTTGCAGAAATTTCCTGACAAAAACCAGACATTTCTGCCAGAAATCCGCATGCATTTTGTTCACATTTTTTATGCGTTTTTTACACATTTTTGTACGCTTTTTTTGCGGAGCTTTCTCAATGCATTAAATAGCGGGAAAAACGCAAAAAATCTGCAAAATTAATGAACATGCTGCTTTTTATACCACAATGCGTTTTTTTGGCAGAAAAAAAACTCATGCGCACAAAAATTGCGGAATGCATTCTAAATGATAGGATGCATATGTATGCGTTTTTTATGCGTTTTTATAGCGAGAAAAAAACGCGAAAAACCCTGAACGTGTGCACATACCCTTAGTCAGTATTTTACATCAGTATTTCTAAGCCAAAACCAGGAGTGGGTGATAAATCCAGAAGTGGTGACGTGTTTCTATCAGTGGCATACCGCCGATGGCAGCAGGTCACGTGACTGCTATTAGGCCCATGAGCCGGGGGGACAGTATCAGCGCCTGCGCCAGGCCCCCGCCTCCTCCTGTCAGCACCCACACCAGATCCCCCCTCCTCCATACAATATAATGCACCCCTCATGGTCCTCCACACAATATAATACATGCGATGTGTAGAATCATTAGTGAGTAAGGTGTGCTACTAGTGAGATATGAGGTCCCCTGGTCCCAGTGCGGCCAGTGTCCTGAACCTGTATCCCTGGCCCCGATGTAGTCAGTCCTATATCTGAAATTCCCAGATACCAGTGTGGCCATATCGTAGTCCTCCGGTCCTGGAGCAACCTGTGCCTGAACCTCATCCCCTGGTCCTTGACCTGCCGGTGCCTGAACATTATTGCAGTCCGTGTGCTGCCAAACCCTGATCCAGTATCCTAGACTGGCGCATCTGAACCGAGCCCGAATCCGTTTCAGTAACTGTTCTCTTGATAGTTGCCAGAATTTACTAGTGTGAACGGAGACCTAGCCCTAATCAATGTCAGCATACCTGACTCCTGGGGTCAGCAGCTGCAGCACCGAGCTCTGCCCAGCAGTGGTAGGTGGTGGCTACCTGCAGCACAGCCTCTCTCCATCATCAGAAGCTCCAGTGAACACCATGTAGCCGCTTGCTACGCCCTTTCCTGGGCAGGCATGGCTCTGTGGCACAGTGGGTCCACAAATCCACATGTGCCACCATTGGGCCTAACAGTTTGCTTTTGCCAACCATGGTCGCAACAGTAAGGAGGAAAAGCATAGGGAGAAGAGGGACAGTAGCAGGGTGTTTTAGACTGTTGCACCAATAATGGCAAAGCATGGTAACAGTGCTCCCATTCTTTGCCACCTCCTTCCAGACTGACTGTCTTACCCGAAATAAAATGATAGAACGGCCTGGATGATGGCAAGATCAGCTCAATTTTTTCCTCATTTGTGAAATCCTGTGTATACGGCTACAGAACGTTTGTACATTTCTGGTTATAGTCTATGGTTCGGGTGCAGAATGTGTCTGCAATGCTATATTGTGTGGCCGTCAACCACCTGGACACACATGCTAGTCAGTATGGTGCTGGTCACAAGTAATTTCCATGTCAAAAGTGAAGTTGCACACAGCTCCAGAGCAGGGACTAACCAGTTCTAATGGTGCACAGAGTTGCCAATTTGATTTTTTTTTGCTGGACAGCTCATCAAAAAAAATCACAGAGAAAAGTGATAAACATTTACAGCCCAGAATTTCCGTGCTGTCGGCAACCTTGACGGTGCACTGTGTAGCCATCTCTGGGCCCCCTATCTACCAGGAAAATCTTTATGTTGGAGCAGTCTACGAGCAGTCTTCCGTACACACAATGAGCTTTTACTGAGTATTTCATGTTGCAGATTTTCTGTACCTGCTAGTTACATTATATTACTTGCAATCTCATTGTGTTTTTAGGCTGTGTGCACACGTTCCGGATTTTTCGCAGTTTTTCCCTATAAAACAACGGAAAAAAAACGTGAAAAAAACGCATCCATTAGGCATCTTATTAATAGAATGCAATCCACAATTTTTGTTCACATGTTGCTTTTTTCCGCTAAAAAAACGCATCGCGGTAAAAAACGCAGCATGTTCATTAATTTTGTGGATTTTTCACGGAATTCTTGCGATTTAATTGGGAAGCTCCGGAAAAAAAACCACGAAAAATCTGCTCAAGAGAATGCACAAAAAACGCGAAAAAAAAGCATGCGGATTTCCTGCAGAAAAAGTCCGGTTTTGTTCAGGAAATTTCTGCAAAGAATCCTGACGTGTGCACATAGCCTTACTTGTGTTTTTATGGCATTTTTGATGCTGCGGTTTTTGTCTCATCTTGGTTTATATTGTTTTAAATTTAACTGCTTTGTGTTTGATATTTCATTGCCTTTGACAAAATCTTATTGATGCAGTCTAGTGATGAGCGAGGGTACTGGTTGCTCAAGTGGTCTCCGTGTATTTGTAACTGCTCGCAGATTTAGTTTTCGTTGCCTCAGCTGCATGATTTACAGCTGCTACCCAGCCTGAGTACATGTGGGGGTTGCCTGGTTGCTAGGGAATCCCCACATGTAATCAAGCTGTCTAGCAGCCGTAAAATATTGCAGCTGAGGCAACGAAAACTAAATCTCCGAGCACTCACAAATACTCGGAGATCACCGAGCTGGGAAAACCCGAGCAACAAATATACTCGCTCATCACTAATGCAGTCATGTGAGGATTACATGCATTTGAGTGCTGCACACATGCTAAAAATGCATATTATTTGCTCTTGTCTGCATCAATAAAGTTGTCAAAAGCATGAAAAATCGCAAGTAACCTAGTTTACTTAAAAGGTGCACAAATTCTGCAGAAAATCTACAACATTAAAAACTCACGAAATAAATTAACTAATAAACTAAAACTCATAAATGCTCATTATGGGAATGTGGCCTCCAAGGAGGAATCCTGTGCATGCTGCTCTCTCCATTGTGGTGTGTGGGAGTTGTACAACACCCATCTAAACTGGAGAGAGCCACCTTCATGCCTAGTCTCCTCCTTAACCCCTTAGTGACAGAGCCAATTTGGTACTTAATGACCAGGCCAATTTTTACAATTCTGACCACTGTCACTTTATGAGGTTATAACTCTGGAATACTTTAACGGATCCCGCTGATTCTGAGACTATTTTTTGGGACATATTATACTTCATGTTAGTGGTAAACTTTATTCGATATTACTTGTGTTTATTTATGAAAAAAATTGAAATATAGCGAAAATGTTTAAAATTTTGCAATTTTCAAACTTTGAATTTTTATACCCTTAAATCAGAGAGATATGTCACACAAAATAGTTAATAAATAACATTTGCCACATGTCTACTTTACATGAGCACAATTTTGGAAACAATTTTTTTTTTGTTAGGAAGTTATAAGGGTTAAAAGTTGACCAGCAATTTCTCATTTTTACAACAAAATTTACAAAACCATTTTTTTTAGGGACCATCTCATATTTAAAGTCTCTTTGAGGGGTGTTCATAATAATAATCTTTATTTTTATATAGCGCTAACATATTCCACAGCGCTTTACAGTTTGCACACATTATCATCACTGTCCCCGTTGGGGCTCACAATCTAAATGACAGAAAATACCCAAAAGTGACACCATTCTAAAAAGTACACCCCTCAAGGTGCTCAAAACCACAATCAAAAAGTTTATTAACCCTTTGCGTGCTTCACAGGAAGTGAAGCAAAGTGAAAGGCAAAAAATTAACATTTAACTTTTTTTTTTTTACAAACATTTTACTTCAGAACCTATTTTTTGTATTTTCACAAGTGTAAAAAGAGAAAATGAACAACAAAATTTGTCGTGCAATTTCTCCTGAATATGCCAATACCCCACATGTGGGAGTAAACCACTGTTTGGGTGCACGGCAGGGCTTGGAAGAGAAGGAGTGCCGTTTGTCTTTTTCAATGCAGAATCGTCTGGAATTGACCAGCCCCAAGCAGGCTGCCTCCTTCTGAGGTGCAGAAATCCGGTAGCTGGAACGCTGAGGTTGTAAGGACCTCCACGCCTTACATCAGAGACCAGCAGGATAGCTGAACTTCAAGTTCCCTGTCCGACCCAACACCCAGGAGGCACGGTGACACCCTTCAGAGCCGGGTCATCTAAGAGACCGCATAATCAGGCTCAAGTCACCAGTCATACGGGTTATGTCATATCCTATCCGGGGGACAGAGAAAAAGAGATAACATCTGTGAGGACCTTATGTGAAGCTTCTAGCAGTAAGGGACTACATCACTACAGCGCAAAGGAAGGCTTCTATTTTCCACCTGGAAATAGAACACCTGTGAGGACTTTACTTGAAGCCCTAGGCAGTAAGGGACTACAACACCACCGCGCTAGAGGAAGGCTTTGATTTCCACCTGGATAAGGGGATTCTGGGCTTGCCTCCAAACCGGCCAGACCCTACCTGTCCTGTGATCCAGTGCCTTGGACTGTGGCTGCTGAAGTCTTCAGTAAACAAGGTAAAGAGACTGCAAACCTGTCCTCGTTCCTTACTGCACCTTTCACCATCCACACACTGGAAAGCCCTGGGGACATACTTCACCTGTGGGAAGTTATACCATCTAGCTGCCATAACATCACCCCCAGAGGACCCATTAAAGCAGCGTTGGTCACCTTGACCGAATACCACAGGTGGCATCACGAACACAAACTTTATTCCCTTAAAAGACCTTTCCCTTGTACATGGGCGCCCAGGGCCACGGACCGGGTCGCAGCCACAGTGACATCCCCCTGTGAACCACAGGACCCGGTACCGAGTACCCCAAGGCCTTGGCAGGCGACTCACTGTGGTTTAAGTACCCTTAACTACCGCCGTTAAAAGGTGTATCGGCGATCGTTAAGGGGTTAATGTAGTGCAGCGGGAGCAAGGTGTCCACATAATCCTGATGATGACCATTCTGGAAGAGGATCAGTACCTGTCCGCTATTTGCGGTATAGATTTTCAATATGTCAAATGCCTTTGCGTTTTTTTGCAGCTATTGGTAGTGGATCAGCATGACAATGGGGCCCCAGACAAGAAACGGCTATGAACCGCAGGACGGTTCAAAACGTGTTTGATCGGGTAAAGTGGTTTTTAATTGAAAAGTCATTAAATGATACCGTTATAATTACAATATCAGGTTACACAGTGGTGATCGTTGTGTGCACTGGTCTGTGAGCCGTCACGGTTACTGATTAAATGACAGGTTTCATGACATTACTTGCTTTCCTTGACCTCTGCACATAGCTTGTTTTGATGATTTGCAATCTTCGGCATGTATTCTTACACCAGTTATTATATAATAATTTGATATAGGGAAAAACTATTAAGTGGATATGTTAAAAATGCCTAAGATGAGAAAACCATTGACTATTTTATCAGGCATGCAATATATCTACGGAAATTGAAGCTTCACACCAGCAGAGAAGGTATTGGGGAAAATAATGGTTGTGGTCTCCCCGGGCCCACCAAAACAGTGAGGCCCACTCGGAGTGTTTAATGGCCCATTTAGATTGACCCATGATTGGGGAATGAACATTCATAGCAACGATCATTCTTGACTATACACCCATCTAAATAGGTTGGCAAAGACCTCACAAACATGACGAAGCTCGTTCATCAGGTGAACTGATTACTAAGCTGCCTTAGAAATACCATAATCGCTATTGGCAGCATCCTGTGTAAACAGGTAATGTGCTAACAGTAAAGGAATACTTTTTATGCACCAGACAGCCATATTATCAACTGTTCTGTGCACATAGAAGTGAGATTAGTGTGCACAGCACATGCCAGCACAGAGAAACTCTGCGGAAGAGCAGGGAGCCGTGGTCTTTCAACACTAATGCTATTTTGTAGTTGGCAAGTTGCTTTAGGCCTGCAGGATATAAAAAGGCAGTTGAGACACCTGCTAGGGCCGTGTGGTACTCGGAACCGGGTTCCACAGCTCTTAAAGGGGTGATCACGGCAGTGGTGACCCGGTCCGTGGCCCTGGGCGCGCAATGAAAAGGGATGGATGATGGGAAGGAATAAAGTTTATATAGGAAAAGGGGATTATTCGTGACGCCATCTGTGGTACTCGGCCAGGGATGCTTAAAGGAACCACTGGGGATGATGGTGATGCAGCTGGGATGGTTCTGCTCCCCACAGGTGGAGCGGGCCCCAGGGCTACCAGTGCAGTTTTGTAAGGGACTTGTGGACGTTGGGATGAAGGACTGAGGGTCCAGGAATAACTAGAGGAATCAAGGGTTGTAGTTTTCTTTACCTTTAATCCCAGGTTAACGGTGAAGTCACAGCTGGTGATGGAGATCCGGGCAGCCTAGAAGCATTTCAGGATCCTCCTAGCCAGGTTGATTTGGAGGCCTTGGAGTGCCCCCAGCAAAATACCCCACAGTGAATTCCTCCACAGTACCCAGATCACGCTGATGTCACACTTACCTTTGCACTACAACATACATCCAATGAAATATTTTTACTTATGTGCATGTGTTGTATATTAAAGATCTCACCTAGATCCTTGTCTTCTGCTGTGTCCTGGTCTTCATCCTCACAAATATCCCCGAATGGAGCATTAGGATTAAATATGGCATGCAGGATGGCTGAGTCATTTGGGGTGCACATTGTCTAATAGCAGGTAGAATAGTGTCATCTGCTATCACAGGACTGCCAGCGAGTGACCTATGGAGGCTGCAATCTCTCAGATGTTTAGGGAGTAACTGCAGCACCCAATCAATGTGAGGGGTGGAGGTGGCTTTCGTCCAGATGCTGATCACATCTGTTAGTAGTAAAATAAATAAATGAGCTTTATAGAAGGCAGAAGCCTCTAGTGCTTCAGTGGGGGAACTTCTTCACATATATGACCAAATGTGAGAAAGGCACCACACAGCTGTCAAAAGAAAGTGGCATTTTTTCACTGTACATATGTAGTAAGTCTGCAAAATTTTAGCATAATTAGAAATGTTATTTATTTTAGCATGCCCCCTTCATATGCCCATTGAGGAAAGGTATATCAAATAGAGAGGGGGTACCCAGCTAGTACAAGTCCATTTTATATTATTATACAGTAGAGTACAGAACTGACATGTTTTTCCATAATTGTGCTACAATGTAATCTCTGTATGAGCGCAGAGGTTTTTTAGGAGTTTTTCAGCCGATCCCCTCTAAAATGCTCCTCAAAAACTCTTGAAAAACTTTTCCAATTCATTTCTATGTGAATTCTACTTTCCTGTTCATTTAGGAAGTTGTTTAAAGGGACACTGTCACCTGAATTTGGAGGGAACAATCTTCAGCCATGGAGGCGGGGTTTTTGGTTGTTTGATTCACCCTTTCCTTACCCGCTGGCTGCATGCTGGCTGCAATATTGGATTGAAGTTCATTTTCTGTCCTCCGTAGTACATGCCTACACAAGGCAATCTTGCCTTGCGCAGGTGTGTACTATGGAGGACAGAGAATGAACTTCAATCCAATATTGCAGCCAGCATGCAGCCAGCGGGTAAGGAAAGGGTGAATCAAACAACCAAAAACCCCGCCTCCATGGCTGAAGATTGTTCCCTCCAAATTCAGGTGACAGTGTCCCTTTAAGCTTTTTTTTTTTCCCAGGGCAGGTGAGGAACGTGAGAGGGGAGTGTGAGGGGACAGTATGAGGGGTGATATGTGAGGGGATAGTATGGAGGAAAGTGTGAAGGGACACTAGGGGGAAGAAAAGTGAGTTTACAATATAGGCAATAGTGCGAGGGGACAGTATGAGGGAGAAAAATATTGGTGACCACATGGGAGGTGTGTGACGTGAAAGTATGGGGGGTAAGTGGCATTATATTGCGGGAATATTGAGGTAACAGTATGAGGTGGGAAAAGTCTGAAGGGGAAGAGGTATAAGGGGAGATTAATGTGTGAGGGGACAGTATGAGAAGAAAAGTATGAAGGGAAAACAGTATAAAGGAAAAGTGTGATGTGACATTGTAATGGAGAATAGTGTGAAGGGACAGCATGGAGTGAGGAAAGTAAGTCAACATTGTGGGGAAAAGTGTGAGGGGAAAAGTGTGTGGGGGACTTGTATGTGGGGTTATGCGAGACGACAATTTAAGGGGAAAGTGTAAGGGGATATAGTATGGGGGATAAAAGTGAGGACAGTATGTAGAGAGAAAATTGTGATGAGACTGTATGAGGGAGAAAAGAGTGAGGAGAAATTAGGGGGGAGGTGAGGAGATATTACAAATGGGAAAAATGATTGGACAGCATGGATGGGGAATAGTGTGAAGGGACAATGTGTAAATGGAAAGTATTGGGAGAAAAATGTGTGAGGGGACAATATGGGGGAAACACGTACATTATTTACCGGTAACATGTTTTTTCGGAACCCAAGACAGCACCAATGAGAGAGGGGATGTGCCCTTCAGGGACAGGAAACCTTCAAGATAAAAAGGGCAGTGCATCTTTCCACATCATTAGGTTTACAGAGCACAACAGGACCTCCAGGATTAGTGTACACACATTATATATTATAACTATATATATATATATATATATATATATATATATATATATATATATATATATTTTTTTTTTTTTTTTTTTTACTTTCACCACAAATGAATAACCTAAACCACACCCAAAAAGGTGAATAACTTCGTAAAGGGAGGGAATATAATGGTGCTGTCATAGGTTCCGAAAAAAACACATTATCAGTAAGTAATATACATATTTTTCTGTCACCCATGACAGCACCAACGAGAGAATTACAGAGAACCAGTGCCACTTAAGGAGGGACCACAGCCTCAAGAACCCTTCTCCCAAACGTGAGGTCAGAGGAGGCAGATAGATCTAGCCTATAGTGCCTATAAGAAGTAGGAGAACACCAAGACACAGCCTTACAAATCTGCTTGATGGACACGTCAGATTTTTTTACCCTGGACGTTTCCATCGCTCTTGTAGAGTGTGCATTTAGGTTTTCTGGCACTGCTCTACCTGCCTCTGTGTAGGATCTCTCGATGGCTTCTCTTATCCACCTCGATGAGGTACTTTTTGAAAATTTTCACCCCTTTCTGGTTCCCTAGAAGGAGATGAATAGAGCCCTATCTTCATCCATGACTCCGTAGCTGCTAAATACTGCATAATGGATCTCCTGACATCTAAGATATGAAACCTTTCTTCCTTCGGATTTTTATGGACCTGACAGAAGGATGGTAATGTTATTACTTGAGATCTATGGAATTTTGATACGACAATGTAAAAAGGATTGGTCAGGCTTCAAGATTTATCTATCCTCCAAAACTAAGGTGAAGTGAGGATCCGCAGACAGAGCCTGTAAGTCACTCATCCTAGGGTAAAAATTATAGAGTCACTCAATTATGAGGGAAAAAATTATGGAATCATGAAAAACAAACAAATAAAAAACACACCAACACATCACTAGTATTTTGTTGCACCACCTCTGGCTTTTATAACAGCTTGCAGTCTCTGAGGCATGGACTTAATGAGTGTCACACAGGACTCTTCATCAATCTAGCTCCAACTGTCTCTGGTTGCTGTTGCCAGATCAGCTTTGCAGGTTGGAGCCTTGTCATGGACCATTTTCTTCAACTTCCACCAAAGATTTTCAATTGGACTGAGATCCGGACAATTTGCAGGCCATGACATTGACCTTATGTGTCTTTTTTCAAGGAATGTTTTCACAGTTTTTGCTCTATGGCAGGATGCATTATCATCTTGAAAAATGATTTCATCATTCCCAAACATCCTTTCAATTGATGGGATAAGAAAAGTGTCCAAAATATCAACATAAACCTGTGCATTTATTGAGGATGTAATGACAGCCATCTCCCCAGTGCCTTTACCTGACATGCAGCCCCATATCATCTATGACTGTGGAAATTTGCATGTTCTCTTCAGGCAGTCATCTTTATATATCTCATTGGAACGGAACCAAACAAAAGTTCCAGCATCATCACCTTGCCCAATGCAGATTCACGATTCATCACTGAATATGACTTTCATCCAGTCATCCACAGTCCACGATTGCTTTTCCTTAGTCCATTGTAACCTTGTTTTCTTCTGTTTAGGTGTTAATGATGGCTTTCGTTTAGCTTTTCTGTATGTAAATCCCATTTCCATTAGGTGGTTTCTTACAGTTCGGTCACAGACGTTGACTCGAGTTTCCACCCATTCGTTCCTCATTTGTTTTGTTGTGCATTTCCTCTCATCTCTCACATTATCCTACCCACTGCTCCAGGCCATGATGTGGTTTCTGTTTTTTGCCAGCTCCATATTCTGTTCCTCTGCTCTCTGCATGCTTCCTGGCTGTGTGTATAGGGGGGCGGCGCCTGAACTCTCTGGTTCTTATAGGAATCAGGTGCACCTGTCTAATCTGTTCCTGACCAATTACTAAGAGGCTTCCAGTATTTAGTGCAGCTCCACTTAGTGGACTGGGCCTGTGCAATGTGTTAGCTCAGTTTGTGCTTTGCTTCTGAGTTTGCCAGGCCTTGCTCTGTTTTACTCCCTCTCTTGTGGCCTTTCTCCTTGCCTTGATCTTGTTGTCTGCCCTCCAGGAGGCAGAATATGCTGGTCCCTGTATCTTTGTTCTTATACCTAGTCTTGTTCCTTTGCCTTGTCTGTACTTTGTCCTACCTCTGTCTCCTTGTCTGTGGCTTCCTTCCCTGTTGTGTCTTTCCTTGTGTTCTCAGTCTGATTACACTCCGCACTCTTGTGGCTCTGCCTGCTCTGTACCTTTGTGGCATTACCTCTGCTCCGCACTCCTGCGGTTCTGCTCCATTCTACTCTGCTCCACTCCCGTTGCTGCAGTAATCTCTTGCTGCAGCTCCTCTCCTCTTTCCTTGCGGTTCTGCTCTGCTTAGCTTTAGTTTCTATGCTATCTCTTGCTGCTGTACCATTCCTATTCACAGCCTTCCAGTTCTCTCCTGTGTGAACAGGTCCCAACCTGTTCCTTCCCACTCCATTCCTTCCTGCTTGTTTCGGTACCTGCATCTCCTGTGTGAACAGGTCCCAACCTGTTCTTTCACACTCCATTCCTTTTTTCTTGTTTCCGTACCTGCATCTCCTGTGTGAACAGGTCCCAACCTGTTCCTTCATACATCATATCCGTACCTGCACCTCCTGTGAGAACAGGTCCCTACCTGTTCTTTCATACACCACACCCTCATACACCGTGCCTGCCAGCCCTGTGTTCTCTGCCGTGCCTGCCAGCCCTGTGTTCTCCGCCGTGCCTGCCAGCCCTGTATTCTCTGCTGTGTCTCTGCCAGCCCTGTGTCTCAGCCGTGCCAGCCTACTTGGGGTGATGTTATGGCAGCTAGATGGTGTACCTTTCCACAGGTGAAGTGTGTCCCCAGGGCTTCCCAGAGGTGTAGACAGTGGATGGTGAGAGGTGCAGTGAAGAATGAGGACACAAGGTTGTAGTCTCTTTACCTTTTTTACTGAAGGCTTCAGAATCCACAGTACAGAGCACCAGATCACAGGGCAGGCAGAGTCCGGATGGTCTGAAGGCAAATCCAGAGTCCTCTATCCAGGTGGAAATCAGTAACCTTCCTCTAGCGCCTGAGTGTTGTATCCCTTCCTGCTAAGCTTCTCCGTAAGGTCCTCGCAACTAGTGTAGATGTTATGTCTTTCTCTCTGTCCCCCAGATGGATAGGACAAACCCGTATGACTGATGGCCTGAGGCTTTTTACAGGGACTCTAGCATGCCCCGGCCCCCACAGTTGCCACGGTGCCTCCTGGGTAAAGGGTCGGGCAACTAATATGGAATTAGCTGTCCTGCCGGTCTCTGGAGCCAGGCTTGGAGACGATGACTCCCTCGGTGTTCCGGCTACTGGCTTCTGCGCCTCAGAAGGAGGCAGCCTTTTAAAGGGCAGAACTCCTTCTGGTTTCCTCTCCTTTTGCTAGGACTTCGCTTCTCACCCTCTGCAACGCAATTCCCTTCAATGTCTCTTTCTTTGGATGCGTCCGCATAGGTAGGCAGGCGCAGCTCTGTGGCCTTCTGTTTAGGCCTCTGACAGGATCCCACCCCTTTCAGGGACCCAGATAGCAGCTCACTGGGTGAAGCCCAGTCAGCTTCTGCCTAACTTCCTATCCAGACCACCAGTTTTACCTAATTGTGAAGAGTGCCCTACTAAATAGGAGCATAGCTCCCCCTGGTGGACTGGAGTGTGATGTGTGTTGTGTGGTTTGTGATACCTGCGATCTCCTTTATTGCCTTCAGACGTAACATCACTCCCCCTGGTGGAAGAATGACATTACTGCAACAACCAGGACCCTGGGGCGCTGTATAAATGTATGCTTGTGATACTGCCTGAGTGATTCCTGTATGGTCCACATTCTAATGATGGCTGGTAACATAAACTCCCAGCATGTCCTTACTATTGTTGAAGGGAACCTGTTACCCCCAAAATCGAGGGTGAGCTGAACCCACTGGCATCAGGGGCTTATCTACAGCATTCTGTAATGCTGTAGATAAGGCCCTGATGTATCCTAAAAGATGAGAAAAAAAGGTTATATTATACTCACCTGGGCGGGCGGTCCAATCCGGTGGGTGTCGCGGTCCGGTCCGGGGCCTACCATCTTCATAGGATGACGTCCTCTTCTGGTCTTCACGCTGCGTGAGCATTACAGAATGCTGTAGATAAGCCCCTGATGCTGGTGGGCTTAGCTCACCCTCGATTTTGCGGTGACAGGTTCCCTTTAAGGACATACTGGAAGTTGTAGGTTCATGCAATACAAATACATATGGTGCTGACCTGAAACTGCAATTATTCTGTAATGTTGGTGGTTCCTAGATGCACGTCTGCCCTGACCGATAACTGTTGTGGCAGATAAGCATCCCGCATATCCAGGCTTGGATTGCTGATCCTTTTGTTCTCTAAAAGATAAGCAGCAGCTAGAGATGTTTAGCTTTGGCTTTCTCAGAGAACACAGAAGGGTGAGCACTCTTGTATATGAGAGAGTCCAGCAAGATAGCTGCCAGACAAACCATCATTAGGCTGACAACTATCCAAAGTGTATTGGGGGCTTTGACAAACACTTGCTCAGCGGAAATCTATAGCCTCCTTCAGACAGTCATTTTCAGTCTTTGTGTCCATATACTGATCTAGTTTTAACTAGGACTAATTTTTTTTTTTTTTTTTACTATGAGCCAAAAAATGTAACAGGCAGGTAGTTGCTAACTAGTTAAGCAATTACCTGCATGTTTTATCTGGATCCGGCTCAGAGCGGTAACTGCCCGCTACTGACGGCGATTCAACCGCTCCCTATCCTCTTCCGGTCTGCTCTATCAATAAGATGTTGCAGCGCCCCAGAGTCCTGGTCGTTGCAGTAATGTCGTTCTTCCACCAGGGGGAGCGATGTTACGTCTGATGGCACCAAAGGAGTTCACCCTGCCAGGTATCACAGCCACACACACTTCACACGCCGGCCACCAGAGGGAGAAAAAGGTTCTATCTATTAGGCCACTCCTCACACTTGGGTACAACTGGGGGTTGGTTAGGAAGTGAGGTCAGTTAAAGTCGAAGTAGGAGTTCGGAGGAGTAGGAGGAGAGGAGCAGACTGGGCTCGGCCCAGGAAAGGGAAAGAAGGACACGGAGCTGCGCCTGCAACCCATGTGGCAGCCTCCTAAGAAAGGACAAGAAAGGAAGCGTGCCATAGTGAGTGAGCACAGAAGTCATAGCAACAGGAGTAAAACACCAGTGGGAGACCAGCTAAGAGCAGGCTGTCTCCCACTGAGCGCAGATCCGGTGGCCGGAACACCGAGGGAGTAATAGACTCTACACTTTACTTCAGAGACCGGCAGGGCAGTCGATTCCAATTCGGCTGTCCGTCCTAAGAACCTAAGCAGACAAGGTGGCAACGCGGAGGATGGGCGACGCTAGGGTCCCTATAAAATAGCCTCAGGCCACCACAGTCATACGGGTTATGTCCTATCCATCTGGCGGACAGAGAGAGAGAGAAGTAACAAGAGTGAGGACCCTATGGGAGCTAATGCAAGTAAGGACCTACTACGTTACCGTGCGGAAGGGGAAGGCTACTGATTTCCACCTGGATAAGGGGACTCTGGAATTGCCATCAGACCGGCTGGACTCTGCCTACCTTGTTATCCGGCACTCTGGACTGTGGATGCTGAAGCCTTCAGTAAAGGTAAAGAGACTGCACCCATTGTGTCCTCGTTATTTGCTGCGCCTTACATCATCCACCATCAACATCTACACTTCTGGGAAGCCCTGGGGATATACTTCACCTGTGGGAAGGTATACCATCTAGCTTTCATTCCATCACCCCAGCGGACCCCTAAGCAGCATTGGTCACCCTGACCGAATACCACAAGTGGTGTCACGAACACTACCGTTATTCTATAAACTCTACCCTTTTATTTGGGCGCCCCTCAAAGGGCCACGGTCCGGGTCGGGCCACTGTGACATCCCAGCTGAGGGAACTGAAGGACCCGGTACCGAGTACCCCAGTGCCCTTACGTGGGGGCGATCCAATGTGACTGCCGACGTCGTACTGTGACAGCCGGCTTCTGCTGCATAGATGCTGGAGCTCGCTGTCAATCAGCACAAAATCGGCAGTCAGGTCCTGTTAACAGAGCAGAGCAAAAGAGAAGCCGCAGACGTGACGTCAGCAGAAGCTGCAGAATAGCCGTCTTTTAACAGCTTTCTGTGTTAATGTTAGAATTAATATCTGAACAAAAGGAATTGACCAAATTGAAAATAGTAGGGTTATAGACAAAAAAAAATTCCCTTGCAAAATAAAAGGGAGGACAAAACTCCTGTAATACACTGTATCCTACAAAAGGGGCTATGGAGTCGAGAGATCCACCAATAAAAAAAAATATGTATACATTATTAAAATATTAAAAAAATAGTCATGAACAAGTTATAATGATAAAATCAGAGATGAAGACTCCAGAATAGCAAGGGCGAAACAGGGTCCACACATAACGTGATGAGAGGGTCAGCAAGGGTGGACATAAAATACATATACTGATGGTGGTAACAATCAATACAAAAAATACCTCAGATCAAGCAAATAGTGGGCAAAAATAAAGATACGTTCCCACGGTCAGTAAACGCTGCGAGTTGGATACTGCGTACATCCGCAGCATCCAGATGTTACAGCATAGTGGATGGGATTTCAAGAAATCCCATGTCCACTATACATGCTGTGGTGCGGTGTCCCACGTTACGGCCAGGGGGCGCTGTGTGTGCGCTTCAAGATGCGCTTGGAGGCATAAATGTGATGAGACAAAGTCCGGCAGGAGTGTAAATAGCCAGTGTGTGTGTTGCAGAGGAAAACACTCTGCGCTGTCAGTCTGATGTTAAGTTCATGTGCTGGGACCTGTAGTCCCACAAGTAATTGTGTAATTCTAATGGGAGACTGGCAGGGCTAGTTATGAGAGATTGACCCTCCCAACTAGCCACACGCCCACACTCCCACCCAGGGGAGTGGTTACAGGTATGTAATGTGACCAGGTTGGGTGTCAGGGGTTTTCCTATGTATGGATCCGTTTGGTCCATGTGCAAGGTTCTGGACAGTCGGTGTTGGAGTCTCCTGTGAGTGGAGTCTGTCACGATCCATGTTTTGATTTGTGGCAGATCTGGTTTCCCTCAGATTTAAACCTTTTTTCCTTTTCTGGTCATTGGGGGTTAAAGCAGTTTTCTCCCCCTGGTGGCCGCTGGTGTTATTGCATTGCATTGCTGCTGGGTCAGCTGATGTATGTGACCACTCCCACCATCCTTTATAAGGTCACCTGGTGCTTCAGCTGGTTATACAGTTCCTTTCAGGAGACCAACCTCACAGTAGCAGCTCCCTGGTGTCAGCCAAGTCTGGTGTTTGGAGCTCAGTTGCTGTACTATCTTTGTTGTGGAGTCTGCAGCGGCGTGCACAAGCTAAGTTCTGAGTTTTGTTATTTTGTAGTTTGTGCATTCACCTTTTGGTATCGTGTTCCCCTCACTCTTATATTGTTTATTCCTGTTTATTTGCTTTGTGGTGCTGTTTACACTGTTCACCCCGTGGGGTGGGGGTTGGGGATTTAGTACAGGGTTTAACAGGAGACACGGACAGGTCGGTGACTTGGACCTCATTACCTTCAAGGGTACCCCCAAGTTAAGGAAAGACAGAGCTTCCCCTAGCCTGAGGGGCAGTTCAGGGGCCCAGATGTTATGACCTGGTGGTCAGGACAATAATGGACCTGGTGGTTAAGAGCACACGGAATGACCTGATAGTTACTGATAATAAAGGACGAGCTCTGGGACGTGGGAACTCTGCTGACCGCAATCCCTAAACCTATCAACCACACTAGAAATAGCCGTGGATTGCGCCTAACGCTCCCTATGCAACTCGGCACAGCCTAAGAAACTAGCTAGCCCTGAAGATAGGAAAATAAAGCCTACCTTGCCTCAGAGAAATTCCCCAAAGGAAAAGGCAGCCCCCCACATATAATGACTGTGAGTAAAGATGAAAATACAAACACAGAGATGAAATAGATTACGCAAAGTGAGGCCAGACTTACTGAACAGACCGAGGATAGGAAAGGTTACTTTGCGGTCAGCACAAAAACCTACAAAAAGACCACGCAGAGGGCGCAAAAAGACCCTCCGCACCGACTCACGGTGCGGAGGCGCTCCCTCTGCGTCCCAGAGCTTCCAGCAAGCAAGACAACAAATAAATAGCAAGCTGGACAGAAAAATAGCAAACCAAAGAAATACAAGCTGGAACTTAGCTTCTGAAGGATGACAGGTCACAAGAACGATCCAGGAGTGAACTAGACCAATACTGGAACATTGACAGGTGGCGTGGAGCAAAGATCTAAGTGGAGTTAAATAGAGCAGCAGCTAACGAATTAACCTCGTCACCTGTGAAACTCAGAAACACCCACCAGAGGAAGTCCATGGACAGAACCAGCCGAAGTACCATTCATGACCACAGGAGGGAGCCCGACAACAGAATTCACAACACCCAGAATCCTCATCTCCTGTTTTCCTATTTCTGCCTCGTGACAGAGTCTTCCTGGAAGCACCTGAGTCCGTGGACCTAGTGGACGGTCAGTGTTGGAGTCTCCTGGCATTGGAGAAGTCCTGGAAGCACTGAATAGTGAGTCCTGCAATAGCCTGTATGTTGGATTGTCCAGAAATGGACTGGAGTCCTGGATGCACTGCTGAGGCTATGGACCGAGTGCTCGAGGTGTTGGATTGTCCTGGCATGGACTTGAGTCCTGCAAGCACCTGGTAAGAGTGTGAGTCCTGGAATGGTCAGAGTGTTGGATTCTCCTCGAATTGACTGGAGTCCTGCAAGCACCTGGTAAGATCATGGACTGATGGCCTGTGTGTTGGAAGTGCCTGTGACTGGACTTCCTGGAAGCGCATGGAAAGGCTGCATCTACAGAGCCTGAGACGGTTTCTGTGTTGGGGAAGCTACAGTTCCTACTATGGGTCTGGACTATCCGAGGGCCCTGGTCCCAAGGACGGTTATCCCAGTGAGGCAGTTTCCCTGTCAACCAGCACTGGCAGGAGTCAGTGGGTAGAGCCGAAGCTCTTGAGAGGTAACCCCTGGTATGGGATAAAACCTGTAAAGTACGGCAGAGACGTGTCCGCCATTGGAACAGACTGTCGGTGGTTAATATGTTCCGTTGATACGATACACTTTATTGATCCCGTTGGAAATTATAGATACAATGAACTGTGCACTAATATATGACAGTTGCTGAACTGTGCAGTCACCTGGTGACTGAAGACTTAAGGCGTGGCTATTGAATGCTTTGTAAAGCTACACGTGTTAAAGTAACAGACGATGTGTAAGCTGGTGACGTGTAATCTGGCTTACGGTGCGGTTTATGATGCTTTAATAAACCGGAATGGACTTAATTTGTGTGAAAAATTGTGCCTGTATGCGTTATTCCCGTGCCAAGCGAGTGTCCCCCAAGACCCGAAGTAAGGGAAACGCTACAATGCTGAGACGCCTGTGGATCACCTGCAGCAGAGACGGATATGCGCCTTGTCTTTCCAGACTGCAGCATGTCTATTTATCTTGAGACACTAGTCTCTGGCAAGATAAATGTCACCCATTCAATTTATTGGATGCGGTGATTCCTCATGATTCAATGAACACATGCGGAATCACCTGCATTCAAAAGCCGGCAGCGTTTTGAACGGAACGGACATGTGCTACGTTCAAAGCGCTGACAATTACTGACTATGGGCACATACTCTAAAACAATCTAAAGATCATAAGGCACATTGTAAATTTAAATAAACTCATCCTGCTTTCCCCATTTTCTCTGTATTTGGTTAACGTGTCCACAACCTCAATGCGAGTTTCGCATGGGTTTCCTCAGGGGTTATAACTGTCTTATGTTGTAGCATTTTTCCCATTGGTTCTGGAACCTAGTCCTCATGGACCCTTCTTCCATTTCTGACCTGGATAGCAGCCTGGTGTGCTGTTACACTCCCTGCACCACATCCGGACCAAACAAGTCCTCCAGGGTTTCTATGTGAGTACAAGTGGTTTTCACAGGTAATTGTCCTCCTTGGAAGGTGAGCCAATTACCATTTTCAAATTCCCTAGATATTCTGATGTTAATGCCGGAGGAGGTTTTGCCTCTACAGTAAGGAAGTCAGTAGAGTGTTGGTGACCTTTCTTCCCTCAGCACTTGGTGACCCTGCTCTGTAACTTTATATGGTCTTTATTTTATAGCAGAGTTGCTGTTCCCAAGCCCTTCCACTTTTTATTCACTGGTTATGTTGGAACATTTGAGGGAAGATATTTCATACAGTGACTTGTTACACTGGTGACTTCTAGTGATGAGAGAGTATACTCGTTGCTTGGGTTTTCCCGAGCATGCTCATGTAATCTCCGAGTATTTGTGACTGATCGGAGATTTAGTTTTCATCGCCTCAGCTGAATGATTTACAGCTATTAGCCAGCTTGATTACATGTGGGGATTCCCTAGCAATCAGGCAACCCCCAAATGTACTCAGCCTGGCTAGTAGCTGTAAATCATTCAGCTGCGGCGATGAAAACTAAATCTCCGATCAGTCACAAATACTCGGAGATCACGCGAGCGTGCTTGGGAAAACCTGAGCAACGAGTATACTCACTCATCACTAGTGACTTCTATTACAGGACTGCACTGGTATCAGTCAGCTCTTTAGGACAAGTCGTCCATAAATGTTAGTGAAGGCTGACAGCATGGCGATGGGGTGGATTTTCTACACCTGTGGTACTGGAACTGCATAAAAAAAAGCTGAAGTCATAGATTTACACAAGTGTTCCAATTATTTGGACCATATAATGCAGCTTCGTTATTCTAATAATAAAAAGACCAGATAAAGATTGGAGCGAAATAACTATTTTAATGTGAAGAAAAATCTGATAAAGTGCAACATAACTGAGAAAATCCCTTGAATTCAGGAATACTTTAAATTATTATTATTAGTTTTTTTAATTACGGTAATCCCAGTATAGATTAAGCTCTGTGGAGAATCCAGACAAGATCATACAGTCTGGAAGAGATGAAGACTGTAGGCACGTCACATCCCAAACATCAGTTCCATCAGTGCTACAAAATGAAACAAAAATCATTAAAAATTGCTTACTAGGCTCAATGCATTAATCTGGTTCATTTGCAGGACATTTTACAATTTCTTACCACATTAAATATTAAAATACAATAAAAATATTTAAAAACATTTTTTTTTAAAGAAAGTTTAGCTCTTATGTCCGAAACCTGCTAAAACTACCAATGCTTTGTATTGAAAGCAGAATCTTTTTCCCCCAAGAAGTGCATTTTTGATTATTGGGATATGTTTAAACACATCATATTTGTTAATTCCCATAGTCCTATTTCAGACAGGCTGAAGACACTTCAAATAACAATAACTCACATATTCCTTAGTGGGAAAAATAGCTCCCAAGGAAAAACGAAGTGCAGAGAAGAAAATATGATTAAAAATTATATTTATTAACAAATTTTAAAAGCATAACAATCAAATACACCAAGTAGGGGCAAAAGGAAGACAGGGGAGGATGTATGCCACCAGACAAAATCTGGGGAGATGAACCTACTCCAGGCCACCGTATGATAAAATTTAAAACCCCGAGGGGTAACATATGATGTTTATAAATGGTGCCACCAATACATGTAACTGGGAAGCACAATATAGCACAAAAATTAACTCCACGCTGTAGAAAATGGATAATATATGACCACTGAAAATAATGCTCCTATAGTTACTGACACATGAGAACCTACAGTTCTATCCAGTTGTGCAAAAAGTTAATGCTAACAGGCTGGAGGGTAGATTCCCTATGAAAAGACATAGAAGGAGAGGTTCCTACTGAAAGGTGAAGGAGACTCGTACAGCTGGTCACTAGGTTCTTTATTTTGCCTAGCACAGGTGGCAGGAGGCAGGTGCGGATCCCCAGGCGCCCGGGGATCCGCACCTGCCTCCTGCCACCTGTGCTAGGCACATCTCTGCACCTCCATTCAAAACGCAGGTAAAGAACCTAGTGACCAGCTGTACGAGTCTCCTTCACCTTTCAGTAGGAACCTCTCCTTCTATGTCTTTTCATAGGGAATCTACCCTCCAGCCTGTTAGCATTAACTCTTTTTGCACAACTGGATAGAACTGTAGGTTCTCATGTGTCAGTAACTATAGGAGCATTATTTTCAGTGGTCATATATTATCCATTTTCTACAGCGTGGAGTTAATTTTTGTGCTATATTATGCTTCCCAGTTACATGTATTGGTGGCACCATTTATAAAAATCATATGTTACCCCTCGGGGTTTTAAATTATATCATACGGTGGCCTGGAGTAGATTCGTCTCCCCAGATTTTGTCTGGTGGCATACATCCCCCCTGTCTTCCTTTTGCCCCTACTTGGTGTATTTGATTGTTATGCTTTTAAAATTTGTTAATAAATATAATTTTTAATCATATTTTCTTCTCTGCACTTCGTTTTTCTTTGGGAGCTATTTTTCTCACTAAGGAATATGTGAGTTACATCATATTTGTTGCAAAAAATTCTGAAAATTTATCTAAATCAAATTTTGAGTTACAAACAAATCTGCAACAAATTTCCCAAATATGAACATAATTGGAAGTATTAAAACGCATTGCCCTGTGACATTAGCGCCTGTAGGAGCAGGTGGAATGGACCTTCCAATTACCTGGCTTGTTCATGCTTCTACGTAACACAAGCAGCAGCTCCTCGGACAGGGCACGCATGTCGCTTCTGAACTTCATCCTCCCTTGTCGTGTTAGTTTCCACAGACAGGAACGCCGGTGTCCATCCGCACAGACCCACCCAGCGCTCTTCTCAAAACTGCTGCTGAAGCATAGGTTGTGCCGAACAGTGTTCTTCCAGGCATCTGGAGCAACCCGGAAAAAGGGGAAATGCTCTCTAAGAAGGGGGGGTAAATGTAAACTATTACACAATATACAATTGGAAAAAAAAAGTAGCCAATCAGATATTAGTTTGTCAGTTGCTTTAACATTGACTACCGTAAATTTAATCAATTCATCAAGACCATCATATTAGCCTTTTATCCAACCATCACTGTAAATGTTAGATATGGAAATTGGTTGTTTGTTTTGAATTGGCGTCTCAGCGACTGGCAGCCCACTGTATTTATTTTTTTTAATCACATTTTTTAATAAAGCATATGACACGCCATTAACACAGTCTGATACAATTTTCAGACAAGTACATTGGATACATGACCTGATAACACATTTTCATTTTACTAAACAACACGCTTACCCCCTAACCAACCCCTCTCCCCCCTCCCCCCAATCCCTTGCCCGCTATCCAAAAACCATCTGACAACATCACCCCTTGAGAAAGGATATCAAGCTTTACAAAAACACACCTGTACATGTAGAAGTCCCCCCATAATCAACTAAACAACCCCCATTCTACTTTGCAGTAACTCAGCAGACGCCATGACTGGGTGATCCATCCATCCGCACCACACATTTTCAAATTTTGTATTCTGACCTCTCTTGTTGTATATATTCCTTTCCATAAGGACAATAAAATGTATCTTGTTGATAAATTCCTTTTTCCCCTGGCGTTTTTTCATCCAACCAATGCATCGCAATAAGCTTTCTCGCAGCAGACAACAATCTTGCGATAGTCAGCCTTCCACATTCATCCGTAGCAATATCATCCATACAGCCGAGAAGGTAAGTCAGCGGGTTACGCACAACATTTACCCCTGTCACCTCTTGAATCAAGTTAAGCACCCTCACCCAAAAGGGTTGGAGGCGAGCGCAGGACCACATCATATGTATCAAATCTGCATCCTCCTCACCGCACCTTGGGTATTTCGAGTCACATCTCAGACCTGCCTTCCTCATCCATGTTTCGTCCGTCATGCACTGGATCCTGCTGAATTTGACGGCTCGTCTTTTCCAAAAAACGTTCCATGAAACATTTTGTCTGCAGTGTTCCCCAACGTCTCCTGCGGCATACGTCGTTCCACAGAATGGGAGCCTATGGACACTGGATCCTGCGCACACTGAAACGCAGGAATCCAGTGACGGATGCAGTTTTTACTTCTGAGCATGCCTGGAAGTATATTCCAACCCGGGGAAATCTCTCTCTCTCTCTAAATTTCTCCATTGAAATTCAGGCAGCAACGTGTGTAACGCATCCGTCAAAACACTGGATGCGTTACACACGTTTTTCACTATTTGTACAACGTCCGTAGATACATCACAACAACACATTACGACGCCCGCCAGCAGACGGAAGTATGAAACAGGCCTTAACCTCACTCAAGGACGCCCTGGGGATATATTGAAGTATGAACTCCGACAAAGGTCCCACGTCCGACACCCAATTCTCCTTAACGGATGCTTCAATAAAAAGGTATCCATCAGACCCCTATACATCAAGGTAAAGAACCCCCTCGTACTCCTCCAAGGCCCAATAAGATTCAACAAGCTATCGGGCTGCAGAATCAGGCGCGACCCCTGATTTAACAGTTTAGGCCGTGTCTCAACTGCAGGTACTGAAAGAACATCTTCTGGGATAATGGAAACTCCGTCCTAAGTGTCTCGAATGTTTTAATAACATCCCCATCAAGTAACTAAGAGACTAACTAAATGCCAATGTGCCTCCACTGAACGAACCCCCGCAATCTCATGAGCTCTGCCAACCTAGGCTCAAACCAGATCGGCGTATATCTCGTAAATTCCGTTACTCCCCTCCATTGCTTAAATTTTCTGCCAGACTTTCCCCAGCATAGCTATTGTTGGGAATTTTGGGGGGGTTAATTCTGAATCTACCTGCTTCGAGACTGGCTAACAATGGGCCCTTCCCCACCGCGTGTTCAATGATTATCCCCGCTGGAGAGCTTTGTTCCGGTTCTCCCCAACCGACCATTGACATTGGGATGCTATATAGTAGATCCATGGATTAAGGACCGCCAGACCACCCTCATCCTTTGCAGATGTTCAGCCCACTGTATATATTACCCCTTCACACCAGAAGGTGCATAAAAGGTGCATCCCTGTGTCCGCTATTCATGACCGAGGCAGAACAGCTGTTATCTCTCCGCTAGAGGTGGTCGGGGCGACAGCGCTACATCATTTCTGTATCCCTTGTTCACTTCTATGTTATAGAATCATCGCAGGCGGCTTGTCGGTTATTTCTGTAATCCTGACCACCTCTGGCCTCCGCTAATAAACAGGTCACTTTATAAAAACTTACTGCAGCAATGAGGAATATCACACACAAACACCACGGCCATCACTCGCTGGATCACACGGATACATGGTTATTTCACAGTTGATCAGCTGCATGAGGGTTATGCTCCTCCATGAGGGAGATTTGTAGTTGGTCTCTATGACAATTGTCTGGAAATGGCTGACATTGTATGATTTATTAGACATAACTTACTATTAATATTAGACATTTCCATATGACTGTGCAACGCCCCAGAGTCCTGGTCGTTGCATTAATGTCGCTCTGCCGCTAAGGATGGTGATGTTATGCCTGATTGCACTAAAGGAGTTCACCTGACCAGGTATCACAAGCACACATTACACTTCACACTCTGGCCACTAGGGGGAGCAAAAGGCACTATGTATTAGGCCACTCCTCATACTGGTAAAACTAGGGGTCGGATAGGAAGTTAGGACAGAACGCAGCCTGGGAGAGTCCAGGGAGGATCTGTCAGGGGTGGGTTCCTGACAGGGGCCTAGCAGAACGAATAGAAAGCAACGGAACCGCGCCTGCACTACCTTGCGGCAGTATCCTAAGAAAGGGATACGAAGAGAAGGATATTGTGGAAAGTGAGAAACGAGATCAAAGCACAAAAGAGAGCCAGTAGGAGTCGTGCCCCGAGAACGGCAACATCCTACTGAGGCGCGTAGCCGGTGACCGGAACACCGAGGAAGTAACTGACTCTATGCCTTACTTCAAATACCGCAGGACAGTTAATTATAGGTTGGCTGTCTACCATACATCACCTAAGCAGACACAGGGGGCAAGCGTGGAGAGGGGCGTCTCTAGGGTCCCAGAATAGTTCTGAGCCTTCCCGTCAAACGGGTGCGTCCTATCCAGATAAACTTGGGGGACGGAGAGAGAGAGAGAAAGAGAAAGAACGAGAACAGAAGTTGTGAGGACTATCCCGAATGCTCAGCAGGGAAGAACTACAACACACAGGCGCTAGTGGTAGGCACTGATTTCCACCTGCAAAGGGAACTCTGGATGTGCCTTCGGACTGGCCGGTCTCAGATAGCCCTGTTTACTGTGCTCTGGATTGAGGATCCCAAAGTCACCAGTAAAGAGGTAAAGAGACTGCAACCCTGTGTCCTCATTATTGACTGCACCTCACACCATCACCACCTACACTACTGGGAAGCCCTGGGGATATACTTCACTTGTGGGAAGTTACACCATCTAGCTGCCATCACATCACCCCAGTGGACCCCAAGCAGCGTCGGTCGACTTGACCGAATACCACAGCTGGCGTCACGAAACATTAGCCGTCTTTCATCACCCCTTTTATTGGACGCCCCTTAGCAGGGTCACGGACCGGGTCCAGCCACCGTGACAACCTAAGAACTGAGACAGAGAGGACCGGTACCGAGTAACCCGCGGCCCTGCGTCTGGGAGCGCTCCAAGTGCTGTTCCATAGGCTCCAATATATTGTGCCAACAAGTGGTTCACATCTTTGATACATTTATTCTATTTTGTGACTTTGCTTATTTACAATACGTTTCTCAGGTTTAAGAAAAGCCTTTAGCTGCAGCCCCCTCACAATAGATAAAAAACAAACATGAAAGCATCACTGGGTGGATGGAACAGGGGTAAGTCTCCCCCAAAGTTTCTCTTCTACTGACTCATACCAGGGCAGGTGTATATGGTTTCCAGAGTCACTACCTGACGAAGCTGTAGATTTGCTGGACATTCAGGCTGCCGTCCCCACTGTTCTTCAGAGCCAGTGAGATCAAGTTGCAGTAGTTGATGGGAGGACGAGGCCAAGCTTCATATGGAGGTTTTGGTACTTGACCCTTCCTGTACTTGAGTCTTTGTATGCGAGCGGAAGGAGAGCTGGACATAAAGACGTTGGCTTCTGTACACTGGGAAAAGAGAATTCATGAGATCAGTTACATGGAAACACAGCAAGTAGGAAGAAGGGGCAGACAACCTGAAACTACCTATTTTTTTTAGGCTTTTTTTTTTATTACATGTTGACAGTGTTCCAGATTTCTTTACAAGGATTAAACAATACTATAAAAAAAATTCTAAACACTTAAAATAATTCTTGTTTATTTTAAAGAATGATATTACCACAATAGCTTACAGTATATATCTCAAACACTGCCAGGGCCCTGGCTTTATCTAGCTGATGTTGGGCCATGATAAGAGCACTTTACATATAAAGAAAGGTGGCAGTACAGGTTATGTTAGGCTACTTTTACACTAGCGTCGGCCCGACGCAAACTGCGAACAAAGAACAGGGGCAGTGGATGCAGTTTTACAACGCATCCGCTGCCCCATTGTAAGGTCCGGGGAGGATTGGGCGGAGTTCTGGACGCGCATGCGTGGTCGGAAATGGCGGACTCGACGCACAAAAAAAGTTACATGGAATGTTTTTTGTGCATCGCGGCCGCCAAAATCACGACGCATCCGTCGCACGAAGGATGCGACGTGTGGCAACACGTCGCAATGCGTCGCTAATGCAAGTCTATAAAGAAAAAAAAAGCATCCTGCGGGCACATTTGCAGGATGCGTTTTTTCTCCAAAACGACGCATTGCGACGTACAGCAAACAACGCTAGTGTGAAAGTAGCCTTACCAGTTCACTGCTGGATGTTAATGCTTCATCATCAGCATCTTCTATGGCTGAACAGTGGACACGAGACCGGGCCTTGTAGGAAGCGGGAGGATCAGGACGGGGTGAAGACCGCTCCGGGCATGGCATCACCACATTAGGGTCTACAATAAGCCATAGCGTGGGATGAAAACTGCTTTCTGGATGGGAAAAAAGTAAAAGCATATTTTTTAAGATGGAAAATATTAAAATACAGCAGATGCTTTTTAATCGCTAAACATGCTGTAATAGTATGCAGGTACTGAGTATGTCACCACGGAACACACAGACCAGCAGTTGAGGGGTTTAATAACAGGAATCAGGTTCTCCTCGCAGTGAGGAAGCAATGGAATATAACTAGCAATAAAACAGTGCAAAAATATGGGAGTCAAACAGTAACAGAAGTAAGCAGGATTTCTTGAGAAAAGAACACTTATCAGTCTGATGAGGACTTGCTTGAAGGGTCGTCTTCTCCAACGTAGGCGCCAAGAAACAGCGGCACGTGTCGTCCCTCTGTTGTCCGTGGGCTGAGTAGTCTCTAGGAGCCCGCTGCCTGGGGTTTTGGGAATTAACCCCTTACCGGCATCGGACGTACTATACCGTCCGATGCCGGCTCCCCTGCTTTGATGCAGGGCTCCGCGGTGAGCCCGCACCAAAGCCGGGACATGTCAGCTGTTTTGAACAGCTGACATGTGCCCGTAATAGGCGCGGGCAGAATCGCGATCTGCCCGCACCTATTAACTAGTTAAATGCCGCTGTCAAACGCAGACAGCGGCATTTAACTACTGCTTCCGGCCGGGTGGCCGGAAATGACGTCATCGCCGACCCCCGTCACATGATCGGGGGTCGGCGATGCTTGTGAATGGTAACCATAGAGGTCCTTGAGACCTCTATGGTTACTGATTGCCCGTCACTGTGAGCGCCACCCTGTGGTCGGCGCTCACAGCACACGGGCAATTCTGCTACATAGCAGCGATCAGCAGATCGCTGCTATGTAGCAGAGCCGATCGTGCTATGCCTGCTTCTAGCCTCTCATGGAGGCTATTGAAGCATGGCAAAAGTTAAAAAAAAAAAAAGTTTAAAAAAATGTGAAAAAAATAAAAAAAACATAAAAGTTTAAATCACCCCCCTTTCGCCCCAATCAAAATAAATCAATAAAAAAAAAATATCAAATCTACGCATATTTGGTATCGCCGCGCTCAGAATCGCCCGATCTATCAATTAAAAAAAAGTATTAACCTGATCGCTAAACAGCGTAGCGGGAAAAAAATTAGAAACGCCAGAATTACGTTTTTTTGGTCGCCGCGACATTGCATTAAAATGCAATAACGGGCGATCAAAAGAACGTATCTGCACCGAAATGCTATCATTAAAAAGTCATCTCGGCACGCAAAAAATAAGCCCTCAACCGACCCCAGATGATGAAAAATGGAGACGCTACGAGTATCGGAAAATGGCGCAATTTTTTTTTTTTTAGCAAAGTTTGGAATTTTTTTTTCACCACTTAGATAAAAAATAACCTAGTCATGTTTGGTGTCTATGAACTCGTAATGACCTGGAGAATCATAATGGCAGATCAGTTTTAGCATTTAGTGAACCTAGCAAAAAAGCCAAACAAAAAACCAATGTGGGATTGCACTTTTTTTGCAATTTCACCGCACTTGGAATTTTTTCCCCGTTTTCTAGTACACGACATGCTAAAACCAATGATGTCGTTCAAAAGTACAACTCGTCCCGCAAAAAATAAGCCCTCGCATGGCCAAATTGACAGAAAAATAAAAAAGTTATGGCTCTGGGAAGGAGGGGAGCGAAAAACGAACACGGAAAAACGAAAAATCCCCCGGTCATGAAGGGGTTAATGTGATATGCACAGTCTTTAGCTTTTACAGCACAGTCTATCCCGGGAAAACAATGGTCAGTCTATTATTAAGTCTCTCACCAGGAATCAGGGGCTCTGCACTGATACCATGGGTACCTGGGGTCACAGTCTCTGTACAGATACCATGGGGACCAGGGGGTCACAGTCTCTACACGGGTCTCAAAGCACCCCTCTCCAGTCACAGCAGAGTCCGCTTTCATGTACTCTCAAGTTGCAGTCTTTCTGGGCAATCTCCCTGTATTTGTCCTCAGACCGGGAGCTCTCTCTCTCCCAGAGCGCAGCTGCACCCTGCTCTGACCACTGCTCACGCTCCTCTGTTCCTTGCACGCATGCCTTTCCGGCTCTCTGCCCGGCTTCCTTCCTGTCCCAGTCTGCCCCCTGGGGAACCTGTAGCACAGCTCAATGGTTTCAGGCACAGAGCCGAGAAGGTAACCGCCCCCGGACTCTTCTTGTGCTTCACCTCCTTACAATGCAATGGGTTCTTGTTGCATCATTTGTCCAGTTCACATATTGTACTTTTGCATCACACATGGGTAAATCACTGAAGATCAAACTAAAGGCAAAATACACACAGGCCCAATTCATCAAGGCACGGTCACCAGTATTCTGGCATAAAGCTCCTTGAAATGTTGCAATTTTTTGGTGTAACTGGGTCCAATCATGTTCCAACTTTTGTCATTTTTTCTGACAGTTCCAACCAGCTTCTTCAACTTTTAGAAAAATAGGCAGAACTTGTACAAGAAGGGGTACGGCTTGACTGACAAATTCATCAAAAATATGCCGTAAATTATGCCTAAAATGTACACGAGCCCCCGGCAGTCGTAGGAGGCGCCAAAGATTAACGCAGTCTTCATGAATACTGGTGTACAGAACGCAGGCCTTAACTAATCAGAGCCATTGTGTCTGTGCATTTAACCAAAAGAAAGCCAGGAAAAGCCCTAGCAGATAGGGTCGTGTGGCCATCGGCAGATTCATTGTGTTCTCAATCTGAGCTTCCTACAGTGTGACTACACAAACACATGTGGCATAGGTTTCCTTATGATGGGTCCCAGTGGCTGATGGATGGCATCTTTGCAGGCTGAAGCATATACGACCCACACAATATGCACTTAGTAAACAATATTTTTTAAATTCAAAATTTTAAATATATGTTCTTAGGGAAAAAAAAAACACTCACTGTATGCTCTCCTCAGGGGGTTGTGCAGTGACCAGGCACAATACTGGGGGCCAGTGTATGTATAGGGCCGAGTGCACAAGGAACCAGCTGCAGCCGCCGCTCAGGAGCATTGGTGATGTCTGGGCATCCATGCAAATAAGCCCAGGGAAAAATACTGAGCGTTGTGCACTATTGATTGGGGGGAGGTCTTGATGGAATACAGACAGGATCCAGCAGGACATAGACTAAGTGAGAATTTTATGGTTAAAAAGTTATTCAAAGAAGATATAAAAAAAACCAAATAGGCATGAAATTACAAGTATAAAATCAATGTACCCGTAATTTGTATCAATACCACACAGGCATCGTCATTAATCAACTCATGAGGAGGACGTCGGACTGGTGTGGACACGCATTACATGGAGTCTGTACCTCTAATTTTATGCATTTTTCATAAATACAGTATATATACACACACACATACATATACACACATGCTCACACACACACTAACCGTTTAATAATAAAATGCCCAATAAATCTGCATCCCACTGAAGCCATTAAACCCATTACAATCTATGACATACTATGTCCTGCTTACTCTCTGGAGATCGGTCCTCGGATCTGCGTGGCGACACCTCGGTGCCGTGTTGGCTTTTTATAGAGTTTCGGTCCACCTTCTCCTCAACACCTGATCAAGAATTAGAAAGAAAATGGCTGTAATATTTGGATTTTATTTATACTTTTTCTTTCGGATCCACTCATGGCATTGTCTTAATAAGGAACTTGTCCGGTCCCCAGATCAATAACCTCAGCTAATATAGAGTATCTAGGACAACTCCTTTATAGGGTGTTTTATGTGGATTAGTAATGCTGCCATTATTGGGGAAAATAAATAATTGCAGCATGCACGATATGTCTGCGATAATAGGTCAAGGAAAAAAAAAAAAAGTGTAGCACGCAGAACACGGGGATCACCAAACTCAAATAGGCTTTATTGGAAAGACCAAAATACATTTAGTGTTGCCAAAGCAAGGAAAATAGATGTGACATGGGAGGGGATTGGGGATTACGGGAATGGGGTGTTTTAAGTTCCTCTCAGCTTATGACATATGGTGATGTATTGAGCGGCGATCTACGCTGTTGATTCCTCTTCCCCCAGTAGGATGCAGAGTTTCCGCTCATCGTCCATGGATAGGAAGACTGGATTGCACCATATAAGCAATACCAGAATCTTTATTAAAGTTACAACACTGCAAAGTTAAAAACATTTAAAACGTCATGTAACAACAAATCATCCCGCAGTAAGGCTATGCCCCTGTCATACCACCATATTTACAGCAGCAATTCAAAAACACAGTGAGTACTGTAATGCAGTGATCCCTGTTACAGGTAGGGGGCGCTGCATGGTCTTCCCAGAATATACATGGAGGCGTATTGAGGCCATAAGAACAGTTGGCAATCGCAGGCATAACTGTGGTGATGAGTCAAAGTCAGGCATTATTGTGAATGGCCGGTATGTGTGTCGCAGAGGAAGATACTCTGCACTGTCAGCCTGAAGTAAAGATGGGCGGGTTGAACTAGCCACACACACTCCCACCTAGGGGAGTGGTTACAAGTATATAATGTGACCAGGGTGGGGGTCACATGTCTGAGTATGGACCTGAATGGTCTGTACTGAAAGTCCTGGAGAGCCTACAGTCATGGCCAAAAGTATTGACACCCCTGCAATTCTGTCAGATAATACTCAGTTTCTTCCTGAAAATGATTGTAATCACAAATTATTTGGTATTATTATCTTCATTTAATTTGTCTTAAATGAAAAAACACAAAGAATTGTCCTAAAGCCAAATTGGATATAATTCCACACCAAACATAAAAAGGGGGTGGACAAAAGTATTGGCACTGTTGGAAAAACCATGTGATGCTTCTCTAATTTGTGTAATTAACAGCACCTGTAACTTACCTGTGGCACCTAACAGGTGTTGGCAATAAGTAAATCACACTTGCAGCCAGTTGACATGGATTAAAGTTGACTCAACCTCTGTCCTGTGTCCTTGTGTGTACCACATTGAGCATGGAGAAAAGAAAGAAGACCAAAGAACTGTCTGAGGACTTGGGAAACCAAATTGTGAGGAAGCATGAGCAATCTCAAGGCTACAAGTCCATCTCCAAAGACCTGAATGTTCCTGTGTCTACAGTGCGCAGTGTCATCAAGAAGTTTAAAGGCCATGGCACTGTGGCTAACCTAACTAGATGTTAATGGAAAAGTAAAATTGACAAGAGATTTCAACGCAAGATTGTGCGGATGTTGGATAAAGAACCTCGACTAACATCAAAACAAGTTCAAGCTGCCGTGCAGTCCGAGGGTACAACAGTGTCAAGCCGTACTATCCGTCGGCGTCTGAATGAAAAGGGACTGTATGGTAGGAGACCCAGGAAGACCCCACTTCTTACCCCGAGACATCAAAAATCCAGGCTGGAGTTTGCCAAAAATTTACCTTAAAAAGCCTAAAACGTTTTGGAAGAATGTTCTCTGGTCAGATGAGAAAAAAGAAGAGCTTTATGGGCAAAGGCATCAACATAGAGTTTACAGGAAAAAAAAAGAGGCATTCAAAGAAAAGAACACGGTCCCTACAGTCAAACATGACGGAGGTTCCCTGATGTTTTGGGGTTGCTTTGCTGCCTCTGGACTGCTTGACAGTGTGCATGGCATTATGAAGTCTGAAGACTACCAACAAATTTTGCAGCATAATGTAGGACCCAGTGTGAGAAAGCTGGGTCTCCCTCAGAGGTCATGGGTCTTCCAGCAGGACGATGACCCAAAACACACTTCAAAAAGCACTAGAAAATGGTTTGAGAGAAAGCACTGGAGACTTCTAAGGTGGCCAGCAATGAGTCCAGACCTGAATCCCATAGAACACCTGTGCAGAGATCTAAAAATGGCAGTTTGGAGAAGGCACCCTTCAAATATCAGGGACCTGGAGCAGTTTGCCAAAGAAGAATGGTCTAAAATTCCAGCAGAGCATTGTAAGAAACTCATTGATGGTTACCGGAAGCGGTTGGTCGCAGTTATTTTGGCTAAAGGTTGTGCAACCAAGTATTTGGCTGAGGGTGCCAATACTTTTGTCTGGCCCATTATTGGAGTTTTGTGTGAAATGATCAATGTTTTGCTTTTTGCTTCATTCTCTTCTGTGTTTTTTCATTTAAGACAAATTAAATGAAGATAATAATACCAAATAATTTGTGTTTGCAATCATTTTCAGGAAGAAACTGAGTATTATCTGACAGAATTGCAGGGGTGTCAATACTTTTGACCATGACTGTATATCTATGGATATATTCACAGATATATCCATAGATAAATCTATATATCTATACATGGATAACTATGGCTATATCTATCTATAGATATATTTATAGATAGATATATCTGTAGATACATAAATATATATCTATCCATATATCTATCTGGCTACTTTCACACATCAGGTTTTTGCCGTCAGGCACAATCCGGCGAGTTTTGAAAAAACAGATCCGTGGTTTACCGCCGGATCCGTTTTTTTTCTCATAGAGTTGTATTAGCGCCGGATTGCTCCTGATGGCCACACGTCTCATCCTTTTTTTGGCGGGTCCATCAGAACAGCTGTTTCCAGGGGAAGGAGAAAACGTACAGAAAAACGTTTTTTTTCTGTCCGGTGAAAAATGTATGAAACTGAGATGTGAAATGATGAATTTGGCCTCTGAATCTGGTTTTTCATGCATTTTTCCATTGAAATCATGTACATTTTCCGTTCTTTCACAAAAAAAAACAAAAAAAAAAACAGGTCAGTTGCATCAGGTTTTTCACTATTTGCAACGGATCTGTTTTTTTGAAAATTTGCCGGAACCTGCCTGATGGATAGATGCAGATACATGGATAGTTAGGCTACTTTCACACATCAGTTTGTTTCTGTCAGGCAGGATCAGGCGAATTTTTGAAAAAAATGGAAGAGAGAAAGAGAAAGAGAAAGAGAAAGAGAAAGAGAAAGAGAAAGAGAGAAAGACTAACTATCCATATATCTATCTACAGTTATCTATCTCATTCCATCTGTCTGTGTAATGGAGTGTGGGTGGGACAAATGTAAAAGAGGAGGTTGGGGTAGGGTTAGGGCTAGGGTTAGGGCTAAATTTAGGGTTAGGGTTGGGGCTAAATTTAGGGTTAGGCTTCTTTCACACTTATGTCGGTACGGGGCCGTCGCAATGCATCGGCCCGACATACCGACGCACGTTGTGAAAATTGTGCACAACGTGGGCAGCGGATGTAGTTTTTCAACGCATCCGCTGCCCAATCTATGTCCTGGGGAGGAGGGGGCGGAGTTACGGCCACGCATGCGCGGTCAGAAATGGCGGATGCGACGTACAAAAAAACGTTACATTGAACGTTTTTTTGTGCCGACGGTCCGCCAAAACACTGATCCAGTGCACGACGTGTGGCCATCCGTCACGATCCGTCGGCAATACAAGTCTATGGGCAAAAAACGCATCCTGCGGGCACATTTGCAGGATCCGTTTCTTGTCCAAAACGACGGATTGCGACGGATGCCAAACAACGCAAGTGTGAAAGTAGCCTTAGGGCTAGGGTTAGGGTTGGGGCTAAAGTTAGGGTTAGAGTTGGGATTAGGGTTAGGGTTTGGATTAGGGTTGGTATTAGGGTTAGGGTTGGCATTAGGGTTACGCTTGGGATTAGGGTTAGGTTTGAGGTTAGGGTTGAGATTAGGATTAGGGGTGTGTTGGATTTAGGGTTTTGATTAGGGTTGACATTAGGGTTGTTTTGGGGTAAGGGTTGTGATTATGGTTAGGGTTAGTGATTAGGATTATGGATCAGGTTGGGATTAGGGTTAGGGGTGTGTTGGGGTTAGGGTTGGAGCTAGAATTGGGGGGTTTCCACTGTTTAGGTACATCAGGGGGTCTCCAAACACGATAGCCAATTTTGCGCTCAAAAAGTCAAATGGTGCTCCCTCCCTTCTGAGCTCTGCCGTGCGCCCAAACAGTGGGTTACCCCCACATATGGGGCATCAGCATACTCAGGATAAATTGGACAACAACTTTAGTGGTCCAATTTCTCCTGTTACCCTTGTGAAAATAAAAACTTGGGGGCTACAATATCTTTTTTGTGGAAAAAAAAATATTTTTTATTTTCACGACTCTGCATTCTAAACTTCTGTGAAGTACTTGGGCATTCAAAGTTCTCACCACACATCTAGATAAGTTCCTTAAGGGGTCTAGTTTCCAAAATGGTGTCACTTGTGGGGGGTTTCTACTGTTTAGGCACATCAGGGGCTCTCCAAATGCGACATGGCGTCCAATCTCAATTCCAGCCAATTCTACATTGAAAAAGTAAAACGGCGCTCCTTCACTTCCAAGCTCTGCGGTGCGCCCAAACAGTGGTTTACCACCACATATGGGGTATTGGCGTATTCAGGAGAAATTGCATAACAATTTATAGTTACATTTCTGTTTTTACACTTGTGAAAATAAAAAAAATGGTTCTGAATTAAGATGTTTGCAAAAAAAAGTTAAATGTTCATTTTTTTTCCTTCCACATTGTTTCAGTTCCTGTGAAGCACGTAAAGGGTTATGTTATGGCTGGCAATCAGGCAACACAGCGTGCAGTAATCAGCGCACATACAGAGATCTGGCAATTACCAAAAACAATAGGACGAGCTCTGAGACGTGGAATCTCTGTAGACTGCAGTACCTGATCTATCCTCACACAACTATAAGCAGCAGTGGATTGCGCCTATCACTACCTATGCAACTCGGCACTGCCTGAGGAGCTGACTAGCCTGAAGATAGAAATACAAGCCTGACTTACCTCATAAGTAAGCAAAGAGAACTATGCAGTCTACAAAAAACCCTAAAACGAAAACCACGCAAAGGGACAAAAAGACCCACCGTGCCGAACTAACAGCACGGCGGTGCACCCCTTTGCTTCTCAGAGCTTCCAGCAAAAGTTAATAGCAAGCTGGACAGAAAAAACAGAAAACAAACTAGAAGCACTTATCTAGCAGAGCAGCAGGCCCAAGGAAAGATGCAGTAGCTCAGATCCAACACTGGAACATTGACAAGGAGCAAGGAAGACAGACTCAGGTGGAGCTAAATAGCAAGGCAGCCAACGAGCTCACCAAAACACCTGAGGGAGGAAACCCAGAGACTGCAATACCACTTGTGACCACAGAAGTGAACTCAGCCACAGAATTCACAACAGTATCCCCCCCTTGAGGAGGGGTCACCGAACCCTCACCAGAACCCCCAGGCCGACCAGGACGAGCCACATGAAAGGCACGAACAAGATCTGGGGCATGGACATCAGAGGCAAAAACCCAGGAATTATCTTCCTGAGCATAACCCTTCCATTTGACCAGATACTGGAGTTTCCGTCTAGAGACACGAGAATCCAAAATCTTCTCCACAATATACTCCAATTCCCCCTCCACCAAAACAGGGGCAGGAGGCTCCACAGATGGAACCATAGGTGCCACGTATCTCCTCAACAACGACCTATGGAATACATTATGTATGGAAAAGGAGTCTGGGAGGATCAGACGAAAAGACACCGGATTGAGAATCTCAGAAATCCTATACGGACCAATAAAACGAGGTTTAAATTTAGGAGAGGAAACCTTCATAGGAATATGACGAGAAGATAACCAAACCAGATCCCCAACACGAAGTCGGGGTCCCACACGGCGTCTGCGATTAGCGAAAAGCTGAGCCTTCTCCTGGGACAAGGTCAAATTCTCCACTACATGAGTCCAGATCTGCTGCAACCTGTCCACCACAGAATCCACACCAGGACAGTCCGAAGACTCAACCTGTCCTGAAGAGAAACGAGGATGGAACCCAGAATTGCAGAAAAATGGAGAGACCAAGGTAGCCGAGCTGGCCCGATTATTAAGGGCGAACTCAGCCAACGGCAAAAATGACACCCAATCATCCTGGTCAGCGGAAACAAAACATCTCAGATACAAAATACAAAGTTTGAAAATTGCAAATTTTAAACATTTTCGCCATATTTCCGTTTTTTTCATAAATAATCGCAAGTAATATCGAAGAAATGTTACCACTAACATGAAGTACAATATGTCATGAAAAAACAATCTCAGAATCAGCGGGATCCGTTGAAGCGTTCCAGAGTTATAACCTCATAAAGTGACAGTGGTCAGAATTGCAAAAATTGGCTCGGTCATTAAGTACCAAATTGGCTCTGTCACTAAGAGGTTAAACAACGGAATGAACATCCTCCAAGGCCGGTGATTACATAATTTTTGTCAGGGATTGTATTGGTCTGACTTTCTCAGATAAGAGGGGGAAAAAAAAAAAGAAGAAAAAAGAAAAGTAGGCGTGACACTAACCTCAGATACATGAATGAGACAGGACTAGTTCGGCAAGGCATCTCTCCCCTGGCCTAATCTTGCCCCAGATCTTATAATCACATCTCATTGGGTACAACTGACAGCCTACTAGTGCTTAGCATACAGTTAGGTCCATATATACAGTATATTTGGACAGAGACATTTTTCTAATTTTGGTTATAGACATTACCACAATGAAATTTAAACAAAACAATTCAGATGCAGTTGAAGTTCAGACTTTCAGCTTTCATTTGAGAGTATCCACATTAAAATTGGATGAAGGGTTTAGGAGTTTCAGCCCCTTAACATGTATCACCCTGTTTTTAAAGGGACCAAAAGTAATTGGACAATTGACTCCAAGGCTATTTCATGGACAGGTGTGGGCAATCCCTTCGTTATGTCATTCTCAATTAAGCAGATAAAAGGCCTGGAGTTGATTTGAGGTGTGGTGCTGCATTTGGAAGGTTTTGCTGTGAAGTAAACATGCAGTCAAAGGAGCTCTCCATGCAGGTGAAACAAGCCATCCTTAGGGTATGTGCACACGTCAGGATTTTTAGCGTTTTTTTGCGGAATTTCGCAATAAAAACGCTATAAATCCGCTAAAAAAACGCTATCATTATGCATCCTATCATTTAGAATGCATTCCGCATTTTGTGCATATGTTAGCGTTTTTTCCCGCAAAAAATAACGCATACCGCAAAAAATCCGGACATGCTCTATCTTTTTGCGGATTTTCTGCAGATTTCCTATCAAAATGGACATTCCGGAAAAATCCGCGCAAAAAACACGTCAAAAACGCGCAAATTCCGCGCGAAAAAAGCACGCGGATTTCTGGCAGAATTCTCAGGATTTTGTCAAGAAAAAATCCTGACGTGTGCACATACCCTTAAGCTGCGAAAACAGAAAAAACCCATCCGAGAAATTGCTACAATATTAGGAGTGGCAAAATCTACAGTTTGGTACATCCTGAGAAAGAAAGAAAGCACTGGTGAACTCATCAATGCAAAAAGACCTGGGCGCCCACGGAAGACAACAGTGGTGGATGATCGTAGAATAATCTCCATGGTGAAGAGAAACCCCTTCACAACAGCCGACCAAGTGACCAACACTCTCCAGGAGGTCGGCGTATCAATATCCAAATCTACCATAAAGAGAAGATTGCATGAAAGTAACTACAGAGGGTTCACTGCACGGTGCAAGCCACTCATAAGCATCAAGAATAAAAAGGCTAAAAAACATCTAAAAAAGCCAGCACAGTTCTGGAAGAACATTCTTTGGACAGATGAAACCAAGATCAACCTCTACCAGAATGACAGAAAGAGAAAAGTATGGCGAAGGCGTGGTAAAGCTCATGATCCAAAGCATACCACATCATTTGTAAAACACGGCGGCGGCAGTGTGATGGCGCGGGCATGCATGGCTGCCAGTGGCACTGGGTCACTAGTGTTTATTGATGATGTGACACAGGACAGAAGCAGCCGAATGAAGTCTGAGGTATTCAGAGCCATACTGTGTGCTCAGATCCAGCCACATGCAGCCAAACTGATTGGTCGTCATTTCATACTACAGATGGACAATGACCCAAAACACAAAGCCAAAGCAACCCAGGAGTTTATTAAAGCAAAGAAGTGGAATATTCCTGAATGGCCAAGTCATTTACCTGATCTCAACCCAATTGAGCATGCATTTCACTTGTTAAAGACTAAACTTCAGACAGAAAGTCCCACAAACCACCAGCAACTGAAAACCACTGCAGTGAAGGCCTCGCAGAGCAGCAAAAAGGAGGAAACACAGCGTCTGGTGGTGATGTCCATGAGTTCAAGACTTCGGGCAGTCATTGCCAACAAAGAGTTTTCAAACATGTACTAAAAATCAACGTTTTATGTAACGTTATTGAATCTGTCCAATTACTTTTGGTCCCTTTAAAAACTCCTAAACCCTTCATCCAATTTTAATGTGGATACCCTCAAATGAAAGCTGAAAGTCTGAACTTCAACTGCATCTGAATTGTTTTGTTTAAAATTCATTGTGGTAATGTCTATAACCAAAATTAGAAAAATGTTGTCTCTATCCAAATATATATGGACCTAACTGTACGTGCTGGGATAGGGCGTGATCCAAGCATGCTCGCGTGCTGACCGAGGGTCTTCACCGTTATCGAATAAAATCTTTTGAGTCCCCGCCTCTGGATGTTTCGTGACTTCGACACCTGCAACACTGTAAAGCAATTCCTGTATGTGTTATGGCTGTCGAACAGGCACAAGACATGCAGGTGCGGGGGATTTGAACATATTATTTGAGTATGCTGAATACACTCGGTTATCTCCCAAGCATGGTCGGATAACACCTCATCCCAGCACGTTCGCTCATCACTACAGCCTACATTCGACTGTGCTCACATGTGGAAGTCACGGTACATTGTGTTGCCACAATCACAAGAAAAATGTGCAACATTTGCCAAAAAAAACAAAGTGGCCTCAGAGTGTCAGCATAGTCCATTGGAATGAATACAGGCTGTGAATCACACCCTGGGCGGCATGATGAGAAGATGCAAGGCTGGACTAGTGCAGGGAAGAAATGGCAGCTGGTCTTCTGGCTCATCAGCACGTCACCCTGCGGTATATATGCACATTGCTCCGGGAATGCAAGGTTAGTATTCACATTACACATGTAGAGCAGAGGCATTGTCCTGTATGCGGCTAGAATGGAGGATGGGGACAGCCATGGGATCTGACAGGATCGCCTTAAGCAAAGAATATAAAAATATATATATATATTTCCATCAAACTCTGCGTGCGAGAAATTAATTCAGCCTTACATGGTCATCATTATAAAGAAGAAAAAACAAATGCACAGAGGAAGGCGAGCCATTATCAGGTGAGAACTCCATCCAAAATGCATCATATGTGGGGATTTTATCATTACACTACAGATGTTAAAGTGTCATCTGGCCATAGGATTTTTTGCATCCTGGTCCCTACAACCTCACGAAAAAAAAAATGGTAAAGATATGCAACTTTTTTGTAAAAAAAAAAAAAAAAAAAAAGTGTGGAAGAAGCCAACGGCCTGTAAGACAAGTGTCCCTGTAGTATTAATCTGTAAGAGCTCATACTTACCTGTGACAAACTCAGATGAGTCTCAGACGTCAATTCCCGGCACTCAGGAGCGGAGCATGCGGCTGCATGTATTCCTATGCGGCCGCACGCTCCGATCTGAGTGCCGGGTATTGAGGTGTGAGACTCATCCGAGTTTCTCGCAGGTGAGTATGAGCCCTAATATGGACAGACTAAATCTCGTCATGAGTGTGCTGCATCAGTAGCAATGACCCCGTGATCCTTCTGGGATGTCTCAGCAGAAAATTGTAGTATATATGTAAGGAGGTTGCTTTCTCTGCTCCTTACCTGGAACCACTTAGTCAGACAGCTGGGTTGTTGAGGGGGAAGACTTTCTGCCCTGGACAGACGCGACCATGTGATAGCTGGGGGCAAAGAGGAAGAGAGAGGGGTGTGGTCAGAAAAAGAGCGGGAGAGCAGAGTGCGCGGGACAGAGGGGACAGGCGCCAGAGAGAGAGAGCAGGCTGCAGCGCCGTACTCCCCGAAAGAGAGTGCTCCCCGTGAGGGCACTGAGGCCGAGATACCAGCCGTAGGGAAGGCTGGATGTGAGAGTGTGTACTTGGAAGCCTCCGTAATCAGAGAAGATGTATCCCCTGACAGTGACCTGAGCGCGCAGCCCCGGTGACCGCAGTGACAAGTCAGGACCCCCGAGTGCAACAAGTAAACTGCTCAGTGTGTGTAGCATTGCTACTGCAGAGAGACTGTCAGCCTAATATACAGAGACTCGCAGCAGAGTGGCTGTGTTACTTCCAGCTTCCCTGGGAGAAAAGACTGCAAAGACTTAACCCCGGAGTCTCCAGTTCCCAGGAGACAGAGACTTCAGGATCTCAAGCGCTGCTGGTGACTGTACCCACGTTGGAATAAGGACCCTCCAGTCAGGACCGCCCTGGATTGATAAGTTACAAGAACACTCGTTAACCCTTTCGATTCAGCTTAACTGTATCTCTATTAACCCTCTGCTTACTCCTTGCGAGGAGAATCTTACTCCTGTTAATAAATTCCCCTCAACAGTTGGTCTGTCTCTTCCGTGGTGACATACTCAACCCTACACTCTATTACACGTGAAGAAAAAAAAAAAGAATGGATGCAGTATGGATGGAATACTGATGGCATACTGAGCAAATACTGATGCAATATGGATGCAGCCATATTCCTATCACTACTCAATGTTCCAGTTCACAGCTAAAAAAGGTTCAACAAGTGTAATAACAGTAAGATGTATGATGTGTGCTATGTCTGACCACATAACCCGTAGAATGTAAGGACAGGGTCCTCTCCCCTCTGCACCAGTCTGTCACTGTAAATTTGTTTACTGTAAACGTTATCTGTAACCCCTTTTCTCATGTACAGCACCATGGAATTAATGGCGCTATATAAATAATAATAATAATAATAAATCCTCCTAATAGCCATCAGTGTAGGATAATGCACTGACCAGGGCTAACCTGAAGCCCTTCACACAGAGCGCACCGCTCCGTGCCATAAATCAGAACGGTGGTGACTGCTGCTCCTTCCTGAAGTAAAGGCTCAGAGCGAATAGCTGCTACTCCGACTTGTAATCGAGCTGACCGACTGGCTGAGCTAGGGAAAAGCGCCTTGGAGGGTCACATACTGACCGCTGGCTCTTTTCCATGCGCTCTCTCTTTTCCTGGAAGTCTTGGAGACGCTTGGTTCATACTGTGCATGTGTGACTCTCCAGGGTCCTGGTTGTCACAGTGGCATTGCTTTCCTCACAGGGAGAGTGATGTCATGCTTGGAAGCGATGAAGGATCCCTTTTGACAGGTAATCAGCACATACAACACCATTCTGACTCCAGGCCAGAAGGGGGAGCTCTACACCCGACTTCAGGGGGGACTTGCCCTCTCTGGTCGGGAGAAGGAGTCAGTTGCCTGGCAGTTGGGAAGAGTTGACAGTTGGTGCCAGACAGGAGACGGGAGCAGTCTGAGGCAGAAGGACGAGTGAGGGGCCGTGTAGCCTGAAATGCTGCAGCTCATAGATAGCGAGATACAGAAGGAAGAACAGCTTGTAGCGAACGTCCTGGAGAGCGAAGCACAGGAGAGCGATAACAAGGGAGAATAGAAGCGACTGGGCTACCTCCCTGATAGAGCGCCAACACCGGTAACTGGAAGACTGAGGTTGTGTCATACGCAAGGAGGCACAGCAGAAACCCGTAGGACAACTAGACTACATGTAACTTGTCTGCACTAACACCCAGGAGACACAGTGACACAGAGCCTGGGTCGTTATAGAGACCCTGTAAACAGGCTAGAGTCACCTGTCATACGGGTTTGAGTACTACATAAAGGGGGACAGAGAGAACCGAGATGACCTTGCCAGAAGCCTTAGGCAGTAAGGGACTACAATACCACCGCGCTAAAAGGAAGGCTTTTATCTCCACCTGGTTAAAGGGGACTCCGAACTCGCTTCCAAGCCGGCTGGACCCTGCATGTACCTGTGATCTGGTGCTCTGGACTGGGGCTGCCTGCTACCATCAGTAAACCAGGTAAAGAGACTGCGCAACTGTGTCTTCCGTTCTTTATCGCACCACTCACCATCTTCATCTATTACACCGGGAGCCCCGGGGACCCTGTGGGAAGCTACACCATCCCAGCTGCCATAATATCACCCCTGTGGACTCCTGAAGCGTCGGTCATCCCTGACCGAATACCACAGGTGGCGTCAAACTCTTATTATCTCACAAATCCCATTAAAGACCCTCCTTTTTACTTGGGCGCTGACGGCCATGGACCGGGTTTGCTCCTGCCGTGACATCCCTTTATGTACCGAACCCGGTACCGAGTACCCCACGGCCCTGGCGGGCGTTTCACATGCGCAGTAGTAGAGCAAAGAAGTAACATTAGGCCACGTTCGGTATTTTACCTCAGTATGTGTAAGCGAAGATCAGGAATGGAACAATCAGAGGGAAAATATCATAGAAACACGTCACCACTTCTGTATTATCACCCACTGCTGGTTTTGGCTTACAGATACTAAGGTAAAAAAACAAAAACAAAAAAAACCCTCACCAAACACTGAGTGTGTGCACGTGGCCTTAGCAATCGATTGTAAATGGCTTGATTACTGTCAGGCCACCTTCACACACAAGTGCTACCCAAGTTTTCATGGTTCGTGTGATAGTCTATGGGGCCAGTCACGTCTGCGATTTTTCATGTGCCGAGAGGAAAATCCAGTCCTCAGAAAATCACAGAGATATGTCAGATGTTGATCTGAGGGTTGGATCAAAATTGGCAATGCAAGTCAATGGGTCAGTGTTTAAAAATAAAAATATTGGACTGCACTTGGATGACATCTGAATGAGGTCAGATTTTCACAGTCTTTCAGAATAGGGCAAGGTGAAGAATTTTTTTTTTCTCCATTTATGAAATAATCAAACCCACTGATCTATTTTTCTCAGACATGGAGAAATACGATGTGTGAATGATTATTGGTAGCAAACTTATGCAAGCTTTTGGATTTTTTCACACATTCAAAAAAAAAAAAAAATTATATATATATATATATATATATATATATATATATATATATATATATATATATATATATATATATATATACCGTATATAATTTTTTTTTTTTTTTCCCTTCAGGATTGCCACCCCCTCTCCCAGTAAAGAAAACCCACATGCAATGCTGCAGACTCCCAGAGATGATGTATGTCTGGCCAGTAGCCATAGCAAACCTGAAGAGCGCAAGAAATAACTTTTAGGCTATGGGCACACGTTATTAAATGGATGCAGAAATTTCTGTGTCTCTTGACAGGAAAGGCGCAGCTGCAACATGCACGCTTAAGTTTTTGCTGCGTATTTGACTGATTTGAGAGAAGTCCGTGGTGAAATATGCAGGGAAACACAGAGAATTCACACGCTGAAAATTATTTTCTGCGCCAAATCTGCAAGTCACAAATAAGCAACGTGTGCATGACACGTCCGGTTCCTCCCTCACTTTTTTGGCATCAGGTTTAGCTAGCAAATCTGCAATGTGCACACAAGCTCTAAGGCTAAGTTCACACTTGCGTTTGGCTGGTCTGTGTATGGCTGCGTATATCCTCCGTTAAGCTCCGCCTGCGTCCTGTGTACCTGTATTTAAGGCCTGGATCACACATACGCAAGATACGGCCGAGTCTCGCAGGGGAAATCCCTCCTCTGGCACCGGCACTTGGGAGCGGAGCGTGCAGCTCCATGTGTTGCTGTGCGGCTGTACGCTCCGCTCTGGAGTGCCGGCGCCAGAGGAGCGATTTCACCTGCGAGCATCTCGCATATGTGTGATCCCGGCCTTACAATGGGTACGCAGGGACATGCATTGGATGCGGATGCATCCGCATGCGGTGCTTTGACGTGCCTGCCGACCACATTGTTAAAAGATAGGTACGCAGGACGCATGTGGAAGTAGGCGGAGCTTAACGGAGGATGTACGCAGCCATACGCAGACCAGCCGAACACCAGTGTGAAACCAGACTAAGTACATTTTTAAAGGGAATTTGTCACCGTGCAAGTCTATGGGTTCATTGTACCAGACAGCATCAGAGTGCAATCCTGCGCGGTCCGTGATTAACACTCAATTTACAGAAGAAGCTTTGTATTTTATTTATTCATATGTGAAAAATCAGTGATGAAACTGATGGTTAAAACCTGACACTGATCAAACACTGATGACACTCCATTTCTTTGCGTATTTGAAAAACACGGGACATCGGAGACCTTAAAGGGGTTGTCCACTACTTTCAATTAACCCCCCAATGTATCCCCCCTAATGAATTGTGTAAATACCTTCCGTCGCAGTTTTCGCCTGTGAGCAGGTCACGTGACCCCCCAGGCTGCAGCCGCCGCTAATTTCCATCGACGTCACGTCAATTTCCAGACTCTGGAAATTGACGTGACGTCATGAGCAGGCGTGACCAGCCGCCACAGACAGCGGTCACTCATCAAGAGTGACTGGGCTGTGGGCGGCGCTGGGGGCTGCAGGTCTGTGCTGGGGGCTGCAGGGCTGTGCTGGGGGAGGGCGCTGGGGAGTCTGCGGGATGTGCCGGCCCTGGGATGTGCTGTGGTGCAGCGCCGGTGCTGGCGCCAAGATGTGCCGTGGGGCTGCGCCGGGATGTGCCGTGGGGCTGCGCCGGGCGGTCCGATGGGTCCGCTGGCCGTGCTGGGGTCTGCGGCGGGTGGGCGTCATTGCTGTGTGTCTGTGTGCAGGCATCGTCCGATGGGACTACAAGTCCCATCGGGCTCTGCCTGCTACAGTGACAGTAAGTGACACATTAGCCAATGATGGGACAGTAGTAGTCCCATCATCCAGCTAATGTGTTGAATGTAAAAAAAAAAACACATACACATATACAGTACAGACATACAACATACACCATGTGACATGCAACATGTGACAACATGCGACAAGTGACGACATGCGACATATGACATGCGCTGACAATCGCTATGCGACAACATGCGACATATGGCATGCGCCGACATCCGCTATGCGACAACATGCGATGACATGCGACATTTGGCATGCGACGACATGCGCCATGCAACAAACGCCATGCGACGACATGCACATGCACCATGTGACATGCAGCGACATGCACCATGTGACATGCAGCGACATGCACCATGTGACATGCACCATGCGACGACATGCGCCATGCACCATGTGACGACATGCACATGCGATATGCACCATGCGGCGACATGCGCCATGCGATGACATGCACATGCGCCAACATGCGCCATGCAACAAACAGTACATACAACATACATATTGACATACAGTACATATAACATAGATTACATACTCACCATCACTTGTCACTTTGATCCCCGAAGCCAGTGTCACCTGTAAAAAATGGTAAAATAATAAACAAACAATATACTCCCTGATCCGCAGATATCCAATTAAAACGAGTGTCCCACGACGATCTCCCGTGGAGAGCAGCAGTATCATCTGATGTGACCGCTCTCCAGGAATACAATGATGGTAGGTATCCTTCCATAATGTATTTCCCACAATGTATTCCTATGCCCCTGTGAGAAAATAGTCCCTAGTCTCACTTATGGCATTGCTGGGTGAGAAATTTTCCCACGCAGCTATTGCCATAAAGTGACACTTTATCCTAAGGTAACCTCTCAGTGATGCACTGCAGGAGCCATTGTCTCCTGTCAGTGTGTCACTGAGGGTCCTATAGAGCAGTGACATCACCCGATGTCACTGTTCTATAGGGGAGATCGTCGTGGGACACTCGTTATTAATTGGACTACGGCGGACAGGTAGTATACTGTTTATTATTTTACGTTTTTTGCAGGCGCTGAAGTATGGAAAGTATGGTTAAATGAAGAATATTAAAATACTTTTTTCTGGCCGTCTTTTTTTTTTTTTTTTTTTAACCCTTTCACTACTATAGGATTAATAATGGATAGGCGTCATTGACGCCTCTCCATTATTAACCCGGCTTACTGTCACCTTACAATAGCAAGGTGACATTAACCCCTTATTATCCCATATCCCACCGCTACACGGGAGTGGGAAGAGTGGGGCTAAGTGCCGGAATTGGCGCATCTCACAGATGCGCCATTTCTGGGGCAGCTGCGGACTGGTATTTGGAGCTGGGGGGGGGCAATAGCCATGGCCCCTCTCTACGCTATGAATATCAGCCCGCAGCTGTCTGTGTAGCCTTTCTGGCTATAAAATATAGGGGGACCCCACGTCTTTTTTTGGGGGGGGTCCCCCTATTTTAATAGCCAGTAAAGGCTACGCAGACAGCTGCGGGCTGATATTCATAGCCTTGGAGGGGCCATGGGTATTACCCCCTTCCCAGGCTACAAATATTGGCCCCCGGCCGTCTGCTTTCCCCCTCTGGCGCAGAAAATTGCACGGGAGCCCACGCCATTTTTTTTTTTAACTGAAACATATTGTTCACTATCCCCTTTCTGCCAGCTGACGGAATAGTACGTCAGCTGGCAGTATCCCCCGCTTTGAGGTGGGCTTCGGCGGTGAGCCCACTTCAAAAGCCGCAACATGTCAGCTGTTTTCAGTAAAAAAAAAAAAAAAAAAAAAAAAAATTTACATGATCGCTAAACTACGTAGCGAGAAAAAAAAAAAATCAAAAGCCAAAATTATGTTTTTTTGGTCACCGCGACATTGCATTAAAATGCAATAACTGGTGATCAAAAGAACGTATCTGCATAAAAGTGGTATCATTAAAAACGTCAGTTCAGCACGCAAAAAATTAGCCCTCACCTGACCCGATATCTCAGAAAATATGGGTATCGGAAAATGGCGCAATTATTTTATTTATTTTTAACAAAGTTTGGATTTTTTTTCACCACTTAGATAAAAAAAACCTAGACATGTTTGGTGTCTATGAACTCGTAATGACATGGAGAATCATAATGGAAGGGCAGTTTAATGCTGTGTGCACACGTTGCAGATTTGGGTGCAGAATTTTCTTCACAAAATCTGCATCTCCTTGCAGAAAATGCACCTGCGTTTTTTATGCATTTTTTTCACGTTGTTTGCGCGGTTTTAGTGTGGGTTTTTTGTGCGGTTTTGATGCAGTTCTTGGTGCATTTTTGGTGCAGTTTTGATGCAGTTTTTGGTGCATTTTTTGCGCGGTTTTGATGCAGTTTTTGGTGCATTTTTTGCGCGGTTTTGATGCAGTTTTTGGTGCATTTTTTGCGCGGTTTTGATGCATTTTTTAATTTTTCTTTGGTGCGTTTTTGTAAGCTAAATAAAGATGCATTATTGAAGAAAAAAAAAAAGATTTGTGATGTCATTATTGTCCAATCTCCTCTTTTACATTTGTCCAACCCGCACTCAATTACACACAGATAGATTAAATGGATAGACAGATCTACATATAGATAGATCTATAGATGCATACATCTATCTATTCATATATCTATCTATAGATATATCTAGATAGATATATCTATTGATAGATGTATGGCTAGTGTAGGGTGTGTGTCCACCGTCCGGATTACATCCAAATTAGCTGCAGATTGGATGCTGCGTACTTGTAGTCCCATCGGATGATGCCTGCACACACACCTCAAAAGACCCCACGCGCACACCCAAACAGTCCCGCACACACCTGATCAGTCCCGCACAGCGTCACACACATCCGAACATCCTGCAGACCCCACCTGCTCACATCTGAACAGTCCCGCACACACCCGAACAGCCCACAGACCCCGCCCGCACACACATACACAGTCACCGCCCACACACTTCCCTCCTCCCGAACTTCAGCGTTTCTCAGACCCACATCCGCAGCAGAACTGCAGATCTTTTTTACATCTGCGGTTTTGCTGCGGATGTGCCCGACTCAATGAATGTCTAAGGCTGCCGTCACACTAGCAGTATTTGGTCAGTATTTTACATCAGTATTTGTAAACCAGGAGTGGGTGATAAATGCAGAAGTGGTGAATATGTTTCTATTATAGTTTTCCTCTAATTGTTCCACTCCTGGTTTTGGCTTACAAATACTGATGTAAAATACTGACCAAATACTGATAGTGTGACGGCAGCCTAAGGGTGCAGAACTGCTGCAGTTCGGCACAAAAGAAGTGACATGCTGCGGAGAAAAAAAAAAGCTGTGTTTCGGTGCGGCCTTTTCCGCAGCATGTGCACAACAAGTCTGCGGCTCCCATAGACTTACATTGGTTGTGCACTACACTGTGGATTTGATGCAATTCTGTGCAGCAAAAAACGCTGCGGATCTGCAATCAAATCCGCAACGTGTGCACATGACACAGCCTTAGCATTTAGTGAACCTAGCAAAAAGGCAAGCAAAAAACAAGTGTGGGATTGCACTTTTTTGCAATTTCATCGCACTTTGAATTTTTTTCACATTTTCTGTTACACGACATGGTAAAACCAATGGTGTCGTTCAAAAGTAGAACTTGTCCCGCAAAAGATAAGCCCTCACATGGCCACATTGAGCGAAACATTATGGCTCTGGAAATAAGGGGAGCGATAAACGAAAAAAGCTCCAGGGGTGAAGGGGTTTAGAAACATGGATATGGAAATACATATCTATCTATCCATCTATCTGTGTGTAATGGAGTGTGGGTTGGACAGAAATGACATCACAAATCTTTTTGAAGGGAGAGGAGGGAGGGTTTGGGTGTGTTTTGGAGGGGGTGTGCTAGGTTCGGGCTTCGTGGCAGTGCAATGCATCATGGAACTTGTAGTATTAGAGCACAATAACTCAGGAGAAAGGAAGTTGTCGATTAACCCCATGAGAGCTGGATCCAGCACTGAAGATGTGCTGCTACAGCATGATAACAGGTTATATTGCTAAAATAGACACAGTGGATGTTTTCAGTGGCACATAATAGCAAGATTTATGAAAAAAAAAAAAATTGTAGTGGACAACTTCTTTAAAGATCCCGCGCTGCTCCAGATCATTGACAGGTCTCTCTCTGGGCCGGCTGCTCCCACCGCTGCTGCAGGTGATCGATGGGTCTTTCCATAACAGAGACCTGTCAGTCAGCAGGAGAAGGTGGTCACAGGCAGTCTCGGATTACTTATGTCTCCAGCTATACAACACTGATGGGTCTATAAAGTATATTGTTTCTGAGATGCCAAAGCTTTGATAGAACGACATACCAGGCTCGGATCCATCCTGCCTGCAGTTTGTGCAGCAATGAATCAGGTTCTTTCAGTTTCAGAGAATTTTGCTCCACAATGAATGCATTACAAACACTTTGTGGCTCACACATCAGTAACCTATGATTAGAGCTCGGATGTTCCTGTACATTTTTATACAGAGTCAGCATGGAGTCGCACCTTCCCAGACAGCACATCCACCAGCCACATAAGGGCCGCGCTCTTACCCACCAGCCACATTAGGGCCACGCTCTTACCCACAAAGTACTGGTCAATAGTCACACACTGCTGCATTTCCTCCACCATGTCCCAGTCTTCCAGACCAGTTGATAAATGAAGGTTTTCATATCTTGCTCTGTCTGAGAAGTGTAAGTACATGCTGCCTGGCTCCTCACACAGCCACACTGTGTTCAGCCTCATGCATTCAGAATTAGCAGGTGTTTAGTAAGGGTACAACATAAACCCACCCACTCACATTTAAAGGGGACCTGTCATTAGGACACTAGACCCCTAACTAAAGGCATGTTGGTAAAGGCCCCTCAAGGCCTATTACATGAAGACCTTTCTTAGGCCGGTTTCACACGTCAGTGGCTCCGGTGCGTGAGGTGACAGTTTCCTCACGTACCGGAGACACTGACACACGTAGACACATAAAAATGAATGTGTCTCTGCAGATGTCAGCGTGTTTTCACAGACTGTGAGCAAAACACGGAGACATGTCAGTGTTCGTGGGAGCTCACGGACCACATGGACCCATTAAAGTCAATGGGTGCGTTTAAACACATACCACACACTGATGCCGTCCGTGTGCTTTTTTTTTAAAAGTCATAGGGTTAAAATTGAAACAAATTGTTTCAATACACGGACAGCACACAAATGACACACGGACACGGATAGCTCCGGGACCGTTTCTTCCGGTATTGGAAATATCTGGACGTGTGAGACTGGCCTTAGGCTATGTGCACACGATGCGAATTTGCTGCGGATCCGCACTGTGATGTACAGTACAATGTTATTCAATGGGATAAAAAAGAGCTGTGCACATGGTGCGGGAAAATCAGTGTGGAATTGCTGCGGATTTCAAAGAAGTGCATGCCACTTCTTTTGTGTGGATCTGCAGCGTTTCTGGACCCCTCCATGTTAAAAATTCGCAGTGGCAAAAACCGCACAAAATCCGCATCAATTCCACATAAAAACCCGCACAAAATCTGCATAAAAAGCAGCTGCGGATTCTGCCAGGAGATGCGAATTTTGTGTAGAAAATTCTGCACCACTTTTCCTACTTGTGCACATAGCCTTATAGTATTTGTAGATTGCAGAGCAATCTATCTCTGAACGCTTGGTGGTAAGTGCAGTGAATGGACATTGCACTTCCAGCTGCCATGACTGTCTCCTTACTTCTCCAAGCACTTTCTCTCGGACAGGTCATTCCATTGTTCCCTTGCCAAGATTTTGCCCAGGTGCTGAATCCTCGCTGGGGTTGTCTCATCAGATGGGGCAGTGTCAGTGACAATGTAGCGGGAGCGGGCTCACCATTTTCCACATGTGCCGGCCCCTTTGTTGATACAGCCCCAGGCGGTGTTTCCACTGAATAACTGCCTGAAGTCATTTCTAAGTGCCTGAAGTCATTTCATCAGAAGGCAGCACGTCTAGATTTAAAGGGAACCTGTCATGTCAAAAAACGCTATTAACATGCAGACATGGGGACAATCTGCAGGGTAACAGCATTCAGCAGTCATGTAACCGCCACACTGAAAGCCGGCTGTCAGTCAGTGCCGAAGCGTGGTTACAGCCGCCACTCACCTTGTACTGATCGGTGAATGAAGCTGCCTCTCCATGACTGAAAGCCAGAGGCTGCCGGGGGAATAAAGCAGGATGTTCAGTGCAGCAGCCGCACCGTTACTGAATGCTACTACCATGCAGGTTAACCCCCTGACGACATGCGCTGTACACGTATGGTCTTGTGGGAAGTGCGTTCCTGCAAACCGCCGTGCAAGTACGATACGGTGATCACATTAGCAGAGCAGGCAAAATTATCAGTAGGTGTCAGAAATAGATCATAGCTGACACCCTGCAGTAATGCCCACGACATGCTAGCTCCGATTGGGAGCGTTTACCCCTCGGATGCCACTGTCAATAGCAGCAGCAATCTGCTTATAGAGGAAGGGGGCTCCCTTATTCCTCTGATGATCGGCACAATGTGATTGTGATCGTGCGTTGCTGATGGTCTCCATGGTGACCCCAGGCCAAATGATTTCCACAGGGTCACCCAGGTACGGTGGCCTGCAAAGTCCTGCCTTGCCTCCTGTCTGTGTGTGATTGACACCTCCAATGCCCTGCAATGCAAAAGCATCGCTGAGTATTAGATCACCGATCAGACCAGGGAAAGTAGATGTCCCATACTGGATCTAGGTGAAAAAGTAAAATAAAAAAGTGAAATAAAGTTCGTAAAAATTTTTTAAAAATGAAATTGATAGATATTTTGCAATAAAAAAAAATGCAGTTTAAAAAAAAAAAAATGAAGGAAAAAAATACACATATTTGGTATTGCTGCATCTGGAACAAAACAATCTATAAAAGTGTCATATTATTTATCCCATTTGGTGAACTCCTTGGAAAAAAATAATAATAAAAAACGAGACAAAAATATCGCTTTTTTTGTCACAGTGACACACATGAGATAGAATAACATCAATAAAAACATCATCTTGTCCAGCAAAAAAAAAAGTAGATCCATCGTCAAAAAAATTCTCAGAATATGCCGATGCAATAACAAATACTTTTCTTGTAAATTAGTATTTTAATGTGCAAAAATAGCCAATGCTAAATAACCCTGGTGTCACATGACCTGAAGAATAAAGCTGCCTTATCACCTTTACCTCACGATGAACTACATAAAATGGCGTAAAAAGAAATTCGAGTTCCTGAATTGCTTTTTATTTGTTCATTCAGTTTTTCAAAAACTGAAATGAAAATCAAATTAAATAATAAAAGTTATGTACCCCCATAAGACACCAATAAAATCGTCATCTCATCCCGCAAAAAACAGGTGCTGGAAAAGCGACATGGCTCCCAAGAAACCAATCCAATAAAATCGAAGCTTGAGAAGCCAAATGGCTCCTTCTCCGAGCCCAGCAGCGTGCCCAAACTACACTTATGACAACATGTATGGCATTACTGCAGAGGGGAGAACACAGTCAAATGAGGTCTCCAGACTGATTATCAGCTGGATAGTTCTTCAATATGAGATCAATGGAGGCCTGACCCCAGCACACCCTCCTATCAGCTGAAAACTGCAGCGGCCGGTCCTAAGCCATGTACAGGCAGAACACAGCAGCCCTGCAGATTGCTTAGTACACAAGTACTGACCTTTATATCCCATAGAAGTGAATGTACTGCAGACTTCAGACAGTGGCCACCAAGCAATTCATGGGGTTGTTGTGTATAGCCCTAAAATCGCTTAGGCTAGGTGCACATGGAGCGCCCTCAAGGGTACTCGGGCCGGGTCGGACAAAACTTTTGTCTTACCAAAATCTGACCATTCTTTGTCCATTAACTGATCAATATTTCTGCATTGATGCCAATTTATTTTCTCAACCTAAACCACATTTCGGAGGGTTTCAGCTTTCAAAAGAATAATTTGTACAACCAATGGATGAATTTAACGTCAGGTTATAAGCTTTTATTTACATAACATGGATAAGCGACATAACTTCTGTCAGGGAGTGTATGGGAACATATTGATACTCAGCGTATAAAAATACGGTCCGTAATTTACGGCCGTAATACGCAGAAAAGTCCCCAAAATAGTGGTCTGTATCTCATCCGTAGGCAGGGTGTGTCAGCGTATTTTGCGCATGTCATCCTCCGTATGTAATCCGTATGGCATCCGTAATGCGAGATTTTCTCGCAGGATTGCAAAACCGACATACGGATATACAATGGATCCATGTGCTCCAAAAAACATAAAAACATATGTACTGTTATATATATATATATATATATATATATATATATGTCACTGAGACACATATATATTAATATTTCATCCAGCGCGAGATAGCAAAAGCCGGCAATTGAATTACCGGCTTTTAAGCTATCTCCTTCCTAAACCCGACATGATATGAGACATGGTTTACATACAGTAAACCATCTCATATCCCTTTTTTTTGCATATTCCACACTACTAATGTTAGTAGTGTGTATGTGCAAAATTTGGGCGCTGTAGCTATTAAAGGGTTAAATGGCGAAAAAAATTGTCGTGGGCTCCCGCGCAATTGATTCCGCCAGAGTAGTAAAGCTAGTGACTGAGGGCAGATATTAATAGCCTGGAGAGGGTCCACGGTTATTGCCCCCCCCTGGCTAAAAACACCTGCCCCCAGCCACCCCAGAAAAGGCACATCTGAAAGATACGCCTATTCTGGCACTTGGCCACTCTCTTCCCATTCCCGTGTAGCGGTGGGATATGGGGTAATGAAGGGTTAATGTCACCTTGCTATTGTAAGGTGACATTAAGCCAGATTAGTAATGGAGATGCATAACAAGGTCAACCATCAGCACTCAGACAGGGGATGCACGCTCCAAAATCCAAGGATCCAATCGGACAAAAACGCATATAAAGAAGAAAGAGCAGCATCCATACCAGGTGATGTTAATCCAAAAAAGTTCTTTATTCCGCCATGATAAAAATACAACGTTTCGGCCTGGTTGGCCTTTGTCAAGTATACACATTGTCCAAAGTAGCCATCTTAAATAGTGTGAAACCCACATGAGCTCCAATCACCATTAAGGGGCGGCCTTTATTAAATATACATTTAATGTGCTTAAATATCAAATACTATTCATATATCTACTAAGTAACAGCTAAACAGCACCATCACTACCCATATCCTATGAAAATATATACAGGAAAAGCATAAAATTCAAAATCACATATATAAACAAACGTCACAAAGGTGCACAGTCCAATGATTGCATTTGTTGTCTGGTTGCTATATTGACATCTCCACCAATCGCATAATGTCCATAGGCCAATCCCCTTTCTCATCCAATCCCACAGGGAGATGTCGATATAGCAACCAGACAACAAATGCAATCATTGGACTGTGCACCTTTGTGACGTTTGTTTATATATGTGATTTTGAATTTTATGCTTTTCCTGTATATATTTTCATAGGATATGGGTAGTGATGGTGCTGTTTAGCTGTTACTTAGTAGATATATGTATAGTATTTGATATTTAAGCACATTAAATGTATATTTAATAAAGGCCGCCCCTTGATGGTGATTGAAGCTCATGTGGGTTTCACACTATTTAAGATGGCTACTTTGGACAATGTGTATACTTGACAAAGGCCAACCAGGCCGAAACGTTGTATTTTTATCATGGCGGAATAAAGAACTTTTTTGGATTAACATCACCTGGTATGGATGCTGCTCTTTCTTCTTTATAATAATGGAGATGCGTCAATTATGACACCTATCCATTATTAATCCAATAGCATGAAATGGTTAAAAAAAACACACACAATATTGCAAAGTATTTTAATGAAATAAACACACAGGTTGTTGTAATATTTTATTCCACTCTCAATCCACCTGAAGACCCTCGACCTGTAACAAATTAAAAATAATATACCAACAATATCTCATACCTTCCGTCGATATGCCCCACGATGTAAATCCATCTGAAGGGGTTAAATTATTTTACACCCAGGAGCTCTGCTATAATGCAGCTGTGCTCCTGCCTGTAAAACCCCGGGGAATGAAGGTAATGTAGGTCAATGACCTGTAGTTACCTTCATTCGCGGTGATGTGCCCTCTGCTGGATGTCCTCATATGACTTCGAGGCTGGGAAAATATTCAGAAAAGTTCCCAGGTGGATTGAGAGTGGAATAAAATATTACAACAACCTGTGTGTTTATTTCATTAACCCCTCTCTGACCTTAGACGTACTATCCCGTCGAGGTGCCCTGCGCCTATCTGACCCTCGACGGGATAGTACGTCATAGCGATCGGCCGCGCTCACGGGGAGAGCGCGGCTGATCGCGGCCGGGTTTCAGCTGCCTATCGCAGCTGACATCCGGCGCTATGTGCCAGGAGCGGTCACGGACCGCCCCCGGCACATTAACCCCCGGCACACCGCGATCAAACATGCCGGCGGTATAGGGAAGCATTGCACAGGGAGGGGGCTCCCTGCGGGCTTCCCTGAGACCCTCGGAGCAACGCGATGTGATCGCGATGCTGCTGGGGTCTCTTACCTCTCCTTCCTCGCTGCAGGCCCGGATCCAAGATGGCCACGGCATCCGGGTCCTGCAGGGAGGGAGGTGGCTTCACAGCGCCTGCTCAGAGCAGGCACTGTGAAGCCTGCAGCTGTGCACGTCAGATCGCTGATCTGACACCGTGCACAGCAAAGTGTCAGATCAGCGATCTTACACTACAATATGATGCCCCCCCCTGGGGCAATGTTATTGTGTAAAAAAAAATATTCCAATGTGTAAAAAAAATTTTTAAAAAAATTCCCCCCCCCCAAAAAAAAATATTGTTTCTATAAATACATTTCTTTATCTAAATAAAAGAAAAAAAAACAAAAGTACACATATTTAGTATCGCCGCGTCCGTAACGACCCCACCTATAAAACTATATCACTAGTTAACCCCTTCAGTGAACACCGTAAAAAAAAGGCAAAAAACAACGCTTTATTCTCATACCGCCAAACAAAAAGTGGAATAACACGTGATCAAAAAGACAGATATAAATAACCATGGTACCGCTGAAAACGTCATCTTGTCCCGCAAAAAACGAGCCACCATACAGCATCATCAGCGAAAAAATAAAAAACTTATAGTACTCAGAATAAAGCGATGCAAAAAGATTTTTTCTATAAAATAGTTTTGATCGTATAAAAGCGCCAAAACATAAAAAAATGATATAAATGAGGTGTCGCTGTAATCGTACTGACCCGAAGAATAAAACTGCTTTATCAATTTTACGAAACGCGGAACGGTATAAACGTCTCCCCCAAAAGAAGTTAATGAATAGCTGGTTTTCAGTCATTCTGCCTCACAAAAATCGGAATAAAAAGCGATCAAAAATGTCACGTGCCCGAAAATGTTACCGATAAAAACGTCAACTCGTCCCGCAAAAAACAAGACCTCACATGACTCTGTGGACTCAAATATGGAAAAATTGTAGCTCTCAAAATGTGGTAATGCAAAAAATATTTTTTGCAATAAAAAGCGTCTTTTAGTGTGTGACGGCTGCCAATCATAAAAATCCGCTAAAAAACCCGCTATAAAAGTAAATCAACCCCCCTTCATCACGCCCTCAGTTAGGGGAAAATAAAAAAATTAAAAAAATGTATTTATTTCCATTTTCCCATTAGGGTTAGGGCTAGGGTTAGGGCTGGGGTTAGGGTTAGGGCAAGGGTTAAGGCTACAGTTAGGGTTGGGGCTAAAGTTAGGGTTTGGATTACATTTACCGTTGGGGTTGGGATTAGGGTTAGGGGTGTGTCAGGGTTGGAGGTGTGGTTAGGGTTACCGTTGGGATTAGGGTTGTGTTTGGATTAGGGTTTCAGTTATAATTGGGGGTTTCCACTGTTTAGGCACATCAGGGGCTCTCCAAACACGACATGGCGTCCGATCTCAATTCCAGCCAATTCTGCTTTGAAAAAGTAAAACAGTGCTCCTTCCCTTCCGAGCTCTCCTGTGCACCCAAACAGGGGTTTACCCCAACATATTAGGTATCAGCGTAGTCAGGAAAAATAGGACAACTTTTGGGATGCAATTTCTCCTGTTACCCTTGGGAAAATACAAAACTGGGGGCTAAAAAATAATTTTTGTGGAAACAAAAAAGATTTTTTATTTTCACGGCTCTGCGTTATAAACTGTAGTGAAACACTTGGGGGATCAAAGTTCTCACAACTAGGGTTGAGCGACCTTGACCTTTTTAGAGTCGAGTCGTGTTTCGCGAAACCCGACTATCTTAGAAGTCGAGTCGAGTGGAATCGGCCGATTATGGCGAAAAGTCGGGTATCGCCCGAAACACGAAACCCAATGCAAGTCAATGGGGGAGCATAGTCGGCAGTGAGTGGAGGCCAGGAAAACACCTACACTGCCCATTTTAATGGCAAAAACATCCATTCTTGTTACAGAAGCTTGTCAATCGTAATTTAGCTTATAATAATTGGAAGGCATTTGAAATTGGGGGTCATTTGGCTAAATTTGTGGGGGGTAGGGCTGGTTCAAGTAATTAGTGGGCCCAGTAAATCTGGACCACGTCACGGCAGTGGAGCAGGGAGAGGTAAGTATTTCAACTTTGCAAGTGCTGTGATCCTGAGCAAGCAGGGGGGGCCCACTCGTTGGCATTGGCACTGGCACAGGGCCCCTCAAAGTACAGCGGTGTGTTTGCACGGCGGGGGCGCCTCCCACCGGCAGCAACACTTTTGCGTACTATGAGAGGCCCTGTGCCAGTGACGTCGCCAACTAGTATTCCTCCCCCCACCTGATGAAGGAACCTGCACTTTCATCTGCACCTTCCTCTTTGTCCCCGTGTAAGGTGGTATGGTATGCGGGAAGAGATACCTGACTTTCAGCAGGGTCACAATCTTGCTGTGTAGCGTGCACGGGGAATTTTGCGTTATGGGTCAATGTACCAGCAGACTCATCTATCACTGGCTGGGCAATGGGCAGGATGAGGAGGAAACACAGATATAGGCCCAAAGAATAAAGTTGGCTAAATGCAGTTCAAAATTGGTAACACTAACCAGGGGGCATTGCAGTGGAGGACAACAGGAATGAGAGGCTGACACAGAGAGTAGGCCCAAATCAGTAAGTAGTCGAAATGCAGTTCAAAATTGGCAACCATAGTAAACAGGCGGCACAGCTTTGTTCAGTGGAGGAGAACAGCAAGGAGTGGCAGACACCGATAGTAGGCCCCAACCCAACTAGTAGGCCAAATGCAGTCTAACATTAACAACTACTTAACGAGAGCCTGAAAATGGAATTTCAGGACAGGAAACCAGGAGAACAGCAAGGAGTGGCAGACACCGATAGTAGGCCCCAAACCAACTAGTACGCCAAATAGAGTTGTTCCATTTAACCACAATTTAATGAGAGCCTGAAGATAGAAGTTCAGGAAAGGCAACCTGGAGAACACCTTGGAGTGTAACACACCATCTCTCTACACCCCATACCCAAATTGTAGGCCTAATGCAGTGTAGTTTTCAACAACTACTAAACGAGAGTCGGAAGATCGAAGCAATGTGGACGAAACCTGGGGAACACCTTGGAGTGTAACACACCGTCTCTCTACACCCCATACCCAATTTGTAGGCCTAATGCAGTGTAGTTTTCTACAACTACTAAACGAGAGTCGGAAGACCGAAGCAATGTGGACGAAACCTGGGGAACACCTTGGAGTGGAACACACCATCTCTCTACACCCCATACCCAATTAGTAGGCCTAAAGCAGTGTAGTTTCCAACAACTACTAAACGAGAGCATGAAGATCGAAGCAATGGACAGGAAACCTGGGGAACACCTTGGAGTGGAACACACCATCTCTCTACACCCCATACCCAATTTGTAGGCCTAATGCAGTGTAGTTTCCAACAACTACTAAACGAGAGCATGAAGATCGAAGCAATGGAGAGGAAACCTGGGGAACACCTTGGAGTGGAACACACCATCTCTCTACACCCCATACCCAATTTGTAGGCCTAATGCAGCGTAGTTTCCAACAACTACTAAACGAGAGCCAGAAGATCGAAGCTCAGGAAAGGCAACCTGGAGAACACCTTGGAGTGGAACACACCATCTCTCTACACCCCATACCCAATTTGTAGGCCTAATGCAGCGTAGTTTCCAACAACTACTAAACGAGAGCATGAAGATCGAAGCAATGGAGAGGAAACCTGGGGAACACCTTGGAGTGTAACACACCATCTCTCTACACCCCATACCCAATTTGTAGGCCTAATGCAGTGTAGTTTCCAACAACTACTAAACGAGAGCCGGAAGATCGAAGCTCAGGAAAGGCAACCTGGAGAACACCTTGGAGTGGAACACACCATCTCTCTACACCCCATACCCAATTTGTAGGCCTAATGCAGCGTAGTTTCCAACAACTACTAAACGAGAGCATGAAGATCGAAGCAATGGAGAGGAAACCTGGGGAACACCTTGGAGTGTAACACACCATCTCTCTACACCCCATACCCAATTTGTAGGCTTAATGCAGTGTAGTTTCCAACAACTACTAAACGAGAGCCGGAAGATCGAAGCTCAGGAAAGGCAACCTGGAGAACACCTTGGAGTGGAACACACCATCTCTCTACACCCCATACCCAATTTGTAGGCCTAATGCAGCGTAGTTTCCAACAACTACTAAACGAGAGCATGAAGATCGAAGCAATGGAGAGGAAACCTGGGGAACACCTTGGAGTGTAACACACCATCTCTCTACACCCCATACCCAATTTGTAGGCCTAATGCAGTGTAGTTTCCAACAACTACTAAACGAGAGCCGGAAGATCGAAGCTCAGGAAAGGCAACCTGGAGAACACCTTGGAGTGGAACACACCATCTCTCTACACCCCATACCCAATTTGTAGGCCTAATGCAGCGTAGTTTCCAACAACTACTAAACGAGAGCATGAAGATCGAAGCAATGGAGAGGAAACCTGGGGAACACCTTGGAGTGTAACACACCATCTCTCTACACCCCATACCCAATTTGTAGGCCTAATGCAGTGTAGTTTCCAACAACTACTAAACGAGAGCCGGAAGATCGAAGCTCAGGAAAGGCAACCTGGAGAAAACCTTGGAGTGGAACACACCATCTCTCTACACCCCATACCCAATTTGTAGGCCTAATGCAGCGTAGTTTCCAACAACTACTAAACGAGAGCATGAAGATCGAAGCAATGGAGAGGAAACCTGGGGAACACCTTGGAGTGTAACACACCATCTCTCTACACCCCATACCCAATTTGTAGGCCTAATGCAGTGTAGTTTCCAACAACTACTAAACGAGAGCCGGAAGATCGAAGCTCAGGAAAGGCAACCTGGAGAACACCTTGGAGTGGAACACACCATCTCTCTACACCCCATACCCAATTTGTAGGCCTAATGCAGCGTAGTTTCCAACAACTACTAAACGAGAGCATGAAGATCGAAGCAATGGAGAGGAAACCTGGGGAACACCTTGGAGTGTAACACACCATCTCTCTACACCCCATACCCAATTTGTAGGCCTAATGCAGTGTAGTTTCCAACAACTACTAAACGAGAGCCGGAAGATCAAAGCTCAGGAAAGGCAACCTGGAGAACACCTTGGAGTGGAACACACCATCTCTCTACACCCCATACCCAATTTGTAGGCCTAATGCAGTGTAGTTTCCAACAACTACTAAACGAGAGCATGAAGATCGAAGCATTGGCGAGGAAACCTGGGGAACACCTTGGAGTGGAACACACCATCTCTCTACACCCCATACCCAATTTGTAGGCCTAATGCAGTGTAGTTTCCAACAACTACTAAACGAGAGCATGAAGATCGAAGCATTGGCGAGGAAACCTGGGGAACACCTTGGAGTGGAACACACCATCTCTCTACACCCCATACCCAATTTGTAGGCCTAATACAGTGTAGTTTCCAACAACTACTAAACGAGAGCATGAAGATCGAAGCAATGGAGAGGAAACCTGGGGAACACCTTGGAGTGGAACACACCATCTCTCTACACCCCATACCCAATTTGTAGGCCTAATACAGTGTAGTTTCCAACAACTACTAAACGAGAGCATTAAGATCGAAGCAATGGCGAGGAAACCTGGGGCACACCTTGGGGGGGCAGACACCGTTAGTAGGCCCTACCAAAGTTGTACCCCCAATGCAGTTTTAAAATTCCTAGAGGCTGAAAACAAGACTATTGACGCTCAGCTTTTTTCAAAGGAACACAGCTGAATTGAGTGGCGCAGACAGACACAAGTAGTAGGACTTAACCCAAAAATGTGGCTCACTGCAGCTTAAAAAAGTTACAGGGGTACACAAGCAGCAGTGCTCTGGGCAGTGGAGGACAATTTCAATAGTGGACCGCAGACAGACTTTGTACGCCTACTATTAAAAAAAGGATGCTCTATGCAATTAAAAATAGGTTCCAGGGGTCCACGGGCAGCAGTGGTGTGGTCAGTGGACGAGTATTGGAAGGAGGGACCGCAGACAGGCGTAGTAGGCCTAACATAACAAAATTAGGCTGTAGACACTGTAAAATTGGTTCCAGGGGTACACGGGCAGCAGTGGTGTGGTCAGCGGAGGAAAATTGGAATTAGGGACTGCAGACAGACTTTGTAGGCTGTCCCCTGTGGACCATGCATCCAACACATTAACCCAGTGCGCCGTAATGGGCACGTAACTTTTTGTGGACATGCCTACTGGTCCATGCGTCTCTTGTCAGGTGCACCTTTCTACTGTTTGATTGCCTGAGTGCTATGACAATGCAGACTTTTTCATGCCGCTGGAGGGCTGGGATGGCTTTTCTCGCAAAAGAAATATCGACTGGGTAGCTTGAACCGTTGCACAGCGTAGTTCATCTGGGCTTTCTAAATATAAAACAAAGAAAAAAAAGGAGGCTACATGCACTTTCAGCTGGGTTCCAGGGGTACACGGCCAGCATTGGTCTGGTCAGTGGAGAACTATTGGAAGGAAGGACCGCAGACAGGCTTCGAAGGCCTAACATAATAACAGATGGCTGTAGGCAATTTTAAATTGGTTCCAGGGGTACACGGGCAGCAGTGGTGTGGTCAGTGGAGGCCTAGTGGAAGGAGTGACCGCAGACAGGCATCAAAGGCCTAACATAATAACAGATGGCTGTAGGCAATTTTAAATTGGTTCCAGGGGTACATGGGCAGCAGTGGTGTGCTCAGTGGAGGCCTAGTGGAAGGAGTGACTGCAGACACGCTTCGAAGGCCTAACATAATAACAGATGGCTGTAGGCAATTTTAAATTGGTTCCATGGGTACACGGGCAGCAGTGGTGTGGTCAGTGGAGGCCTAGTGGAAGGAGTGACCGCAAACAGGCATCGAAGGCCTAACATAATAACAGATGGCTGTAGGCAATTTTAAATTGGTTCCAGGGGAACACGGGCAGCAGTGGCCTGGTCAGTGTAGTAGTAGTAGAAAGAACGGACCGCAGACAGGCTTCGAAGGCCTAACATAAAAAAATTGGGCTGGCTGTAGGCAATTTTAAATTGGTTCCAGGGGTACACGGGCAGCAGTGGTGTGGTCAGTGGAGGCCTAGTGGAAGCAGTGACCGCAGACAGACATCGAAGGCCTAACATAATAACACATGGCTGTAGGCAATTTTAAATTGGTTCCAGGGGAACACGGGCAGCAGTGGCCTGGTCAGTGTAGTAGTAGTAGAAAGAACGGACCGCAGACAGGCTTCGAAGGCCTAACATAATAAAATTGGGCTGGCTGTAGGCAATTTTAAATTGGTTCCAGGAGTACACGGGCAGCAGTGGTGTGGTCAGTGGAGGCCTAGTGGAAGGAGTGACCGCAGACAGGCATCGAACGCCTAACATAATAACACATGGCTGTAGGCAATTTTAAATTGGTTCCAGGGGAATACGGGCAGCAGTGGCCTGGTCAGTGTAGTAGTAGTAGAAAAAACGGACCGCAGACAGGCATCGAAGGCCTAAAATAAAAAAATTGGGCTGTCTGTAGGCAATTTTAAATTGGTTCCAGGGGTACATGGGCAGCAGTGGTGTGGTCAGTGGAGGCCTAGTGGAAGGAGTGACCGCAAACAGGCATCGAAGGCCTAACATAATAACAGATGGCTGTAGGCAATTTTAAATTGGTTCCAGGGGAACACGGGCAGCAGTGGCCTGGTCAGTGTAGTAGTAGTAGAAAGAACGGACCGCAGACAGGCTTCGAAGGCCTAACATAATAAAATTGGGCTGGCTGTCGGCAATTTTAAATTGGTTCCAGGGGTACACGGGCAGCAGTGGTGTGGTCAGTGGAGGTCTAGTGGAAGGAGGGACCGCAGACAGGCTTCGAAGGCCTAACATAAAAAAATAGGGCTATTGGCAATTTAAAATTGGTTCCAGTGGTACAAGGGCAGCAGTACAATGGTCAGTGGAGGCCTAGTGGAAGGAGGGACCGCAGACAGGCTTCGAAGGCCTAACATAAAAAAATAGGGCTGTTGGCAATTTAAAATTGGTTCCAGTGGTACAAGGGCAGCAGTACAATGGTCAGTGGAGGCCTAGTGGAAGGAGGGACCGCAGAACGGCTTTGAAGGCCTAACATAAAAAAATAGGGCTGTTGGCAATTTAAAATTGGTTCCAGTGGTACAAGGGCAGCAGTACAATGGTCAGTGGAGGCCTAGTGGAAGGAGGGACCGCAGACAGGCTTCGAAGGCCTAACATAAAAAAATAGGGCTGTTGGCAATTTAAAATTGGTTCCAGGGGTACACGGGCAGCAGTACAATGGTCAGTGGAGGCCTAGTGGAAGGAGGGACCGCAGACAGGCTTCGAAGGCCTAACATAACAAAAATGTCAATACAATGGTATTGTCAGTGCCAGGCATTGAAGGATGTCAGCGCATAGACTAAACATTGGTGGAGCTGTGAGAGATAATTTTGCAAGTGGTAGAGCACTGTTTGAGCTGGGGGGGGGGAACTGTCTTGTGGCCGGCGGTACAGGCCCAGGGCCCCTCATATTACAATGGTGTGTCTGACGTTGGGTGCGCACCACCACCGCCAGGGACACTTTATTGTACTATGAGGGACCCAGTGGCAGTGCCGTCGACCAAAAGCGGGCACACCCACCTCTTCAGACAAACAGCACTCTCACGGGTGCTGGCGCCAAGTGGCGATACCACGGCCCCGTGTGGGGAGTTTGGCCATTTAGTGAGGTGTAAACATGTCGTATGCTGGACAATCAGGTGCAGAAAATTACGAGATTGGAAAAGTCATTCAGAATAGTCCACAGGCAAGACCTTTTCATAGGAAAGCTAGGTGTCAGCCGGGCAAGGTGGGGCAAAAGATTTCGAAATCCAGTTGTGGTTCATTTTAATGAAGGTTAGATAATCTACATTTTGGGTAGCCAGACGAGTCCTTTTTTCTGTTAGTATTGAACCTGCAGCACTGAATACTCTTTCTGATAGGACACTAGCTGCCGGGCAAGCAAGCTCCTGCAATGCATATTCTGCCAATTCTGGCCAGGTGTCTAATTTGGATGCCCAGTAATCAAATGGGAATGACGGTTGAGGGAGAACGTTGATAAGGGATGAAAAATAGTTTGTAACCATACTGGACAAATGTTGTCTCCTGTCACTTTGAATTGATGCTGCAGTACCTGTCCTGTCTGCGGTCATAGCAAAATCACTCCACAACCTGGTCAGAAAACCCCTCTGGCCAACGCCACTTCTGATTTCTGCCCCTCTAACACCTCTGGTCTGCTGGCCCCTGCAGCTCGTGTGAGAACGATCACGGGCGCTGTGTGCAGGGAATGCCAGAAGCAAACGGTCAACAAGAGTTGATTGTTTGGTTGCTAATATTATTTCCAAGTTGTCATGTGGCATTATATTTTGCAATTTGCCTTTATAGCGAGGATCAAGGAGGCAGGCCAACCAGTAATCGTCATCGTTCATCATTTTAGTAATGCGTGTGTCCCTTTTGAGGATACGTAAGGCATAATCCGCCATGTGGGCCAAAGTTCCAGTTCTCAAATCTGCGGTTGTGCTTGGTTGAGGGGCAGTTTCAGGCAAATCCACGTCACTTGTGTCCCTCAAAAAACCAGAACCCGGCCTTGCCGCGCCAACAATTTCCAGTGGCCCCGGAAAAGCTTCCTCATTAAAAATATAATCATCCCCATCATCCTCCTCGTCCTCCTCCTCCTCTTCGCCCGCTACCTCGTCCTGTACACTGCCCTGGCCAGACAATGGCTGACTGTCATCAAGGCTTTCCTCTTCCTCAGCTGCAGACGCCTGATCCTTTATGTGCGTCAAACTTTGCATCAGCAGACGCATTAGGGGGATGCTCATGCTTATTATGGCGTTGTCTGCACTAACCAGCCGTGTGCATTCCTCAAAACACTGAAGGACTTGACACATGTCTTGAATCTTCGACCACTGCACACCTGACAACTCCATGTCTGCCATCCTACTGCCTGCCCGTGTATGTGTATCCTCCCACAAAAACATAACAGCCCGCCTCTGTTCGCACAGTCTCTGAAGCATGTGCAGTGTTGAGTTCCACCTTGTTGCAACGTCTATGATTAGGCGATGCTGGGGAAGGTTCAAAGAACGCTGATAGGTCTGCATACGGCTGGAGTGTACGGGCGAACGGCGGATATGTGAGCAAAGTCCACGCACTTTGAGGAGCAGGTCGGATAACCCCGGATAACTTTTCAGGAAGCACTGCACCACCAGGTTTAAGGTGTGAGCCAGGCAAGGAATGTGTTGGGAAAGGGAGATGGCAGCCATGAAATTCCTTCCGTGATCACTCACTACCTTGCCTGCCTCAAGATCTACAGTGCCCAGCCACGACTGCGTTTCTTTCTGCAAGAACTCGGACAGAACTTCCGCGGTGTGTCTGTTGTCGCCCAAACACTTCATAGCCAATACAGCCTGCTGACGTTTGCCAGTAGCTGCCCCATAATGGGAGACCTGGTGTGCAACAGTGGCAGCTGCGGATGGAGTGGTTGTGCGACTGCGGTCTGTGGACGAGCTCTCGCTTCTGCAGGAGGACGAGGAGGAGGGGGTGCGAACGGCTACAGCCAACTGTTTCCTAGACCGTGGGCTAGGCAGAACTGTCCCAAACTTGCTGTCCCCGTGGACCCTGCATCCACAACATTCACCCAGTGTGCCGTGATGGACACGTAACGTCCCTGGCCATGCCTACTGGTCCATGCATCTGTTGTCAGGTGCACCTTTGTGCTCACAGATTGCCTGAGTGCATGGACGATGCGCTCTTTAACATGCTGGTGGAGGGCTGGGATGGCTTTTCTGGAAAATAAGTGTTGACTGGGTAGCTCGTAGCGTGGTACAGCGTAGTCCATCAGGGCTTTGAAAGCTTGGCTTTCAACTAACCGGTAGGGCATCATCTCTAACGAGATTAGTCTAGCTATGTGGGCGTTCAAACCCTGTGTACGCGGATGCGAGGCTAAGTACTTCCTTTTTCTAACCATAGTCTCATGTAGGGTGAGCTGGACTGGAGAGCTGGAGATCGTGGAACTAGCGGGGGTGCCGGTGGACATGGCAGACTGAGAGACGGTGGGAGATGGTATTGTTGCCGCCGGTGCCCTAGATGCAGTGTTTCCTACTACGAAACTGGTGATTCCCTGACCCTGACTGCTTTGGCCTGGCAAAGAAACCTGCACAGATACTGCAGGTGGTGCGGAAAATGGTGGCCCTACACTGCCGGAAGGGATGTTGCGTTGATGACTAGCTTCATTGGCCGAGGGTGCTACAACCTTAAGGGACGTTTGGTAGTTAGTCCAAGCTTGCAAATGCATGGTGGTTAAATGTCTATGCATGCAACTTGTATTGAGACTTTTCAGATTCTGCCCTCTGCTTAAGGTAGTTGAACATTTTTGACAGATGACTTTGCGCTGATCAATTGGATGTTGTTTAAAAAAATGCCAGACTGCACTCTTTCTAGCATCGGATACCTTTTCAGGCATTGCAGACTGAGCTTTAACCGGATGGCCACGCTGTCCTCCAACAGGTTTTGGCTTTGCCACGCGTTTTGGGCAAGATACGGGCCCGGCAGATGGAACCTGTTGCGATGTTGATTGTTATGGCTGGCAATCAGGCAACACAGCGTGCAGTAATCAGCGCACATACAGAGATCTGGCAATAACCAAAAACAATAGGACGAGCTCTGAGACGTGGAATCTCTGTAGACTGCAGTACCTGATCTATCCTCACACAACTATAAGCAGCAGTGGATTGCGCCTATCACTACCTATGCAACTCGGCACTGCCTGAGGAGCTGACTAGCCTGAAGATAGAAATACAAGCCTGACTTACCTCAGAGAAATACCCCAAAGGAATAAGCAGCCCCCCACATATAATGACTGTTAGCAAGATGAAAAGACAAACGTAGGAATGAAATAGATTCAGCAAAGTGAGGCCCGATATTCTAGACAGAGCGAGGATAGCAAAGAGAACTATGCAGTCTACAAAAAACCCTAAAACGAAAACCACGCAAAGGGGCAAAAAGACCCACCGTGCCGAACTAACAGCACGGCGGTGCACCCCTTTGCTTCTCAGAGCTTCCAGCAAAAGTTAATAGCAGGCTGGACAGAAAAAACAGAAAACAAACTAGAAGCACTTATCTAGCAGAGCAGCAGGCCCAAGGAAAGATGCAGTAGCTCAGATCCAACACTGGAACATTGACAAGGAGCAAGGAAGACAGACTCAGGTGGAGCTAAATAGCAAGGCAGCCAACGAGCTCACCAAAACACCTGAGGGAGGAAGCCCAGAGACTGCAATACCACTTGTGACCACAGAAGTGAACTCAGCCACAGAATTCACAACAGTACCCCCCCCTTGAGGAGGGGTCACCGAACCCTCACCAGAACCCCCAGGCCGACCAGGATGAGCCACATGAAAGGCACGAACAAGATCTGGGGCATGGACATCAGAGGCAAAAACCCAGGAATTATCTTCCTGAGCATAACCCTTCCATTTGACCAGATACTGGAGTTTCCGTCTAGAGACACGAGAATCCAAAATCTTCTCCACAATATACTCCAATTCCCCCTCCACCAAAACAGGGGCAGGAGGCTCCACAGATGGAACCATAGGTGCCACGTATCTCCTCAACAACGACCTATGGAATACATTATGTATGGAAAAGGAGTCTGGGAGGATCAGACGAAAAGACACCGGATTGAGAATCTCAGAAATCCTATACGGACCAATAAAACGAGGTTTAAATTTAGGAGAGGAAACCTTCATAGGAATATGACGAGAAGATAACCAAACCAGATCCCCAACACGAAGTCGGGGTCCCACACGGCGTCTGCGATTAGCGAAAAGCTGAGCCTTCTCCTGGGACAAGGTCAAATTGTCCACTACCTGAGTCCAGATCTGCTGCAACCTGTCCACCACAGAATCCACACCAGGACAGTCCGAAGACTCAACCTGTCCTGAAGAGAAACGAGGATGGAACCCAGAATTGCAGAAAAATGGAGAGACCAAGGTAGCCGAGCTGGCCCGATTATTAAGGGCGAACTCAGCCAACGGCAAAAATGACACCCAATCATCCTGGTCAGCGGAAACAAAACATCTCAGATATGTTTCCAAGGTCTGATTGGTTCGTTCGGTCTGGCCGTTAGTCTGAGGATGGAAGGCCGAGGAGAAAGATAGGTCAATGCCCATCCTACCACAAAAGGCTCGCCAGAACCTCGAGACAAACTGGGAACCTCTGTCAGAAACAATATTCTCAGGAATGCCATGTAAACGAACCACATGCTGGAAGAACAAAGGCACCAAATCAGAGGAGGAAGGCAATTTAACCAAGGGCACCAGATGGACCATTTTAGAAAAGCGATCACAGACCACCCAAATGACCGACATTTTTTGAGAAACGGGAAGGTCAGAAATGAAATCCATCGAAATATGTGTCCAAGGCCTCTTCGGGACCGGCAAGGGCAAAAGCAACCCACTGGCACGTGAACAGCAGGGCTTAGCCCTAGCACAAATTCCACAGGACTGCACAAAAGCACGCACATCCCGCGACAGAGATGGCCACCAGAAGGATCTAGCAACCAACTCCCTGGTACCAAAGATTCCTGGATGACCGGCCAGCACCGAACAATGAAGTTCAGAGATAACTTTACTAGTCCACCTATCAGGGACGAACAGTTTCTCGGCCGGACAACGATCAGGTTTATTAGCCTGAAATTTCTGCAACACTCTCCGCAAATCAGGGGAGATGGCAGACACAATGACTCCTTCCTTGAGGATACTCGCCGGCTCAGATAACCCCGGAGAGTCGGGCACAAAACTCCTAGACAGAGCATCCGCCTTCACATTTTTAGAGCCCGGAAGGTATGAAATCACAAAATCAAAACGAGCAAAAAATAACGACCAACGGGCCTGTCTAGGATTCAAGCGCTTGGCAGACTCAAGATAAGTAAGGTTCTTATGATCAGTCAAAACCACCACGCGATGCTTAGCACCCTCAAGCCAATGACGCCACTCCTCGAATGCCCACTTCATGGCCAGCAACTCTCGGTTGCCCACATCATAATTACGCTCAGCAGCAGAAAATTTCCTGGAAAAGAAAGCACATGGTTTGAACACTGAGCAACCAGAACCTCTCTGTGACAAAACCGCCCCTGCACCAATCTCAGAAGCATCAACCTCGACCTGGAACGGAAGAGAAACATCAGGTTGACACAACACAGGGGCACAGCAAAAACGACGCTTCAACTCCTGAAAAGCTTCCACGGCAGCAGAAGACCAATTAACCAAATCAGCACCCTTCTTGATCAAATCGGTCAATGGTCTGGCAATGCTAGAAAAATTACAGATGAAGCGACGATAAAAATTAGCAAAGCCCAGGAATTTCTGCAGACTTTTTAGAGATGTCGGCTGAGTCCAATCCTGGATGGCCTGAACCTTAACCGGATCCATCTCGATAGTAGAAGGGGAAAAGATGAACCCCAAAAATGAAACTTTCTGCACACCGAAGAGACACTTTGATCCCTTCACGAACAAGGAATTAGCACGCAGTACCTGGAAAACCATTCTGACTTGCTTCACATGAGACTCCCAATCATCTGAGAAGATCAAAATGTCATCCAAGTAAACAATCAAGAATTTATCCAGATACTCACGGAAAATGTCATGCATAAAAGACTGAAAAACAGATGGAGCATTGGCAAGTCCGAACGGCATCACCAGATACTCAAAATGACCCTCGGGCGTATTAAATGCCGTTTTCCATTCATCTCCCTGCCTGATTCTCACCAGATTATACGCACCACGAAGATCAATCTTAGTAAACCAACTAGCCCCCTTAATCCGAGCAAACAAGTCAGAAATCAATGGCAAGGGATACTGAAACTTAACAGTGATCTTATTAAGAAGGCGGTAATCAATACACGGTCTTAGCGAACCATCCTTCTTGGCTACAAAAAAGAACCCTGCTCCCAATGGTGACGACGATGGGCGAATATGGCCCTTCTCCAGGGACTCCTTCACATAACTGCGCATAGCGGTGTGTTCAGGTACGGACAAATTAAATAAACGACCCTTAGGGAATTTACTACCAGGAATCAAATCGATAGCACAATCACAATTCCTATGCGGAGGTAGGGCATCAGACTTGGACTCTTCAAATACATCCTGAAAGTCCGACAAGAACTCTGGGATGTCAGAAGGAATGGATGACGAAATAGACAAAAATGGAACATCACCATGTACTCCCTGACAACCCCAGCTGGTTACCGACATAGAGTTCCAATCCAATACTGGATTATGGGTTTGTAGCCATGGCAACCCCAACACGACCACATCATGCAAATTATGCAGTACCAGAAAGCGAATAACTTCCTGATGTGCAGGAGCAATGCACATGGTCAGCTGGGCCCAGTACTGAGGCTTATTCTTGGCCAAAGGTGTAGCATCAATTCCTCTCAACGGAATAGGACACCGCAAAGGCTCCAAGAAAAATCCACAACGTTTAGCATAATCCAAATCCATCAGATTCAGGGCAGCGCCTGAATCCACAAACGCCATGACAGAATACGATGACAAAGAGCACATTAAGGTAATGGACAAAAGGAATTTGGACTGTACAGTACCAATAACGGCAGAGCTATCGAACCGCCTAGTGCGTTTAGGACAATTAGAAATAGCATGAGTAGAATCACCACAATAGAAACACAGTCTGTTCAGACGTCTGTGTTCTTGCCGTTCTACTTTAGTCATCGTCCTGTCGCACTGCATAGGCTCAGGTTTACTCTCAGACAATACCGCCAGATGGTGCACAGATTTACGCTCGCGCAAGCGACGACCGATCTGAATGGCCAAGGACATAGACTCATTCAAACCAGCAGGCATAGGAAATCCCACCATTACATCCTTAAGAGCTTCAGAGAGACCCTTTCTGAACAAAGCCGCTAGTGCAGATTCATTCCACAGAGTGAGTACTGACCACTTCCTAAATTTCTGACAATATACTTCTACATCATCCTGACCCTGGCATAAAGCCAGCAGATTTTTCTCAGCCCGATCCACTGAATTAGGCTCATCGTAAAGCAATCCCAGCGCCTGGAAAAATGCATCAACATTACTCAATGCAGAATCTCCTGGTGCAAGAGAAAACGCCCAGTCCTGTGGGTCGCCGCGCAAAAAAGAAATAATAATCAAAACCTGTTGAATAGGATTACCAGAAGAATGAGGTTTCAAGGCCAAAAATAGCTTACAATTATTTCTGAAGCTCAGGAACTTAGTTCTGTCACCAAAAAACAAATCAGGAATCGGAATTCTTGGTTCTAGCATCGATTTCTGATCAATAGTATCTTGAATCTTTTGTACATTTACAACGAGATTATCCATTGAAGAGCACAGACCCTGAATATCCATGTCCACAGCTGTGTCCTGAAGCACTCTAATGTCTAGGGGAAAAAAAAGACTGAAGACAGAGCTAAGAAAAAAAAATGCTGTCAGGATTTCTTTTTTCCCTCTATTGGGAATCATTGGTGAGGCTCCTTGTACTGTTATGGCTGGCAATCAGGCAACACAGCGTGCAGTAATCAGCGCACATACAGAGATCTGGCAATAACCAAAAACAATAGGACGAGCTCTGAGACGTGGAATCTCTGTAGACTGCAGTACCTGATCTATCCTCACACAACTATAAGCAGCAGTGGATTGCGCCTATCACTACCTATGCAACTCGGCACTGCCTGAGGAGCTGACTAGCCTGAAGATAAAAATACAAGCCTGACTTACCTCAGAGAAATACCCCAAAGGAATAAGCAGCCCCCCACATATAATGACTGTTAGCAAGATGAAAAGACAAACGTAGGAATGAAATAGATTCAGCAAAGTGAGGCCCGATATTCTAGACAGAGCGAGGATAGCAAAGAAAACTATGCAGTCTACAAAAAACCCTAAAACGAAAACCACGCAAAGGGGCAAAAAGACCCACCGTGCCGAACTAACAGCACGGCGGTGCACCCCTTTGCTTCTAAGAGCTTCCAGCAAAAGTTAATAGCAGGCTGGACAGAAAAAACAGAAAACAAACTAGAAGCACTTATCTAGCAGAGCAGCAGGCCCAAGGAAAGATGCAGTAGCTCAGATCCAACACTGGAACATTGACAAGGAGCAAGGAAGACAGACTCAGGTGGAGCTAAATAGCAAGGCAGCCAACGAGCTCACCAAAACACCTGAGGGAGGAAGCCCAGAGACTGCAATACCACTTGTGACCACAGAAGTGAACTCAGCCACAGAATTCACAACAGTTGATGCCTGCTGCGGCCCCTACTCCTCCGCTTCAGAACTGCTGCCGCCTGCACCCTGTTCCCCCAATGGCTGCCAATCGGGGTCAAGAACTGGGTCATCTATTACCTCTTCTTGTAGCTCGTGTGCAACTTCGTCTGTGTCACCGTGTCGGTCGGTGGTATAGCGTTCGTGATGGGGCAACATAGTCTCATCAGGGTCTGATTCTTGATCATTACCCTGCGAGGGCAATGTTGTGGTCTGAGTCAAAGGACCAGCATAGTAGTCTGGCTGTGGCTGTGCATCAGTGCACTCCATGTCAGATTCAACTTGTAATGGGCATGGCCTGTTAACTGCTTCACTTTCTAAGCCAGGGACGGTATGTGTAAAGAGCTCCATGGAGTAACCCGTTGTGTCGCCTGCTGCATTCTTCTCTGTTGTTGTTTTTGCTGAAGAGGACAAGGAAGCGACTTGTCCCTGACCGTGAACATCCACTAACGACGCGCTGCTTTTACATTTACCAGTTTCACGAGAGGAGGCAAAAGAGCTAGAGGCTGAGTCAGCAAGATAAGCCAAAACTTGCTCTTGCTGCTCCGGCTTTAAAAGCGGTTTTCCTACTCCCAGAAAAGGGAGCGTTCGAGGCCTTGTGTAGCCAGACGACGAACCTGGCTCCACAGCTCCAGACTTAGGTGCAATATTTTTTTTCCCACGACCACCTGATGCTCCACCACTACCACTACCCTCATTACCAGCTGACAATGAACGCCCCCGGCCACGACCTCTTCCACCAGACTTCCTCATTGTTTTAAAAACATAACCAAACTAACGGTATTTGTTGCTGTCACACAACTTACACGGTGAGCTATAACTTCAGTATGATTTAGCTACCCCTTTACAGGTGGGTGAGACCACAACGAAAATCAGGCACAATGTTACACACTCTGTTTTTGGAGGCACCAAATGAGAGAGATGCCACACACGCAGGACTGTCACTGAAGCACAAATGTTAATATTAATCTCCCACTGTTTTTTTTTATTTTTTTATTTTTTTTCAGGGAGACTTTAGAAACAAAATAAAATAAAATGATTTTTTTCAGGAAGAATTTAGAAACCAAATAACATAAAATGATTTTTCCAATGACAATTTAGAAACCAAATTAAAAAAAAAAAAAAAAAAAAAAGGCTTTCTATGCCCCACTGAGTGAGAGATGCCACACACAGGAGTCAGGAGTGGCACACAAGCCCAGAGGCCAATATTTTTCTCCCAATGATTGATGTAGTGATTTTTTCAGGTAGATTTTGGAACCCAAATCAAGCAAAATAAATAATAGGCTTTCTATGGCCCACAATTGGAGAGAGAGAGAAAGATGGCACACCCAGGAGTCAAGACTGTCACACAAGCAGAAAGGGCAATATTAATCTCCCACTGATTTTTTTTTTTTTTTTCAGGGAGACTTTAGAAAAAAAAAAATAATAGAATAAAATGATTTTTTCAGGAAGAATTTAGAAACCAAATAAAATAAAATGATTTTTTCAGGGAGAATTTAGAAAACAAATAAAACAAAAAATAGGCTTTCTATGGCCCACTGAGTGAGAGATGACGCACACAGGAGTCAGGAGTGGCACACAAGCCCAGAGGCCAATATTGTTCTCCCAATGATTGATGTAGTGATTTTTTCAGGTAGATTTTGGAACCCAAATCAAGCTAAAAAAATAATAGTCTTTCTATGGCCCACAATTGGAGAGAGAGAGAGAGATGGCACACCCAGGAGTCAAGACTGGCACACAAGCAGAAAGGGCAATATTAATCTCCCACTGATTTTTTTTTTTTTTTTTTCAGGGAGACTTTAGAAAAAAAAAAAAATAGAATAAAATGTTTTTTTTTCAGGAAGAATTTAGAAACCAAATAAAATAAAATGATTTCTTCAGGGAGAATTTAGAAAACAAATAAAACAAAAAATAGGCTTTCTATGGCCCACTGAGTGAGAGATGACGCACACAGGAGTCAGGAGTGGCACACAAGCCCAGAGGCCAATATTGTTCTCCCAATGATTGATGTAGTGATTTTTTCAGGTAGATTTTGGAACCCAAATCAAGCTAAAAAAATAATAGTCTTTCTATGGCCCACAATTGGAGAGAGAGAGGGAGATGGCACACCCAGGAGTCAAGACTGGCACACAAGCAGAAAGGGCAATATTAATCTCCCACTGATTTTTTTTTTTTTTTCAGGAAGAATTTAGAAACCAAATAAAATAAAATGATTTCTTCAGGGAGAATTTAGAAAACAAATAAAACAAAAAATAGGCTTTCTATGGCCCACTGAGTGAGAGATGACGCACACAGGAGTCAGGAGTGGCACACAAGCCCAGAGGCCAATATTTATCTCCCACTGATTGATTTAGTGATTTTTTCAGGTAGATTTTGGAACCCAAATCAAGCAAAAAAAATAATAGGCTTTCTATGGCCCACAATTGGAGAGAGAGAGAGATGGCACACCCAGGAGTCAAGACTGGCACACAAGCAGAAAGGGCAATATTAATCTCCCACTGATTTGTTTTTTTTTTTTTTTTTGCAGGGAGACTTTAGAAAAAAAAAATAATAAAAAAAAATGATTTTTTCAGGAAGAATTTAGAAACCAAATAAAATAAAATGATTTTTTTAGGGAGAATTTAGAAAACAAATAAAACAAAAAATAGGCTTTCTGTGGCCCACTGAGTGAGAGATGACGCACACAGGAGTCAGGAGTGGCACATAAGCCCAGAGGCCAATATTGTTCTCCCAATGATTGATGTAGTGATTTTTTCAGGTAGATTTTGGAACCCAAATCAAGCTAAAAAATAATAGGCTTTCTATGGCCCACAATTGGAGAGAGAGAGAGAGAGATGGCACACCCAGGAGTCAAGACTGGCACACAAGCAGAAAGGGCAATATTAATCTCCCACTGATTTGATTTTTTTTTTTTCAGGGAGACTTTAGAAAAAAAAATAATTAAAAAAAATGATTTTTTCAGGAAGAATTTAGAAACCAAATAAAATAAAATGATTTTTTCAGGGAGAATTTAGAAAACAAATAAAACAAAAAATAGGCTTTCTATGGCCCACTGAGTGAGAGATGGCACACACAGGAGTCAGGAGTGGCACACAAGCCCAGAGGCCAATATTAATCTCCCACTTTTTTTTTTTTTTTTTCAGGGAAAATTTATAAACCCAATAAAAAAAATAATAAATAGGCTTTCTATGGCCCACTATCTGAGAGAGAGAGATGGCACGCTTAGGACTGGCACACAAGCCCAAAGGCCAATATTAATCTCCCTTTTTTTTTCAGGGAGAATTTATAAAACCAAAAAAAAATAAATAAATAGGCTTTCAATGGCCCACTATTTGTGAGAGAGATGGCACGCTTAGGACTGGCACACAAGCCCGAAGACCAATATTAATCTCCCACTGATTGATTTATTGATTTTTTCAGGTAGAATTTAGAACCCAAATAAAGCAAAAAAAAAAAAAAAATAGGCTTTCTATGGCCCACTGAGTGAGTGATGATGCACACAGGAGTCAGGAGTGGCACACAAGCCCTGAGGCCAATATTTTTCTCCCACTGATTGATGTAGTGATTTTTTCAGGTAGATTTTGGAACCCAAATCAAGCAAAAAAATAAATAGGCTTTCTATGGCCCACTGAGTGAGAGATGACACAGACAGAGATGGCACTCTAGCAGAAATGTCAATCTTAATCTCCCACAAAAAAAAAAAAAAAAAAAAGGAACTGTCCTTCAATTACTATCTCCCTGCAGTAATCTCAGCCAGGTATGGCAGGCAGCAATAAGGAGTGGACTGATGCACAAATTAAATAAAAAGTGTGGACAAACAAAAAAGATAGCTGTGCAGAAAGGAAGGAACAAGAGGATTTGTGCTTTGAAAAAAGCAGTTGGTTTGCACAGCGGCGTACACACAGCAATGCAGCTATCAGGGAGCCTTCTAGGGCAGCCCAATGAGCTACAGCGCTGAGGGGGGAAAAAAAAAAATGTAGCTTCCACTGTCCCTGCACACCGAAGGTGGTGTTGGACAGTGCAAATCGCTACAGCACAAGCGGTTTGGGGGTTAATGGACCCTGCCTAACGCTATCCCTGCTTCTGACGAAGCGGCAGCAACCTCTCCCTAAGCTCAGATCAGCAGCAGTAACATGGCGGTCGGCGGGAACGCCCCTTTATAGCCCCTGTGACGCCGCAGACAGCAAGCCAATCACTGCAATGCCCTTCTCTAAGATGGTGGGGACCAGGACCTATGTCATCACGCTGCCCACACTCTGCGTTTACCTTCATTGGCTGAGAAATGGCGCTTTTCGCGTCATTGAAACGCGACTTTGGCGCGAAAGTCGCATACCGCATGGCCGACCCCGCACAGGGGTCGGATCGGGTTTCATGAAACCCGACTTTGCCAAAAGTCGGCAACTTTTGAAAATGAACGACCCGTTTCGCTCAACCCATCTAGATAAGTTCCTAGAGGGGTCTAGTTTCCAATACGGGGTCACTTGTGGGGGGTTTCTACTGTTTAGGTACATCAGGGGCTCTGCAAACGCAATGTGATGCCTGCAGACCATTCCATCTAAATCTGCATTCCAAATGATGCTCCTTCTCTTCCGAGCTCTGTCGTGCGCTCAAACGGTGGTTCCCCTCCACATATCGGGTATCAGCATACTCAGGACAAATTGGACAACAACATTTAGGCCATGTTCACACAGTGCGTTTTTTACTGCGGAACCGCAGCGGTATTGCCGCTGCGGTTCCGCAGCAGTTTTCCATGCAGGGTACATAACAATGTAACCCTATGGAAAACAGTCACTGCTGTGCACATGGTCCGTAATTTCGTTTAAAAAGCCGCGCAGAATAGCTGCGGCAAAAAAGAAGGAGCATGTCACTTCTTTTTCCTGAACCGCAGCGGTTCTGCACCCATAGACCTCCATTGTGAGGTCAAAATCGCAGTAAAACCCGCAGATCAAAAATATATCTGCGGGTTTTACTGCGATTTGATGTGCAGAACCGCTGCAGCAGGAAGTGCGGGGGAGCGGGCGGAAGTGCGTGGGCGGAGTGTGGCTGCCCCCCCGTGCTCCGATGCCCCCCCCCGTGCTCCGATGCCCCCCCCAGTGCTCCGATGCCCCCCCCCGTGCCCTAATCTCCCCCCCTTATACTTACCCGGCGTCCCGGTGTCCGTCCGGCCGTCTTCTCCCTGGGCGCCGCCATCTTGCAAAATGGCGGGCGCATGCGCAGTGCGCCCGCCGAATCTGCCGGCTGGCAGATTCGCTCCAAAGTGCATTTTGATCACTGAGATATAACCTATCTCAGTGATCAAAATTAAAAAATAGTAAATGACACCCCCCCCCACTTTGTCACCCCCATTGGTAGGGACAATAAAAAAATTAAGAAATTTTTTTTTTTTTTTTTTCACTAAGGTTAGAATAGGGGTAGGGGTAGGGTTAGGGGTAGGGTTAGGGGTAGGGTTAGGGGTAGGGTTAGGGGTAGGGTTAGGGGTAGGGTTAGGGGTAGGGTTAGGGTATTTTCAGCCATTTTAGCCCTAAAAAGCTTCCTAGGAAACACACAGTCTCTGCATAGAAAACTGCATAAAAAAAAGGATAAAAAAACGCATCAAAAAACGCATCAAAAAAGGACAAAAAAAGGACCAAAAAAAGGACCTGCGTTTTCTGCCAAGAGCTGCAGTTTTTAAAAAAAACTGTCCTGAAAAAAAAAGGATGGAAATCCTGAACGTGTGAACATACCCTTAGGGTCCAATTTCTCCTGTTACCCTTGGAAAAACACAAAACTGCGGGCTAAAAAATAATTTTGGGGGGAAAATTTTTTTAAAAATTTTTCACAGCTCTGCGTTATAAACTGTAGTGAAACACTGGGGGGTTCAAAGTTCTCACAACACATCTAGATAGGGGGTCTACTTTCCAAAATGGTGTCACTTGTGTTTTTTTTTTTACTGTTTAGGTACATTAGGGGCTCTGCAAACGCAATGTGACACCTGCAGACCATTCCATCTAAGTCTGCATCCAAATGGCGCTCCTTCCCTTCCGAGCCCTCCCATGCGCCCAAACGGTGGTTCCCCCCCACATATGGTGTATCTTCGCACTCAGGACAAATTGGACAACATCTTTTGCGGTCCAATGTCTCCTGTTAACCTCGGGAAAATACAAAACTGGGGGCTAAAAAAATAATTTTTGTGGGAAAAAATGTTTGTTTTATTTTTACGGCTCTGCATTATAAACTTCTGTGAAGCCCTTGGTGGGTCAAAGTGCTCACCACACCTCTAGATAATTCCTTAGGGGGTCTACTTTCCAAAATGGTGTCACTTGTGGGGGGTTTCAATGTTTAGGCACATCAGGGGCTCTCCAAACACAACATGGCGTCCCATCTCAATTCCTGTCAATTTTGCATTGAAAAGTCAAACGGCGCTCCTTCCCTTCCGAGCTCTCCCATGCGCCGAAACAGTGGTTTACCCAAATATAGGGTATCGGGGTACTCAGGACAAATTGTACAACAACTTTTGGGGTCCAATTTCTTCTCTTACCCTAGGGAAAATAAAAAATTGGGGGGGTCAAAGTGCTCACCACACCTCTAGATAAGTTCCTTAGGGGGTCTACTTTCCAAAATAGTGTCACTTGTTGGGGGTTTCAATGTTTAGGCACATCAGGGGTTCTCCAAACGCGACATGGCGTCCGATCTCAATTCCAGTCAATTTTGCATTGAAAAGTCAAATGGCGCTCCTTCGCTTCCGAGCTCTGTCATGCGCCCAAACAGTGGTTTACCCCCACATATGGGGTATTAGTGTACTCAGGACAAATTGTAAAACAACTTTTTGGGTCCATTTTCTCCTGTTACCCTTGGTAAAATAAAACAAATTGGAGCTGAAGTAAATTTTTTGTGAAAAAAAGGTAAATGTTAATTTTTATTTAGTGGATGCTTTCCTGAAACGGAAAGTACTTGCAAGCAGCATAATACAAAGAATAGCAGGTTCTGCTATTCTTTGTATTATGCTGCTTGCAAGTACTTTCCGTTTCAGGAAAGCATCCACTATGGATTTCCTTTAAAGGGACTCTGTCACCTGAATTTGGCGGGACTGGTTTTGGGTCATATGGGCGGAGTTTTCAGGTGTTTGATTCACCCTTTCCTTACCTGCTGTCTGCATGCTGGCCGAAATATTGGATTGAAGTTCATTCTCTGTCCTCCGTAGTACATGCCTGCGCAAAACAAGATTGCCTTGTGCAGGCATGTACTAAGGAGGACAGAGAATGAACTTCAATCCAATATTGCGGCCAGCATGCAGCCAGCGGGTAAGGAAAGGGTGAATCAAACACCCGAAAACTCCGCCCATATGACCCAAAACCAGTCCCGCCAAATTCAGGTGACAGGTTCCCTTTAAGTAGAGGGCTTTTCGGTCTCTTTCGTCCCGCTACATTTAGCCCAACTTGGGTCTCTCCCTAAGGTGGTTAGCATGTATGTATAATTTTTATTTAAACATTCCAAACATTCCTGTGAAACACCTGAAGGGTTAATAAACTTCTTGAATGAGGTTTTGAGCACCTTGAGGGGTGCAGTTTTTAGAATGGTGTCACATTTGGGTATTTTCTATCATATAGACCCCTCAAAATGACTTCAAATGAGACGTGGTCCCTAAAAAAAATGGTGTTGTAAAAATGAGAAATTGATGGTCAACTTTTAACCCTTATAACTCCCTAACAAAAAAAAAAAGTTTGGTTTCAAAATTGTGCTGATGTAAAGTAGACATGTGGGAAATGTTACTTATTAAGTATTTTGTGTGACATATCTCTGTGATTTAATTGCATAAAAATTCAAAGTTGAAAAATTGCGAAATTTTCACCAAATTTCCGTGTTTTTCACAAATAAACGCAGGTAATATCAAAGAAATTTTACCACTATCATGAAGTACAATATGTCACGAGAAAACAATGTCAGAATCACCGGGATCCGTTGAAGCGTTCCAGAGTTATAACCTCATAAAGGGACAGTGGTCAGAATTGTAAAAATTGGCCCGGTCATTAACATGCAAACCACCTTTGGGGGTAAAGGGGTTAACTGAAAACTGAAAATAAAGATTACACAACAACCACAGGACGGATTCCATCACCGGGTCTCATTAATCAGTATTACGGCGCCGACCTGACACTGTCTGTAGGTCACTGCGCACAATCCTGCTGAGTCACACATGACAGTGCGCAGGGATCGCCTGCAGCCCAACCACAAACAGGCAGACGAAGCAGCGATGCCTGAGCACACAATCCCACAGGGAATATGATAGGCGGCATTCCATGATGGGCACAATACACAGGGTCACTGGTGATGAAATGTGAAGGGAGGAGATCAGCAGAGCGCCATGGTGACAGCACAACGGGTAATCATGTATACACTGCAGGGACGGGACGAGGAGGCGCCTGCGCACTCTCTGTGATGACCTGTGTGATACTGTGTCTGGCCGCTAGACGGCGCCGAGCACAGCGCCCCGCCCACAATACTCCTTACTGAAGAGTCTAAACTTTTATGAACAAAACAATAAAGTTTTGTAAAGAAAGACTGACAGGTGGAAGGCGGAAGTGACGTTCGGACGCACGGTGCACGCTGTAGCGGCTGTGGAGTGTGGGCGAGGAGGCGCCGGTGCGGAATATGCGGGGTTGTCGGTCAGTCCTGCTCCGCCGCAGCCCGAGACTCTGCAGACCGTAGAGGCCGCATGAGGAGACATCATGGTGAGACCATAGCAAGGACTTGTGCCGGTGACTGCTGACTGGGGGCGGGGCTGTAGGAGAGAAGCTGTCTTGTGATTGGTTGTTCTCGGGATAAAGGGACGTCACGTTCATTTGCGTAAGGACATCGGCCGCTGGGTACAGCAGTGATCACGTGTCCATAGCGGCGCTGCAGTCAGTGCGTGCTCGGAGTGCTGCTCCTGCCGCCAGTGTGCACAGGATGCGCCGGCCTATCCCCGCGGTGCCGTGTGCGGTGCTCCCGCTGACGCCATGTGACTGGCAGCACAATCCGTGGCACATTCCATTTCTGTGTATTGTGGGGGTTGTCATGCTGGCCATGTATATTACAGCGCCACATAGAGGCACAGTATGGGACTGCAGCCGCCTCCTGCCCACAGCTCATCTGCTGAAGCACCTGAGGGCTGTGCAGTACTAGTGACTGTGAGGACAGCCCCTGTAATGCCTGTGTATGTGTGTGCCTCCCCAGGTGTGATGGCGGCTCGTCTAAGGGTTTCTCCAGGAATAAAAATACATAAAGGACATCATTATCAATAAAGTCCTCTCCAACAGCAAACACTATTCTCATGGGAGGTCATCACTATAGCACAGTAGCCTGCCCACCATCTTCTTAGCCTGCTGGAAACCGGGAATGTGTAATAGGAAGCTGCTGTCACCTGGAGGTAAACAATGGTACTGTCTGGCTATCTCCAGGTTACTGCAGCCACTTAGTATTCACATAGATATGGTGGACAGCAGTGTGAGCGGCCTCTTCTTACCTCAGCACCCTGGTATCTCCATCATTAGATCAGATAGATATGGTGGACAGCAGTGTGGGCGGCCTCTTCTCATCTCAGCACCCTGGTATCTCCATCATTAGATCACATAGATATGGTGGACAGCAGTGAGAGCAGCCTCTTCTCATCTCAGCACCCTGGTATCTCCATCATTAGATCAGATAGATATGGTGGACAGCAGTGAGAGCAGCCTCTTCTCATCTCAGCACCCTGGTATCTCCATCATTAGATCAGATAGATATGGTGGACAGCAGTGTGAGCAGCCTCTTCTTACCTCAGCACCCTGGTATCTCCATCATTAGATCACATAGATATGGTGGACAACAGTGAGAGCAGCCTCTTCTTACCTCAGCACCCTGGTATCTCCATCATTAGATCACATAGATATGGTGGACAGCAGTGTGAGCGGCCTCTTCTTACCTCAGCACCCTGGTATCTCCAGTATTAGATCACATAGATATGGTGGACAGCAGTGTGGGCGGCCTCTTCTCATCTCAGCACCCTGGTATCTCCATCATTAGATCAGATAGATATGGTGGACAGCAGTGAGAGCAGCCTCTTCTCATCTCAGCACCCTGGTATCTCCATCATTAGATCAGATAGATATGGTGGACAGCAGTGTGAGCGGCCTCTTCTTACCTCAGCACCCTGGTATCTCCATCATTAGATCACATAGATATGGTGGACAGCAGTGTGAGCAGCCTCTTCTTACCTCAGCACCCTGGTATCTCCATCATTAGATCACATAGATATGGTGGACAACAGTGAGAGCAGCCTCTTCTTACCTCAGCACCCTGGTATCTCCATCATTAGATCACATAGATATGGTGGACAGCAGTGTGAGCGGCCTCTTCTTACCTCAGCACCCTGGTATCTCCATCATTAGATCAGATAGATATGGTGGACAACAGTGAGAGCAGCCTCTTCTTACCTCAGCACCCTGGTATCTCCATCATTAGATCAGATAGATATGGTGGACAACAGTGAGAGCAGCCTCTTCTTACCTCAGCACCCTGGTATCTCCATCATTAGATCAGATAGATATGGTGGACAGCAGTGTGAGCAGCCTCTTCTTACCTCAACACCCTGGTATCTCCAGTATTAGATCAGATAGATATGGTGGACAGCAGTGTGAGCAGCCTCTTCTTACCTCAGCACCCTGGTATCTCCATCATTAGATCAGATAGATATGGTGGACAACAGTGAGAGCAGCCTCTTCTTACTTCAGCACCCTGGTATCTCCATCATTAGATCAGATAGATATGGTGGACAACAGTGAGAGCAGCCTCTTCTTACCTCAGCACCCTGGTATCTCCATCATTAGATCAGATAGATATGGTGGACAACAGTGAGAGCAGCCTCTTCTTACCTCAGCACCCTGGTATCTCCATCATTAGATCAGATAGATATGGTGGACAGCAGTGTGAGCAGCCTCTTCTTACCTCTGCACCCTGGTATTTCCAGTATTAGATCAGATAGATATGGTGGACAGCAGTGTGAGCAGCCTCTTCTTACCTCAGCACCCTGGTATCTCCAGTATTAGATCACATAGATATGGTGGACAGCAGTGTGAGCGGCCTCTTCTTACCTCAGCACCCTGGTATCTCCAGTATTAGATCAGATAGATATGGTGGACAGCAGTGTGAGCGGCCTCTTCTTACCTCAGCACCCTGGTATCTCCAGTATTAGATCAGATAGATATGGTGGACAGCAGTGTGAGCAGCCTCTTCTTACCTCAGCACCCTGGTATCTCCAGTATTAGATCAGATAGATATGGTGGACAACAGTGAGAGCAGCCTCTTCTTACCTCAGCACCCTGGTATCTCCATCATTAGATCAGGTAGACATGGTGGACAGCAGTGTGAGCAGCCTCTTCTTACCTCAGCACCCTGGTATCTCCATCATTAGATCAGATAGATATGGTGGACAACAGTGTGAGCAGCCTCTTCTTACCTCAGCACCCTGGTATCTCCATCATTAGATCAGATAGACATGGTGGACAGCAGTGTGAGCAGCCTCTTCTTACCTCAGCACCCTGGTATCTCCATCATTAGATCAGATAGATATGGTGGACAACAGTGTGAGCAGCCTCTTCTTACCTCAGCACCCTGGTATCTCCATCATTAGATCACATAGATATGGTGGAAAGCAGTGTGAGCGGCCTCTTCTTACCTCAGCACCCTGGTATCTCCATCATTAGATCAGATAGATATAGTGGACAGCAGTGTGAGCAGCCTCTTCTTACCTCAGCACCCTGGTATCTCCATCATTAGATCACATAGATATGGTGGACAGCAGTGTGAGCAGCCTCTTCTTACCTCAGCACCCTGGTATCTCCATCATTAGATCACATAGACATGGTGGACAGCAGTGTGAGCAGCCTCTTCTTACCTCAGCACCCTGGTATCTCCATCATTAGATCAGATAGATATGGTGGACAACAGTGAGAGCAGCCTCTTCTTACCTCAGCACCCTGGTATCTCCATCATTAGATCAGATAGACATGGTGGACAGCAGTGTGAGCAGCCTCTTCTTACCTCAGCACCCTGGTATCTCCAGTATTAGATCAGATAGATATGGTGGACAGCAGTGTGAGCAGCCTCTTCTTACCTCAGCACCCTGGTATCTCCATCATTAGATCACATAGATATGGTGGACAGCAGTGTGAGCAGCCTCTTCTTACCTCAGCACCCTGGTATCTCCATCATTAGATCACATAGATATGGTGGACAGCAGTGTGAGCGGCCTCTTCTTACCTCAACACCCTGGTATCTCCATCATTAGATCACATAGATATGGTGGACAGCAGTGAGAGCGGCCTCTTCTCATCTCAGCACCCTGGTATCTCCATCATTAGATCAGATAGACATGGTGGACAGCAGTGTGAGCAGCCTCTTCTTACCTCAGCACCCTGGTATCTCCAGTATTAGATCAGATAGATATGGTGGACAGCAGTGTGAGCAGCCTCTTCTTACCTCAGCACCCTGGTATCTCCATCATTAGATCACATAGATATGGTGGACAGCAGTGTGAGCAGCCTCTTCTTACCTCAGCACCCTGGTATCTCCATCATTAGATCACATAGATATGGTGGACAGCAGTGTGAGCGGCCTCTTCTTACCTCAACACCCTGGTATCTCCATCATTAGATCACATAGATATGGTGGACAGCAGTGAGAGCGGCCTCTTCTCATCTCAGCACCCTGGTATCTCCATCATTAGATCACATAGATATGGTGGACAGCAGTGTGAGCAGCCTCTTCTTACCTCAGCACCCTGGTATCTCCATCATTAGATCACATAGATATGGTGGACAGCAGTGTGAGCAGCCTCTTCTTACCTCAGCACCCTGGTATCTCCATCATTAGATCACATAGATATGGTGGACAGCAGTGTGAGCAGCCTCTTCTTACCTCAGCACCCTGGTATCTCCATCATTAGATCACATAGATATGGTGGACAGCAGTGTGAGCAGCCTCTTCTCATCTCAGCACCCTGGTATCTCCAGTATTAGATCACATAGATATGGTGGACAGCAGTGAGAGCGGCCTCTTCTTACCTCAGCACCCTGGTATCTCCATCATTAGATCACATAGATATGGTGGACAGCAGTGAGAGCAGCCTCTTCTTACCTCAGCACCCTGGTATCTCCAGTATTAGAGCAGATAGATATGGTGGACAGCAGTGAGAGCGGACTCTTCTTACCTCAGCACCCTGGTATCTCCATCATTAGATCACATAGATATGGTGGACAGCAGTGAGAGCGGCCTCTTCTTACCTCAGCACCCTGGTATCTCCATCATTAGATCACATAGATATGGTGGACAGCAGTGAGAGCGGCCTCTTCTTACCTCAGCACCCTGGTATCTCCATCATTAGATCACATAGATATGGTGGACAGCAGTGTGAGCGGCCTCTTCTTACCTCAACACCCTGGTATCTCCATCATTAGATCACATAGATATGGTGGACAGCAGTGAGAGCGGACTCTTCTTACCTCAGCACCCTGGTATCTCCATCATTAGATCACATAGATATGGTGGACAGAAGTGAGAGCGGCCTCTTCTTACCTCAGCACCCTGGTATCTCCATTAGAGCAGATAGATATGGTGGACAGCAGTGTGAGCAGCCTCTTCTCATCTCAGCACCCTGGTATCTCCATCATTAGATCACATAGATATGGTGGACAGCAGTGAGAGCGGCCTCTTCTTACCTCAGCACCCTGGTATCTCCATCATTAGATCACATAGATATGGTGGAGAGCAGTGAGAGCAGCCTCTTCTTACCTCAGCACCCTGGTATCTCCAGTATTAGATCACATAGATATGGTGGACAGCAGTGAGAGCGGCCTCTTCTTAACTCAGCACCCTGGTATCTCCATCATTAGATCACATAGATATGGTAGACAGCAGTGAGAGCGGCCTCTTCTTACCTCAGCACCCTGGTATCTCCAGTATTAGATCAGATAGATATGGTGGACAGCAGTGTGAGCAGCCTCTTCTTACCTCAACACCCTGGTATCTCCATCATTAGATCACATAGATATGGTGGACAGCAGTGAGAGCGGCCTCTTCTTACCTCAGCACCCTGGTATCTCCATTAGAGCAGATAGATATGGTGGACAGCAGTGTGAGCAGCCTCTTCTCATCTCAGCACCCTGGTATCTCCAGTATTAGATCACATAGATATGGTGGACAGCAGTGAGAGCGGCCTCTTCTTACCTCAGCACCCTGGTATCTCCATCATTAGATCACATAGATATGGTGGACAGCAGTGAGAGCAGCCTCTTCTTACCTCAGCACCCTGGTATCTCCAGTATTAGAGCAGATAGATATGGTGGACAGCAGTGAGAGCGGAGTCTTCTTACCTCAGCACCCTGGTATCTCCATCATTAGATCACATAGATATGGTGGACAGCAGTGAGAGCGGCCTCTTCTTACCTCAGCACCCTGGTATCTCCATCATTAGATCACATAGATATGGTGGACAGCAGTGTGAGCAGCCTCTTCTTACCTCAGCACCCTGGTATCTCCATCATTAGATCACATAGATATGGTGGACAGCAGTGTGAGCAGCCTCTTCTTACCTCAACACCCTGGTATCTCCATCATTAGATCACATAGATATGGTGGACAGCAGTGAGAGCGGCCTCTTCTCATCTCAGCACCCTGGTATCTCCATCATTAGATCAGATAGATATGGTGGACAGCAGTGAGAGTGGACTCTTCTTACCTCAGCACCCTGGTATCTCCATCATTAGATCACATAGATATGGTGGACAGAAGTGAGAGCGGCCTCTTCTTACCTCAGCACCCTGGTATCTCCATTAGAGCAGATAGATATGGTGGACAGCAGTGTGAGCAGCCTCTTCTCATCTCAGCACCCTGGTATCTCCAGTATTAGATCACATAGATATGGTGGACAGCAGTGAGAGCGGCCTCTTCTTACCTCAGCACCCTGGTATCTCCATCATTAGATCACATAGATATGGTGGACAGCAGTGAGAGCAGCCTCTTCTTACCTCAGCACCCTGGTATCTCCAGTATTAGAGCAGATAGATATGGTGGACAGCAGTGAGAGCGGACTCTTCTTACCTCAGCACCCTGGTATCTCCATCATTAGATCACATAGATATGGTGGACAGCAGTGAGAGCGGCCTCTTCTTACTTCAGCACCCTGGTATCTCCATCATTAGATCACATAGATATGGTGGACAGCAGTGAGAGCGGCCTCTTCTTACCTCAGCACCCTGGTATCTCCATTAGAGCAGATAGATATGGTGGACAGCAGTGTGAGCGGCCTCTTCTCATCTCAGCACCCTGGTATCTCCAGTATTAGATCAGATAGATATGGTGGACAGCAGTGTGAGCAGCCTCTTCTTACCTCAACACCCTGGTATCTCCATCATTAGATCACATAGATATGGTGGACAGCAGTGAGAGCGGCCTCTTCTTACCTCAGCACCCTGGTATCTCCATTAGAGCAGATAGATATGGTGGACAGCAGTGTGAGCAGCCTCTTCTCATCTCAGCACCCTGGTATCTCCAGTATTAGATCACATAGATATGGTGGACAGCAGTGAGAGCGGCCTCTTCTTACCTCAGCACCCTGGTATCTCCATCATTAGATCACATAGATATGGTGGACAGCAGTGAGAGCAGCCTCTTCTTACCTCAGCACCCTGGTATCTCCAGTATTAGAGCAGATAGATATGGTGGACAGCAGTGAGAGCGGACTCTTCTTACCTCAGCACCCTGGTATCTCCATCATTAGATCACATAGATATGGTGGACAGCAGTGAGAGCGGCCTCTTCTTACCTCAGCACCCTGGTATCTCCATCATTAGATCACATAGATAAGGTGGACAGCAGTGAGAGCGGCCTCTTCTTACCTCAGCACCCTGGTATCTCCATTAGAGCAGATAGATATGGTGGACAGCAGTGTGAGCGGCCTCTTCTCATCTCAGCACCCTGGTATCTCCAGTATTAGATCAGATAGATATGGTGGACAGCAGTGTGAGCAGCCTCTTCTTACCTCAACACCCTGGTATCTCCATCATTAGATCACATAGATATGGTGGACAGCAGTGAGAGCGGCCTCTTCTTACCTCAGCACCCTGGTATCTCCATTAGAGCAGATAGATATGGTGGACAGCAGTGTGAGCGGCCTCTTCTCATCTCAGCACCCTGGTATCTCCAGTATTAGATCACATAGATATGGTGGACAGCAGTGTGGGCGGCCTCTTCTCATCTCAGCACCCTGGTATCTCCAGTATTAGATCACATAGATATGGTGGACAGCAGTGTGGGCGGCCTCTTCTCATCTCAGCACCCTGGTATCTCCAGTATTAGATCACATAGATATGGTGGACAGCAGTGTGAGCAGCCTCTTCTTACCTCAACACCCTGGTATCTCCATCATTAGATCACATAGATATGGTGGACAGCAGTGAGAGCGGACTCTTCTTACCTCAGCACCCTGGTATCTCCATCATTAGATCACATAGATATGGTGAACAGCAGTGAGAGCGGCCTCTTCTTACCTCAGCACCCTGGTATCTCCATCATTAGATCACATAGATATGGTGGACAGCAGTGAGAGCGGCCTCTTCTCATCTCAGCACCCTGGTATCTCCATCATTAGATCACATAGATATGGTGGACAGCAGTGAGAGCGGCCTCTTCTTACCTCAGCACCCTGGTATCTCCATCATTAGATCACATAGATATGGTGGACAGCAGTGAGAGCGGCCTCTTCTTACCTCAGCACCCTGGTATCTCCATTAGAGCAGATAGATATGGTGGACAGCAGTGTGAGCGGCCTCTTCTCATCTCAGCACCCTGGTATCTCCAGTATTAGATCACATAGATATGGTGGACAGCAGTGTGAGCAGCCTCTTCTTACCTCAACACCCTGGTATCTCCATCATTAGATCACATAGATATGGTGGACAGCAGTGAGAGCGGACTCTTCTTACCTCAGCACCCTGGTATCTCCATCATTAGATCACATAGATATGGTGGACAGCAGTGTGGGCGGACTCTTCTTACCTCAGCACCCTGGTATCTCCATCATTAGATCACATAGATATGGTGGACAGCAGTGAGAGCGGCCTCTTCTTACCTCAGCACCCTGGTATCTCCATTAGAGCAGATAGATATGGTGGACAGCAGTGTGAGCGGCCTCTTCTCATCTCAGCACCCTGGTATCTCCAGTATTAGATCACATAGATATGGTGGACAGCAGTGTGGGCGGCCTCTTCTCATCTCAGCACCCTGGTATCTCCAGTATTAGATCACATAGATATGGTGGACAGCAGTGTGGGCGGCCTCTTCTCATCTCAGCACCCTGGTATCTCCAGTATTAGATCACATAGATATGGTGGACAGCAGTGTGAGCAGCCTCTTCTTACCTCAACACCCTGGTATCTCCAGTATTAGATCACATAGATATGGTGGACAGCAGTGTGGGCGGCCTCTTCTCATCTCAGCACCCTGGTATCTCCAGTATTAGATCACATAGATATGGTGGACAGCAGTGTGGGCGGCCTCTTCTCATCTCAGCACCCTGGTATCTCCAGTATTAGATCACATAGATATGGTGGACAGCAGTGTGGGCGGCCTCTTCTCATCTCAGCACCCTGGTATCTCCATCATTAGATCACATAGATATGGTGGACAGCAGTGAGAGCGTCCTCTTCTCATCTCAGCACCCTGGTATCTCCAGTATTAGATCAGATAGATATGGTGGACAGCAGTGTGGGCGGCCTCTTCTCATCTCAGCACCCTGGTATCTCCAGTATTAGATCACATAGATATGGTGGACAGCAGTGTGGGCAGCCTCTTCTCATCTCAGCACCCTGGTATCTCCAGTATTAGATCACATAGATATGGTGGACAGCAGTGTGAGCGGCATCTTCTTACCTCAGCACCCTGGTATCTCCAGTGTTAGATCAGATAGATATGGTGGACAGCAGTGTGAGGAGCCTTTTCTTACCTCAGCACCCTGGTATCTCCATCATTAGATCACATAGATATGGTGGACAGCAGTGTGAGCAGCCTCTTCTTACCTCAGCACCCTGGTATTTCCATCATTAGATCACATAGATATGGTGGACAGCAGTGTGAGCAGCCTCTTCTTACCTCAGCACCCTGGTATCTCCAGTATTAGATCAGATAGATATGGTGGACAGCAGTGTGAGGAGCCTCTTTTTACCTCAGCACCCTGGTATCTCCAGTATTAGATCAGATAGATATGGTGGACAGCAGTGTGAGCAGCCTCTTCTTACCTCAGCACCCTGGTATCTCCAGTATTAGATCACATAGATATGGTGGACAGCAGTGAGAGCGGCCTCTTCTTACCTCTGCACCCTGGTATCTCCATCATTAGATAGATATGGTGGACAGCAGTGTGAGCAGCCTCTTCTTACCTCAGCACCCTGGTATCTCCATCATTAGATAGAAATGGTGGACAGCAGTGTGAGCAGCCTCTTCTCATATCAGCACCCTGGTATCTCCAGTATTAGATCACATAGATATGGTGGACAGCAGTGTGAGCAGCCTCTTCTCATCTCAGCACCCTGGTATCTCCATCATTAGATTAGATAGATATGGTGGACAGCAGTGTGAGCAGCCTCTTCTTACCTCAGCGCTCTGGTATCTCCAGTATTAGATCAGATAGATATGGTGGACAGCAGTGTGAGCAGCCTCTTCTCATCTCAGCACCCTGGTATCTCCAGTATTAGATCACATAGATATGGTGGACAGCAGTGTGAGCGGCCTCTTCTCATCTCAGCACCCTGGTATCTCCAGTATTAGATCAGATAGATATGGTGGAAAGCAGTGTGAGGAGCCTCTTCTCATCTCAGCACCCTGGTATCTCCAGTATTAGATCACATAGATATGGTGGACAGCAGTGTGAGCAGCCTCTTCTTACCTCAGCACCCTGGTATCTTCATTATTAGATCACATAGATATGGTGGACAGCAGTGTGGGCAGCCTCTTCTCATATCAGCACCCTGGTATCTCCAGTATTAGATAATAATAATAATCTTTATTTATATAGCGCCAACATATTCCGCAGCGCTTTACAGTTTAACAGTTTCAAACACAACAGTCATAGGTAACAATGTTAACAATACAGTAATAAAGCAAAATAAGACAAAATAAGACGACCCTGCTCGTGAGAGCTTACAATCTAAAATGAGGTGGGGAGATACAAAGCACAGGTGTGTATTTGCATTTATGTATTTACAATGATGGTCCAGCCATCTTCTGGGAGTGGGGGGTAGATGGAGATACTGATCAGATAGATATGGTGGACAGCAGTGTGAGCAGCCTCTTCTTACCTCAGCACCCTGGTATCTCCAGTATTAGATCAGTCAGATAGATATGATGGGCAGCAGTGTGAGCAGCCTCTTCTCATATCAGCACCCTGGTATCTCCAGTATTAGATCAGATAGATATGATGGGTAGCTGTGTGAGCAGCCTCTTCTCATCTCAGCACCCTGGTATCTCCAGTATTAGATCAGATAGATATGGTGGACAGCAGTGTGAGCGGCCTCTTCTCATATCAGCACCCTGGTATCTCCATTATTAGATCACATAGATATGGTGGACAGCAGTGTGAGCGGCCTCTTTTTACCTCAGCACCCTGGTATCTCCAGTATTAGATCAGATAGACTTGGTGGACAGCAGGGTGAGCGGTCTCTTCTTACCTCAGCAGACTGGTATCTCCATTATTAGATCAGATAGATATGGTGGACAGCAGTGTAAGCGGCCTCTTCTTACTTCAGCACCCTGGTATCTCCAGTATTAGATCAGATAGACTTGGTGGACAGCAGTGTGAGCAGCCTCTTCTTACCTCAGCACCCCGGTGTCTCCGTTATTAGATCAGATAGATATGGTGGACAGCATTGAGAGCGGCCTCATCTTACCTCAGCACCCTGGTATCTCCATTATTAGATCAGATAGATATGCTTGACAGCAGTGTAAGCAGCCTCTTCTCATCTCAGCACCCTGGTATCTCCATTATTAGATCATATAGATATGATGGATAGCAGTGTGAGCAGCCTCTTCTCATCTCAGCACCCTGGTATCTCCATTATTAGATCACATAGATATGGTGGACAGCAGTGTGAGCAGCCTCTTCTCATCTCAGCACCCTGGTATCTCCATTATTAGATCATATAGATATGATGGACAGCAGTGTGAGCAGCCTCTTCTCATATCAGCGTCCTGGTATCTCCATTATTAGATCAGATAGATATGGTGGACAGCAGTGTGAGCAGCCTCTTCTTACCTCAGCACCCTGGTGTCTCCGTTATTAGATCACATAGATATGGTGGACAGCAGTGAGAGCGGCCTCTTCTTACCTCAGCACCCTGGTATCTCTGTTATTAGATCAGATAGACAGGGTGGACAGCAATGTGAGCAGCCTCTTCTTACCTCAGCACCCTGGTATCTCTGTTAGTAGATTAGATAGATATGGTGGACAGCAGTGAGAGTGGCCTCTTACCCCAGCACCCTGGTATCTCCATTATTAGATCAGATAGATATGGTGGACAGCAGTGTGAGCAGCCTTTTCTTACCTCAGCACCCTGGTGTCTCCAGTATTGGATCAGATAGATATGGTGGATAGCAGTGTGAGGAGCCTCTTATTACCTCAGCACCCTGGTATCGCCGTTATTAGATCAGATAGATATGGTGGACAGCAGTGTGAGCAGCCTCTTCTTACCTCAGCACCCTAGTATCTCCATTATTAGATCAGATAGATATGGTGGACAGCAGTGTGAGCAGCCTCTTCTTACCTCAGCACCCTGGTATCTCCAGTATTAGATCAGATAGGTATGGTGGACAGCAGTGTGAGCAGCCTCTTCTTACCTCAGCACCCTAGTATCTCCATTATTAGATAAGATAGATATGGTGGACAGCAGTGTGAGCGGCCTCTTCTTACCTCAGCACCCTGGTATCTCCAGTATTAGATCAGATAGATATGGTGGGCAGCAGTGTGAGGAGCCTCTTCTTACCTCAGCACCCTAGTATCTCCATTATTAGATCAGATAGATATGGTGGACAGCAGTGTGAGCAGCCTCTTCTTACCTCAGCACCCTGGTATCTCCAGTATTAGATCAGATAGATATGGTGGACAGCAGTGTGAGGAGCCTCTTATTACCTCAGCACCCTGGTATCGCCGTTATTAAATCAGATAGATATGGTGGACAGCAGTGTGAGCAGCCTCTTCTTACCTCCGCACCCTAGTATCTCCATTATTAGATCAGATAGATATGGTGGACAGCAGTGTGATCAGCCTCTTCTTACCTCAGCACCCTGGTATCTCCAGTATTAGATCAGATAGGTATGGTGGACAGCAGTGTGAGCAGCCTCTTCTTACCTCAGCACCCTAGTATCTCCATTATTAGATCAGATAGATATGGTGGACAGCAGTGTGAGCGGCCTCTTCTTACCTCAGCACCCTGTTATCTCCAGTATTAGATCAGATAGATATGGTGGACAGCAGTGTGAGCAGCCTCTTCTTACCTCAGCACCCTGGTATCTTCAGTATTAGATCAGATAGATATGGTGGACAGCAGTGTTAGCGGCCTCTTCTTACCTCAGCACCCTGGTATCTTCAGTATTAGAGCAGATAGACAGCAGTGTGAGCAGCCTCTTCTTTCCTCCGCACCCTGGTATCTCCAGTATTAGATCAGTATATCCACTGGGTGGACATCCTCCTACACAAGGAGGGGGCACATCTTCTACTGCATTTGCTCACAGGCAGATGTGCTGGTAACTTTATATGACGGCGTTCTGTTCGTGTTACACGGCAGTGGCCGTTTTAGTGCACTATAGTGATAATCTCTCTAGGCAAAAATGTTGCCATTTGATAATTAAACATATTAGTTATAATTTGTGATTATAAATTTACTATCAGTTAATGTTGTTTTTATTTTTAATGTTCTATTCCTACGTCCTGCAGATCAGTGGACTCCGAGTCTTCAAATTCCAAACAATTGCACATAAGACATCTCAGAAGAGCACAGCTCCTCCATGAGGACATGCACAGGATAGTGTACGGACCTGCAGACTTTCTGTTGAGCCTATACACCGCTCTGTGCACTTGCTCATGCAGGAGATGTATCCTTCTGAGCAGTCTTTTCAGTGATTGTGGGGGTCTCAGGACGCAGATCTATAGGTGGTGTATGGGGGTTTCATGTATTGAGAAATACATGAGTTTCACTTTAATCCACTGTTTTCTTTTTCCTCCTTTCTTTCTGGAGCCATAGCTTTTTATTTTTTCGCTGACTTAGCTGTGTGAGGGCTTGTTGTTATTTTGGATGATTCCATTCATTTTTCCATATACTATACTGGAAAATGGTGAGACAATGGGTTCAAATTGGGGGAAAAAATATACATTTCTGATATGTTTTTATTTAGATTTTTTTCTAGCATCCATTGTGCGGTAAACATGACCTGGCAGTATAAGGGTATGTTCCCACGGTCAGTAAACGCTGCTGGTTGAATGCTGTGTACATCTGCAGTGTCAAACCTGCAGCAGCCAGATGTTACAGCATAGTGGAGGGGATTTGAAGAAATCCCATCTCCACTATATGTGCATCGTCACCCTGCATCGTCACCCGCGGCTTCCCTCCGGAGACGGACATGCGGCACGTCTTTCCAGACTGCAGCATGTCAATTTATCTTGCAGATACGCTCAGTCTCCGCAAGATAAATTTCACCCGTCCAATGTATAGGGCGCGGTGATTCCGCACAGTTCAGTGGTCACATTTAGAATCACCTGTGTTCAAAAGCCAGCAATGGACATGTGCTGCATCCAAAGCGCTGCCAGTTCCTGACTGTGTGAACATAGTCCAGGTCAGAACGATTCCGGAGATATGTGGACCTATATGATGTGTTGATATGTTTTTATTGCATTTTTTCTGGAAGTACAGCAACTGAAGAGGCACAAATCTACCACTTGGTTCGTCTTTGTTTCAGCACTTAACATTTATGGGTTAAATTATTTTATAATTTGATAGAGTAGACTTTTATGGACATGGTGATGCCAAATATATTTATATTTTGTTGTTTTTTTTAAACTGGAAAAAAAGGTGGCGATTTTCAACTTTTATATATTTTCTTACAGATATAGTTCTTACAACCTTATTTATTTTTTTAGTTCCTTTAGGGGACTTTTAAGCCTGTGATTGATTGGTTATACTATATACTGCGTTACCACAGTATTGCAGTATATAGTTTAATTGACGTCTGTCTGTGAGCACAGCCCATAGCTGGGGGCCTGCCGTCATTGTAAGCCATTGGCACCCCACAGTCCTGTGGCAGGGATAGCTGGTGCACAAGCACACTGATAACCACTATTCATATGCCACTGGCAATGGTTTGAGTGCAGCTTTTTTTTTTTTTTATTAAAGGGGTTGTCCGGTCCAAATCGATAAGTCCGCAGTCACTCTGTGCGACTGTAGACTTATGAATTCCCCAGCGCAGGCACTGTGTGTAGCAAGGATTCCCGGTTTCTGAACTGGGACTGGTCCCTGGTCAGAAATTGATGAAACCCCACAGTGCACAGTGTGTGCTGGGAGGAAGCATAAGTCTACAGTTGCACAGAGTGACTGCGGACTTATCGATTTGGACCGGACAACCCCTTTAAGGAGTAATGATCAGAACCATCTCTTGTCGCTGCCATTACAGGCAGATGCCGGCTCTCCATCACAGCCTGCCTCTGTCCAGCATGGAGCAGCTTCAGCTCCTGTGGCCCTCCATACACACCCTAAGGGGGCATTCAAGCATCCACGTGAAATATCCCGGACACTTGGATATATCGTGTCTCAGGGGAGGTGCTGTGCATGGGCTTCATGGCCTTTTTGCCATTGCTGGTAGTGCAGCCTAAAGCTGAATTTTCTTTTTTGTCTGTTGCAAGTACATGCATTTCACAAGTCCCACCTGTGTGCATGTGGCCAGCATGAGTCACGTGGACAGTGAGGTGCTGCCGCTTCTTCCATGTGAGTGTCCACGAGTGCCATTCAGGACCCCTGTCGGATTGGCAGCAGGGTGGTCACTCAGTGATCACTGCCCATTGCTGATCAGTGTAGGGAGCTGGTGACCACCGCTGGAAGGCTATGTTCACATGCAGCATTTTTTTTTTTAATGCGAATTTAAAAGCTGTTTTTTACACTACCAGCAAAATCTGTGAGATTCCAGAAATCTCATGCATTTCATTTGAGAACTGCGGAGTTTTGAAGTCTTAAGCCTTTCATTTGTCAGCATTTTTCACTCATCAAAAACAATGAGAAAGTGAAGAAAAAATGCTGCAAAAAACACAAATATTTTTGCAGTGATTTTGTTTAATAAAATTTAACTTTACTAAAAATATACAGTAGACAAAGCACACATGTAATCTGCACCCAAAACACGGCAAATTTAACGCCACACTTTAACTGCCAAGAGAGCAAGTTTTGGCTGCAGAAGATGCTGCATGTGAACATGTAGGTGTAGAGTGTTGTCGTTACTTTACTATGTGGCCTCAGAATGGCGCACACTATCACTCTACTGAATCCAGGAAAAGCTGCAGGTACAAAAAAGAATTGTTTCTCAGACTCTTGTATGTGAGTGACTATGGCCCTCACCGCTGCCGTCACTTGGGGTCGTGTGGTGGGACAGACGAGGGCTCGTTTCTGCAGCTCAGCAGTAGCAGGGGAGTCGCCCGTCTGTGCCCAGATAAGACACATAAGAATTAAATTGAGGCCTGAGCCCCGCTGATAACATTAGGGCTTTCAGGAGGAATTATCCGGTGGGGTGGGGTGCAGGCGTACTATCTATCCCACCCCCTACATTTATCAGGGTGAGCACATTGTCCCTCACTGTAATAAGGGCTGCCGGAGACAGAAGACACGTGGAGAGCAGGACTGGCAGCATGGAGAGCAGGACTGGCAGCATGGAGGGCAGGACTGGCAGCATGGAGGGCAGGACTGTGCAGGTGATGTCTGTGTATCACACAATTACTGCTATATTATGACGCTTTTCTGCAGTCTACCAATAACAAATCCTAGTCAGTGAGGCCCGTCTGGCATCACTTGTGTCCCCGTGGGAAGGGGCCATTTTTCATAAGTTCTTTTTGTCTGTTGCTGTAAAGGATCAGAGAAGCAGACCTTGAATCGCTAGTGTGAACGTGGCCCGAGCAATGTTTCCTGACTGATCGAGTAGAGACGTCTGTCTTCTATCTGGAATGTCTCTATAAATGTTGGACTCATGTGTACTCTACTTTTTTTTTTTTTTGCAGGAACAAAGAAATGTGATACGAGTTGGTACAAGGAAAAGTCAGGTGAGGCGGACTGTACCTGCGCCATTTTGTATCTTCTCCATGTTTGACCCTTCCACTTCTAATACCATTTAATGAGTTTTCTCTTCTGTTATAATAACTTGTCAGCGCTTCCTTTTATGTCATACCACCAAATCTTCTGTGTCTTCCCTCCTTTGAGATGTGAGATAAGACCCCAATAATCCGCTCCATCCCCATTATTGCCTGTGGGGGGCTGACAGATGCTGTGACCATACAGATGATATCGGCCAGGGGCGTGTAACTAGTATTTGGCAGTCTGTAAATGTGGCTCCCAGTCCAGCCTGTGATGTGCTCTCTCCTCACAGCTGGCACGTATCCAGACGGACAGCGTTGTGGAGATGCTGACCAGCAGGTTTCCGGAGGCTCAATTCGAGATTGGTAAGTAGGTAAATTAGATATTGATTTGATAAGGACGCTCGTTTTCCTGCACCATGTGGACAGTGACTGTGAGGAGCATCTGAGTGTGGAGGTCCTTGGCATATCCCTGAATCTCATGGCCGACCATGGGGAACACTGCTTAGAGTAGTTAGATGAGGGAGCGCTTGGACTCCTTCTGTTTGACAATATATTTAGATCCAATCCGTGCTTAGTTGCCTAATAGCCTGACATTTATGGTGCCAAGCAATAACCTTCTGTTACTTGGTGGTTGTGAAACATCCTCCTCACAATGGAGTCCACTGGGCACTTGTTTTTTCTTGTCAGGGTAAAGGTGGCCATGTTTTCAGTCCTGCTTCTCTATTTGCAGTTCTATTAGTCCAGTAATAGTAGAGAATCCTGGATGTGAAGGGTCTCGGAGGGTTGTCATCCTGACTGTCCTTCGTTGTTCTCGGGCCGGAGGAATTGAACAGTACTTTTGTTTTCCCACATGGGCCCGGGTGCTGCAGTGTGAACAGGGAAGCTCATGTGATCCACCATGATAGCCTGCAGAATGGGGTATTTCTAGTGTCCACCATTACAAGAAGTGGCACTCAGGATGGTTGTGACTTTTAGGATGTGCACAAAATCTGCAAATAATGGAGTGTTGGCAGGAAAAGCTCTGCATAAAATATACACGCATGAAAAGTGCTGCTAGAATTGCCATTCTGCAGATGTGCTATAGATCTGCAAGGGAAAGGAAGCATCGTGTGCTTGAGAGTTCAGAAATCTCATGCAGTTTGCGGAGACAGTACGTTTTTGTGGGGAACATGCAATGTGTGAGCATATTCCTGCTGGGTGTACAGTTTCTTCTGCGCTAGTAAATGGTTTGGTGTGAATACGTCCGATGGTTGTCACACAGCACAGCTGATCTCTCACTTCTGTGAATTCCATTTTTCCAGTTGCCATGTCTACAACAGGAGACAAGATTTTAGATACTGCGTTATCTAAGGTGAGTGTACTGAGAGCTAGCATTCAGAAATTCACCGCGCTCTCCGGGATGGCGCGGTATAGCATACGTATATGGCTTCCTATGGGCTGCATGGGGACACGTGCAGCAAATAATTGTCCTCTTCTGATGACACACGTCTTTGGTTACACACGTGGCCTTTTCCAGAAGGAATTGTACCGGATAAGAGTAACACGGTCACTTACAGCTCAGCTGGCCATAGCTTATCCACGAAAGAGCAGATGGCATGTCTGCAAAGCCAAGAACACCGCATATCCTTTATATAGATTGTACCTTCTTGTCTCCAGATAGGTGAAAAAAGTCTGTTTACCAAGGAGCTGGAGAACGCTCTGGAGAGAAATGAGTAAGTCGCTGAGGTTTGCTTGTGGCCATGCTGGGCATCTGCCATCACACGCCAGCCTTCTATTACATGGCCCATCCCTGCAGCCGCTGTGCTGATATGTTGGGGGCCAGTATAAGTCAACTGGGGAAATAAGGATTCATTACAAAATGGATTTGCATCATAGACCCTTTAATAATGGAAGCCATGATGTTGGTGTGAGCCTCAAGTAAATGTGTGTCCTCCGTTTTTTTTTTTAGGGTTGATCTTGTGGTTCATTCACTGAAAGATTTGCCTACAACTCTACCTCCTGGGTTCACCATTGGAGCCGTATGCAAGTGAGTGGTTTAATCTCCTGGGGCTCCTCTCACCCAGGACATCGCTCCCTATTCACATTCTTTCATCAAAAAAGATTGACTGTACATAATGCCAATAGGGGGAGACTTGCCAACATTTCCATACTTAGTCTATTCTTATTCTACAAAACACATTTGGTTGAACGAATCTCATTAACCCTTTAACGACCTATGACGTGTATATCCGTCGTAGGTCGCCTCCCCCTTTCTGTGGACTTATGCTCTGAGCCCTCACCTTTTCCAGCACATGACAGCTGATCTGATCAGCTGACATGTGCCCCTAACAGCCGCAAGTGGACACAATCTCTGACAGCGGCATTTAACTTGCACAAACCGGATGCGTTTCTTAGCTCCGCCCATCGACGACCCTGTAACATGATTGCAGGGCGCTGATGGGCTGCCATGACAACCCAGGGTCTGCAGGAGACCCCTGTGGTTGTCATTCTCGAGCTGCTGTGAGCGCCACCTGGTGGTCATAGCAGATGAGCATTTTTGTTACACAGCAGGGCTGAAGCACAAGCGATTGAATCCCATGGAGACTATTGAAGCAAGTGAAAACTAAAAAAAAAAAATTATTGAAGGGGAACCTGTCAGCAGGATTGTGCACAGTGACCTACAGACAGTGTCAGGTCGGTGCCATTATACTGATTAATGAGACCTGGTGATGAAATCCGTCCTGTGGTTGTTGTGTAATCTTTATTTTCAGTTTGAGTTAATGATATGCCCGTGCTCCGGTACGGCCTGTGGGGGTCTTCATTAGTGATGAGCAAGTATACTCGTTGCTCGGGTCTCCAAGTATTTGTTAGTGTTCGGAGATTTAGTTTTTTTTGACACAGCTGAATGATTTACAGCTACTAGTCAGCCTGACTACATGTGGGGATTGCCCATGTTCCAAAGACATACTGATAGGGAATTTGGATTGTGAGCCCCATCGGGGACAGCGATGACAATGTATGCAAAAACTGTAAAGCGCTGCAGAATGTTAGCGCTATATAAAAATAAAGATTATTATTGTCTGGTTGCTAGGGAACCCCTACATGTAATCAAGCAGGCTAGTAGCTGTAAATCATTCAGCTGCCGGGATGAAAACTAAATCTCCGAGCAGTCATAAATATTCGGAGGTCACCAGAGCGTGCTCGGGAAATCTCGAGTAACAAGTATATTCGCTCATCACTAGTCTTCATGTGGTGCTCTAATTACATACTCATCCTTATGGCTTATGATAGGTCAATGATCCTTCACTGACCTGCCCCCTAGTTTCCATAATCTACTATATAATTGTCTAAGGGGCACTTCCGTCTGTCTGTCTGCAACTTCCGTCACGGAAATCCCGCGTCGCTGATTGGTCTCGCCAACTGCCTGTCCTGGCTGCCGCGACCAATCAGCGACGGGCACAGTCCGGCCAAGAATTGGTCCCTCCCTACTCCCGTCCAGTCAGTGCCCGGCGCCCGCATACTCCCCTCCAGTCAGCGCTCACACAGGGTTAATGACAGCATCAACGCACCGCGTTATGCCGCGGCATAACGCACTCCGTTAACGCTGCTATTAACCCTGTGTGACCAAGTTTTTACTATTGATGCTGCCTATGCAGCATCAATAGTAAAAAGATCTAATGTTAAAAATAATTTAAAAAAAACAAAAACCTGCTATTCTCACCTTCCGTCGTCAACCGATGCGCGCGGCTTCCGACAGCTTCCGTTCCCAGAGATGCATTGCGAAATCACCCAGAAGACTTAGCGGTCTTGCGAGACCGCTACGTCATCTGGGTAGTTTCGCAATGCATCCTGGGAACGACAGCTGGCGGCAGCCGCACACGCATCGGCACAGCTTCGCTGGACGCCGGAGGGTGAGTATATAACTATTTTTTATTTTAATAATTTTTTTTTAACGGCTATGGTGCCCACACTGCTAAATACTACTTGGGCTGTGTTTATATACTGTGTGGGGTGCGTTATATACTACGTGGGCTGCATTATATACTACATGGCTGCTGTATACTATGTGGGCAGTGTTATATACTACGTGGCTGCTATATACTACGTGGGCAATGTTATATACTGTGTGGCCTGTATTAACGCATCAGGTATTCTTATGTCGTGGCCTGTGCTATATACTATGTGGCTGATTTATATATATATATATATATATATATATATATAATATATAATATATATATATATACATGCATGCATGCATACATACCCAATGCGTTAGAATCGGGCCACCATCCAGTGAATATATATATATATATATATATATATATATATATATATATATATAATGTATATGTATATATTTACTGGATGGTGGCCCGATTCTAACGCATCGGGTATTCTAGAATATGCATGTCCACGTAGTATATTGCCCAGCGATGTAGTATACAGCACAGAGCCACGTAGTATATTGCCCAGCTACGTAGTATATTGCCCAGTTACGTAGTATATTGCCCAGTGACGTAGTATACAGCACAGAGCCACGTAGTATACTGCCCAGTCACGTAGTATACTGCCCAGTCATGTAGTATATTGCCCAGCTACGTAGTATACTGCCCAGTCATGTAGTATATTGCCCAGTCACGTAGTATATTGCCCAGTGACGTAGTATATTACCTAGCTACATAGTATATTGCCCAGCCACGTATGTCACAGGTTAAAAAATAAACATATACTCGCCTTCCGATCTGAGGGCCCCTTGTAGTTCTGTCGCCAGCTTCCGGTCCCAGGCTGACCGTGACGTCATGGCAGGTCCTTCTCGCGTAGGCACGCAGGACCTGTGATGATGTAGCGGTCACATGACCGTGACGTTATGGAAGGTCCTTCTCGCACAGGCGCGCAGGACCTGTGATGACGTCGCGGTCACATGACCGTGACGTCATGGAAGGTCCTTGTCGCATACCATCCTTAGCACTGGAAAGTCGCGAAGAGCGGGAAAGGCGCCGGAGGGTGAGTATATGATGATTTTTAATTTTTTTTCATTATTTTTAACATTAGATCTTTTTACTATTGATGCTGCATAGGCAGCATCCATAGTAAAAACTTGGTCACACAGGGTTAATAGCGGCGGTAACGGAGTGAGTTACCCGCTGCATAACGCGGTCCGTTACCGCTGGCATTAACCCTGTGTGAGTGGTGACTGCGGGGAGTATGGAGCCGGCGCCAGGCACCTGACTGCAGGGGAGGGACTAACTGTGGCCGTCGCTGATTGGTTGCGGCAGCCACGACAGCGATAGCGACTTGGATTCCATGACAGACAGAGGCCGCAACCAATGAATATCTGTGACAGACAGACAGACAGAAAGACGGAAGTGACCCTAAGACAATTATATATAAAAAAAAATCACCTGCAGCATGCAGACAGCAATTCCTGCACTCCAGCATGATTGGATGTGTAATGTGCAGTTCATTCTTTTATAGTTAATCGAAAAAAAAAATGCCTGAAAATGGCACCAGCTGCTCCTGTGCAATATCAGCTATCAGCGATCCGATGGCTGATACTATGCAAGTGGTGCCATATTGCTGGAGAAACCAAAAATGTCCTCCTCCAAGACGGCGCCGGTGATGCAGCTATCAAATCGCCGGTAGATGCTATTGTGCAGGCAAAGCCAATGCCATTTTTTTTAGACACATTTTTTTTTTCTGATGAATTTATTTCTAGCATGATATAAAAGAATGAACTGCACATTACACATGCGATCATGATAATTCTATAATATATATATATGATATTCATTATGTAAACTAGGGGGCAGGTCAGTGACCTGTCAGAAGCCATACTGATGAATATGTAAGCAGAGCACCACATGAAGACCCCCACAGGCCGCCCCGGAGTACGGGCATATCATTAACTCAAAACTGCAAATAAAGATTACACAACAACCACAAGACGGATTTCATCACCAGGTCTCATTAATCAGTATAACTGCACCGACCTGACACTGTCTGTGGGTTACTGTGCACAATCCTGCTGACAGGGGAACTTAAAAAAAAAATTAAGTATAAAAGTTCAAATCACCCCCTTTTTGCCCCATTAAAAAACATAAAAAAAATACATATATTTGGTATTTCCGTGTTCAGAAATTTCCGATCTATCAATATATAAAAATAATGTATCCAATTGGTAAACAGCGTAACGAGTAAAAAAATCAAAATACCAGAATTACATTTTTTTTTTTGGTTGCTGCAACATTGCAATAAAATGCAATAACGAGTGATCAAAGCATCTATCCCAAAATGGCATGAATAAAAACGCCAGATCGGTGCTCAAAAAATAAGCCCTTACCAAGATAGATGAAGGTGCCAAGAGTCTCAGACTTTTTGTTTTTTTTTTGTTGTTGCAAACTTTGAGCAAACTTTCACAACTTAAATAAAAAAGAACCTAGACATGTTTGGGGTCTGTGAACTTGTAATGACCTGGAGAATCATAATGGCCGGTCAGTGCTAGCATTTGGTGAACATGGTAAAAAAATAAAAAAAATTGTGTAATTGCACTTTTTTTTTGCGATTTCACTGCACTTTGATTTTTTTCCTGTTTTTTAGTACACTATATGGTAAACCCAATGGTGTCGTTAAAAATTAAAACTTGTCCCACAAAAAACAAGCCTTCACATGGCCATAGTGATGGAAAAATAAAGGTATGGCTCTGGGAAGGATGGGAGCAAAAAACAGAAAAGCAAAAACAAATACACCTGGGGTTGAAGGGGTTATCCACTTCTTGGACAACCCCTCCTGCTTCGGCGCTATCCCAATGTCTCCAACTCTTGCGTGGCATTTTGCACATCAGCACCGCAGCCATCATTGGCCTTCAGCATTCACCCTTCCCTCTAATGACCCCTATGTGATCACAGCAGCCAGTTAGCAGCCGATGTTTGGCTGCAGTGTTAATGTGGGATAATGTCATGCAGGCGCTGGGAGACCCAATGAGGGGTTTAGGAATACAGTATTTAAAAGAAAACCTGGTGACAGGATTTTACTTCCCCATCTGAGAGCATCATGGTGTAGGGGCAGAGACCTTGAGTCCAGTGCTGTATCACTTACATTGCAGGTTGTAGTTTGGATAAATTCTCTATTTTCCCTGCTGCGGATCTATCAGATCTCTGAATGCTGAGCCCTATATAAACCTGCCTACACCACTGATTGGCAGCTTTCTGTGTACACTGTGCATAGGCAGAAAGCTACCAATCGGTGGTGGTGGTGGGGTTATGCAGAGCTCATGAATATGGATGACTACATGGCAGCAGGCTTACTAGTCCTCTAGTGATAATCTGCTGCTGATAAAACACTGATTTTCTCAAACCTACAACAAGCAGCCGAATAAGTGACATTCACATTATGCTGCTCTCAGATTGAGTGGGAAAAACGTGCTAACAGATTCCCTTTTAAGAAGGTGTTGTGCAAGTAGTAAAAAAACCTCTTCATGTTGAAAAAGGCTTGGACTTATCTGTAGCGATGATAGATTTTGTGCTTTTCTGTCCCTGTTGTGACTCTCATGTATTTTTTTTTTCCCCCCTAGGCGTGAAAGTCCGTATGATGCAGTTGTTTTTCATCCTAAGAATGTGGGAAATACATTGGAAAGTTTGCCCCAAAATAGGTGAGATTGGCGCCATTACTGTTACTTTTCCATTCTACCTACACAGGACAGGAAAGTATTTGGTGGCGACTGAGGGCTTGGTGGGAGATATGTGCTGTAATCTGACAGCATCTGGTGTAAATTACAGCAAATGATTGAAAACTGGAGCAAACAGTGAATCCCCCTCTGCTTCCACCATGTTGGCTGATTTACAGGCACTTTACTATTTACATTGCAGAAACTTGCATTAGACGGTGCGAGAGTGTGGCTGCCACAGTCGGTGCGTCCTCACTCACTGTGTCACTTCCCCCATCCCCCAGCGTAGGCCGCAGCCATATGTGAGTGCAGCACAGTTATTATGGTGGTTGGTGGTGGATGAAGCGGTCGGTGCGTCCTCACTCACTATGTGTCACTTCCCCCATCCCCCAGCGTAGGCCGCAGCCACATGTGAGTGCAGCACAGTTATTATGGTGGTTGGTGTTGGATGAAGCGGTCGGTGCGTCCTTAGTCCTTATGTGTCACTTCCCCCATCCCCCAGCGTAGGCCGCAGCCACATGTGAGTGCAGCACAGTTATTATGGTGGTTGGTGGTGGATGAAGCGGTCGGTGCGTCCTTAGTCCTTATGTGTCACTTCCCCCATCCCCCAGCGTAGGCCGCAGCCACATGTGAGTGCAGCACAGTTATTATGGTGGTTGGTGGTGGATGAAGCGGTCGGTGCGTCCTTAGTCCTTATGTGTCACTTCCCCCATCCCCCAGCGTAGGCCGCAGCCACATGTGAGTGCAGCACAGTTATTCTGGTGGTTGGTGGTGGATGAAGCGGTCGGTGCGTCCTTAGTCCTTATGTGTCACTTCCCCCATTCCCCAGCGTAGGCCGCAGCCACATGTGAGTGGAGCACAGTTATTATGGTGGTTGGTGTTGGATGAAGCGGTCGGTGCGTCCTTAGTCCTCATGTGTCACTTCTCCCATCCTCCAGCGTAGGCCGCAGCCACATGTGAGTGGAGCACAGTTATTATGGTGGTTGGTGTTGGATGAAGCGGTCGGTGCGTCCTTAGTCCTCATGTGTCACTTCTCCCATCCTCCAGCGTAGGCCGCAGCCACATGTGAGTGCAGCACAGTTATTCTGGTGGTTGGTGCTGGATGAAGCGGTCGGTGCGTCCTTAGTCCTTATGTGTCACTTCCCCCATCCCCCAGCGTAGGCCGCAGCCACATGTGAGTGCAGCACAGTTATTATGGTGGTTGGTGTTGGATGAAGCGGTCGGTGCGTCCTTAGTCCTTATGTGTCACTTCCCCCCATCCTCCAGCATAGGCCGCAGCCACATGTGAGTGCAGCACAGTTATTATGGTGGTTGGTGTTGGATGAAGCGGTCGGTGCGTCCTTAGTCCTTATGTGTCACTTCCCCCATTCCCCAGCGTAGGCCGCAGCCACATGTGAGTGCAGCACAGTTATTATGGTGGTTGGTGTTGGATGAAGCGGTCGGTGCGTCCTTAGTCCTTATGTGTCACTTCCCCCCATCCTCCAGCGTAGGCCGCAGCCACATATGAGTGCAGCACAGTTATTCTGGTGGTTGGTGTTGGATGAAGCGGTCGGTGCGTCCTTAGTCCTTATGTGTCACTTCCCCCATCCTCCAGCATAGGCCGCAGCCACATGTGAGTGCAGCACAGTTATTATGGTGGTTGGTGGTGGATGAAGCGGTCGGTGCGTCCTTAGTCCTCATGTGTCACTTCTCCCATTCCCCAGCGTAGGCCGCAGCCACATGTGAGTGCAGCACAGTTATTATGGTGGTTGGTGTTGGATGAAGCGGTCGGTGCGTCCTTAGTCCTTATGTGTCACTTCCCCCATCCCCCAGCGTAGGCCGCAGCCACATGTGAGTGCAGCACAGTTATTATGGTGGTTGGTGCTGGATGAAGCGGTCGGTGCGTCCTTAGTCCTTATGTCACTTCCCCCATCCTCCAGCGTAGGCCGCAGCCATATGTGAGTGCAGCACAGTTATTATGGTGGTTGGTGCTGGATGAAGCGGTCGGTGCGTCCTTAGTCCTTATGTGTCACTTCCCCCATCCCCCAGCGTAGGCCGCAGCCATATGTGAGTGCAGCACAGTTATTATGGTGGTTGGTGATGGATGAAGCGGTCGGTGCGTCCTTAGTCCTTATGTCACTTCCCCCATCCTCCAGCGTAGGCCGCAGCCATATGTGAGTGCAGCACCGTTATTATGGTGGTTGGTGTTGGATAAAGCGGTCGGTGCGTCCTTACTCCTTATGTGTCACTTCCCCCATCCCCCAGCATAGGCCGCAGCCACATGTGAGTGCAGCACAGTTATTATGGTGGTTGGTGGTGGATGAAGCGGTCGGTGCGTCCTTAGTCCTTATGTGTCACTTCCACCATCCCCCAGCGTAGGCCGCAGCCACATGTGAGTGCAGCACAGTTATTATGGTGGTTGGTGGTGGATGAAGCGGTCGGTGCGTCCTTAGTCCTTATGTGTCACTTCCCCCATCCTCCAGCGTAGGCCGCAGCCACATGTGAGTGGAGCACAGTTATTATGGTGGTTGGTGTTGGATGAAGCGGTCGGTGCGTCCTTAGTCCTTATGTGTCACTTCCCCCATCCCCCAGCGTAGGCCGCAGCCACGTGAGTGCAGCACAGTTATTATGGTGGTTGGTGTTGGATGAAGCGGTCGGTGAGTCCTTAGTTCTTATGTGTCACTTCCCCCCATCCCCCAGCGTAGGCCGCAGCCACATGTGAGTGCAGCACAGTTATTATGGTGGTTGGTGTTGGATGAAGCGGTCGGTGAGTCCTTAGTTCTTATGTGTCACTTCCCCCCATCCCCCAGCGTAGGCCGCAGCCACATGTGAGTGCAGCACAGTTATTATGGTGGTTGGTGTTGGATGAAGCGGTCGGTGCGTCCTTGGTCCTTATGTGTCACTTCCCCCCATCCCCCAGCGTAGGCCGCAGCCACATGTGAGTGGAGCACAGTTATTATGGTGGTTGGTGTTGGATGAAGCGGTCGGTGCGTCCTTAGTCCTTATGTCACTTCCCCCATCCTCCAGCGTAGGCCGCAGCCATATGTGAGTGCAGCACAGTTATTATGGTGGTTGGTGCTGGATGAAGCGGTCGGTGCGTCCTTAGTCCTTATGTGTCACTTCCCCCATCCCCCAGCGTAGGCCGCAGCCATATGTGAGTGCAGCACAGTTATTATGGTGGTTGGTGCTGGATGAAGCGGTCGGTGCGTCCTTAGTCCTTATGTGTCACTTCCCCCATCCCCCAGCATAGGCCGCAGCCACATGTGAGTGCAGCACAGTTATTATGGTGGTTGGTGGTGGATGAAGCGGTCGGTGCGTCCTTACTCCTCATGTGTCACTTCTCCCATCCTCCAGCGTAGGCCGCAGCCACATGTGAGTGCAGCACAGTTATTATGGTGGTTGGTGGTGGATGAAGCGGTCGGTGCGTCCTTAGTCCTTATGTGTCACTTCCCCGATACCCCAGCGTAGGCCGCAGCCACATGTGAGTGCAGCACACTTATTATGGTGGTTGGTGGTGGATGAAGCGGTCGGTGCGTCCTCACTCACTATGTGTCACTTCCCCCAGCGTAGGCCGCAGCCACATGTGAGTGCAGCACAGTTATTATGGTGGTTGGTGGTGGATGAAGCGGTCGGTGCGTCCTCACTCACTATGTGTCACTTCCCCCATCCCCCAGCGTAGGCCGCAGCCACATGTGAGTGCAGCACAGTTATTATGGTGGTTGGTGCTGGATGAAGCGGTCGGTGCGTCCTTAGTCCTTATGTGTCACTTCCCCCATCCCCCAGCGTAGGCTGCAGCCACATGTGAGTGCAGCACAGTTATTATGGTGGTTGGTGGTGGATGAAGCGGTCGGTGCGTCCTTAGTCCTTATGTGTCACTTCCCCCATCCTCCAGCGTAGGCCGCAGCCACATGTGAGTGCAGCACAGTTATTATGGTGGTTGGTGGTGGATGAAGCTGTCGGTGCGTCCTTGGTCCTTATGTGTCACTTCCCCCATCCTCCAGCGTAGGCCGCAGCCACATGTGAGTGGAGCACAGTTATTATGGTGGTTGGTGTTGGATGAAGCTGTCGGTGCGTCCTTGGTCCTTATGTGTCACTTCCCCCATCCTCCAGCGTAGGCCGCAGCCACATATGAGTGCAGCACAGTTATTATGGTGGTTGGTGGTGGATGAAGCGGTCGGTGCGTCCTTAGTCCTTATGTGTCACTTCCCCCATCCCCCAGCGTAGGCCGCAGCCACATGTGAGTGCAGCACAGTTATTATGGTGGTTGGTGTTGGATGAAGCTGTCGGTGCGTCCTTGGTCCTTATGTGTCACTTCCCCCATCCTCCAGCGTAGGCCGCAGCCACATGTGAGTGGAGCACAGTTATTATGGTGGTTGGTGTTGGATGAAGCTGTCGGTGCGTCCTTGGTCCTTATGTGTCACTTCCCCCATCCCCCAGCGTAGGCCGCAGCCACATATGAGTGCAGCACAGTTATTATGGTGGTTGGTGGTGGATGAAGCGGTCGGTGCGTCCTTAGTCCTTATGTGTCACTTCCCCCCATCCTCCAGCATAGGCCGCAGCCACATGTGAGTGCAGCACAGTTATTATGGTGGTTGGTGTTGGATGAAGCGGTCGGTGCGTCCTTAGTCCTTATGTGTCACTTCCCCCATCCCCCAGCGTAGGCCGCAGCCACATGTGAGTGCAGCACAGTTATTATGGTGGTTGGTGCTGGATGAAGCGGTCGGTGCGTCCTTAGTCCTTATGTGTCACTTCCCCCATCCTCCAGCGTAGGCCGCAGCCATATGTGAGTGCAGCACAGTTATTATGGTGGTTGGTGTTGGATGAAGCGGTCGGTGCGTCCTTAGTCCTTATGTGTCACTTCCCCCATCCCCCAGCGTAGGCCGCAGCCACATGTGAGTGCAGCACAGTTATTATGGTGGTTGGTGCTGGATGAAGCGGTCGGTGCGTCCTTAGTCCTTATGTGTCACTTCCCCCATCCTCCAGCGTAGGCCGCAGCCACATGTGAGTGCAGCACAGTTATTATGGTGGTTGGTGTTGGATGAAGCGGTCGGTGCGTCCTTAGTCCTTATGTGTCACTTCCCCCATTCCCCAGCGTAGGCCGCAGCCATATGTGAGTGCAGCACAGTTATTATGGTGGTTGGTGGTGGATGAAGCGGTCGGTGCGTCCTTAGTCCTTATGTGTCACTTCCCCCATCCCCCAGCGTAGGCCGCAGCCACATGTGAGTGCAGCACAGTTATTATGGTGGTTGGTGGTGGATGAAGCGGTCGGTGCGTCCTTAGTCCTTATGTGTCACTTCCCCCATCCCCCAGCGTAGGCCGCAGCCACATGTGAGTGCAGCACAGTTATTATGGTGGTTGGTGTTGGATGAAGCGGTCGGTGCGTCCTTAGTCCTCATGTGTCACTTCCACCATCCCCCAGCGTAGGCCGCAGCCACATGTGAGTGCAGCACAGTTATTATGGTGGTTGGTGGTGGATGAAGCGGTCGGTGCGTCCTTAGTCCTTATGTGTCACTTCTCCCATCCCCCAGCGTAGGCCGCAGCCACATGTGAGTGCAGCACAGTTATTATGGTGGTTGGTGCTGGATGAAGCGGTCGGTGCGTCCTTAGTCCTTATGTGTCACTTCCACCATCCCCCAGCGTAGGCCGCAGCCACATGTGAGTGCAGCACAGTTATTATGGTGGTTGGTGATGGATGAAGCGGTCGGTGCGTCCTTAGTCCTTATGTGTCACTTCCCCCATCCTCCAGCGTAGGCCGCAGCCACGTGAGTGCAGCACAGTTATTATGGTGGTTGGTGTTGGATGAAGCGGTCGGTGAGTCCTTAGTTCTTATGTGTCACTTCCCCCCATCCTCCAGCGTAGGCCGCAGCCACATGTGAGTGCAGCACAGTTATTATGGTGGTTGGTGTTGGATGAAGCGGTCGGTGCGTCCTTGGTCCTTATGTGTCACTTCCCCCCATCCCCCAGCGTAGGCCGCAGCCACATGTGAGTGCAGCACAGTTATTATGGTGGTTGGTGTTGGATGAAGCGGTCGGTGCGTCCTTAGTCCTTATGTGTCACTTCCCCCATTCCCCAGCGTAGGCCGCAGCCACATGTGAGTGCAGCACAGTTATTATGGTGGTTGGTGTTGGATGAAGCGGTCGGTGCGTCCTTAGTCCTTATGTGTCACTTCCCCCATCCCCCAGCGTAGGCCGCAGCCACATGTGAGTGCAGCACAGTTATTATGGTGGTTGGTGCTGGATGAAGCGGTCGGTGCGTCCTTAGTCCTTATGTCACTTCCCCCATCCTCCAGCGTAGGCCGCAGCCATATGTGAGTGCAGCACAGTTATTATGGTGGTTGGTGCTGGATGAAGCGGTCGGTGCGTCCTTAGTCCTTATGTGTCACTTCCCCCATCCCCCAGCGTAGGCCGCAGCCATATGTGAGTGCAGCACAGTTATTATGGTGGTTGGTGATGGATGAAGCGGTCGGTGCGTCCTTAGTCCTTATGTCACTTCCCCCATCCTCCAGCGTAGGCCGCAGCCATATGTGAGTGCAGCACCGTTATTATGGTGGTTGGTGTTGGATAAAGCGGTCGGTGCGTCCTTAGTCCTTATGTGTCACTTCCCCCATCCCCCAGCATAGGCCGCAGCCACATGTGAGTGCAGCACAGTTATTATGGTGGTTGGTGGTGGATGAAGCGGTCGGTGCGTCCTTACTCCTCATGTGTCACTTCTCCCATCCTCCAGCGTAGGCCGCAGCCACATGTGAGTGCAGCACAGTTATTATGGTGGTTGGTGTTGGATGAAGCGGTCGGTGCGTCCTTAGTCCTTATGTGTCACTTCCCCGATACCCCAGCGTAGGCCGCAGCCATATGTGAGTGCAGCACAGTTATTATGGTGGTTGGTGATGGATGAAGCGGTCGGTGCGTCCTTAGTCCTTATGTCACTTCCCCCATCCTCCAGCGTAGGCCGCAGCCATATGTGAGTGCAGCACCGTTATTATGGTGGTTGGTGTTGGATAAAGCGGTCGGTGCGTCCTTAGTCCTTATGTGTCACTTCCCCCATCCCCCAGCATAGGCCGCAGCCACATGTGAGTGCAGCACAGTTATTATGGTGGTTGGTGTTGGATAAAGCGGTCGGTGCGTCCTTAGTCCTTATGTGTCACTTCTCCCATCCTCCAGCGTAGGCCGCAGCCACATGTGAGTGCAGCACAGTTATTATGGTGGTTGGTGTTGGATGAAGCGGTCGGTGCGTCCTTAGTCCTTATGTGTCACTTCCCCGATACCCCAGCGTAGGCCGCAGCCACATGTGAGTGCAGCACACTTATTATGGTGGTTGGTGGTGGATGAAGCGGTCGGTGCGTCCTCACTCACTATGTGTCACTTCCCCCAGCGTAGGCCGCAGCCATATGTGAGTGCAGCACAGTTATTATGGTGGTTGGTGGTGGATGAAGCGGTCGGTGCGTCCTCACTCACTATGTGTCACTTCCCCCATCCCCCAGCGTAGGCTGCAGCCACATGTGAGTGCAGCACAGTTATTATGGTGGTTGGTGGTGGATGAAGCGGTCGGTGCGTCCTTAGTCCTTATGTGTCACTTCCCCCATCCTCCAGCGTAGGCCGCAGCCACATGTGAGTGCAGCACAGTTATTATGGTGGTTGATGTTGGATGAAGCTGTCGGTGCGTCCTTGGTCCTTATGTGTCACTTCCCCCCATCCTCCAGCGTAGGCCGCAGCCATATGTGAGTGCAGCACAGTTATTATGGTGGTTGGTGTTGGATGAAGCGGTCGGTGCGTCCTTAGTCCTTATGTGTCACTTCCCCCATCCCCCAGCGTAGGCCGCAGCCACATGTGAGTGCAGCACAGTTATTATGGTGGTTGGTGCTGGATGAAGCGGTCGGTGCGTCCTTAGTCCTTATGTGTCACTTCCCCCATCCTCCAGCGTAGGCCGCAGCCATATGTGAGTGCAGCACAGTTATTATGGTGGTTGGTGCTGGATGAAGCGGTCGGTGCGTCCTTAGTCCTTATGTGTCACTTCTCCCATCCCCCAGCGTAGGCCGCAGCCACATGTGAGTGCAGCACAGTTATTATGGTGGTTGGTGGTGGATGAAGCGGTCGGTGCGTCCTTAGTCCTTATGTGTCACTTCCCCCATCCCCCAGCGTAGGCCGCAGCCACATGTGAGTGCAGCACAGTTATTATGGTGGTTGGTGGTGGATGAAGCGGTCGGTGCGTCCTTAGTCCTTATGTGTCACTTCCCCCATCCTCCAGCGTAGGCCGCAGCCACATGTGAGTGCAGCACAGTTATTATGGTGGTTGGTGGTGGATGAAGCTGTCGGTGCGTCCTTGGTCCTTATGTGTCACTTCCCCCATCCTCCAGCGTAGGCCGCAGCCACATGTGAGTGGAGCACAGTTATTATGGTGGTTGGTGTTGGATGAAGCTGTCGGTGCGTCCTTGGTCCTTATGTGTCACTTCCCCCCATCCTCCAGCATAGGCCGCAGCCACATGTGAGTGCAGCACAGTTATTATGGTGGTTGGTGTTGGATGAAGCGGTCGGTGCGTCCTTAGTCCTTATGTGTCACTTCCCCCATCCCCCAGCGTAGGCCGCAGCCACATGTGAGTGCAGCACAGTTATTATGGTGGTTGGTGCTGGATGAAGCGGTCGGTGCGTCCTTAGTCCTTATGTGTCACTTCCCCCATCCTCCAGCGTAGGCCGCAGCCATATGTGAGTGCAGCACAGTTATTATGGTGGTTGGTGTTGGATGAAGCGGTCGGTGCGTCCTTAGTCCTTATGTGTCACTTCCCCCATTCCCCAGCGTAGGCCGCAGCCATATGTGAGTGCAGCACAGTTATTATGGTGGTTGGTGGTGGATGAAGCGGTCGGTGCGTCCTTAGTCCTTATGTGTCACTTCCCCCATCCCCCAGCGTAGGCCGCAGCCACATGTGAGTGCAGCACAGTTATTATGGTGGTTGGTGGTGGATGAAGCGGTCGGTGCGTCCTTAGTCCTTATGTGTCACTTCCCCCATCCCCCAGCGTAGGCCGCAGCCACATGTGAGTGCAGCACAGTTATTATGGTGGTTGGTGTTGGATGAAGCGGTCGGTGCGTCCTTAGTCCTCATGTGTCACTTCCACCATCCCCCAGCGTAGGCCGCAGCCACATGTGAGTGCAGCACAGTTATTATGGTGGTTGGTGGTGGATGAAGCGGTCGGTGCGTCCTTAGTCCTTATGTGTCACTTCTCCCATCCCCCAGCGTAGGCCGCAGCCACATGTGAGTGCAGCACAGTTATTATAGTGGTTGGTGGTGGATGAAGCGGTCGGTGCGTCCTTAGTCCTCATGTGTCACTTCCCCCATCCCCCAGCGTAGGCCGCAGCCACATGTGAGTGCAGCACAGTTATTATGGTGGTTGGTGCTGGATGAAGCGGTCGGTGCGTCCTTAGTCCTTATGTGTCACTTCCACCATCCCCCAGCGTAGGCCGCAGCCACATGTGAGTGCAGCACAGTTATTATGGTGGTTGGTGATGGATGAAGCGGTCGGTGCGTCCTTAGTCCTTATGTGTCACTTCCCCCATCCTCCAGCGTAGGCCGCAGCCACATGTGAGTGGAGCACAGTTATTATGGTGGTTGGTGTTGGATGAAGCGGTCGGTGCGTCCTTAGTCCTTATGTGTCACTTCCCCCATCCCCCAGCGTAGGCCGCAGCCACGTGAGTGCAGCACAGTTATTATGGTGGTTGGTGTTGGATGAAGCGGTCGGTGAGTCCTTAGTTCTTATGTGTCACTTCCCCCCATCCTCCAGCGTAGGCCGCAGCCACATGTGAGTGCAGCACAGTTATTATGGTGGTTGGTGTTGGATGAAGCGGTCGGTGCGTCCTTGGTCCTTATGTGTCACTTCCCCCTATCCCCCAGCGTAGGCCGCAGCCACATGTGAGTGCAGCACAGTTATTATGGTGGTTGGTGTTGGATGAAGCGGTCGGTGCGTCCTTAGTCCTTATGTGTCACTTCCCCCATTCCCCAGCGTAGGCCGCAGCCACATGTGAGTGCAGCACAGTTATTATGGTGGTTGGTGTTGGATGAAGCGGTCGGTGCGTCCTTAGTCCTTATGTGTCACTTCCCCCATCCCCCAGCGTAGGCCGCAGCCACATGTGAGTGCAGCACAGTTATTATGGTGGTTGGTGTTGGATGAAGCGGTCGGTGCGTCCTTAGTCCTTATGTGTCACTTCCCCCCATCCTCCAGCGTAGGCCGCAGCCACATGTGAGTGCAGCACAGTTATTATGGTGGTTGGTGCTGGATGAAGCGGTCGGTGCGTCCTTAGTCCTTATGTGTCACTTCCCCGATACCCCAGCGTAGGCCGCAGCCACATGTGAGTGCAGCACACTTATTATGGTGGTTGGTGGTGGATGAAGCGGTCGGTGCGTCCTCACTCACTATGTGTCACTTCCCCCATCCCCCAGCGTAGGCTGCAGCCACATGTGAGTGCAGCACAGTTATTATGGTGGTTGGTGGTGGATGAAGCGGTCGGTGCGTCCTTAGTCCTTATGTGTCACTTCCCCCATCCTCCAGCGTAGGCCGCAGCCACATGTGAGTGCAGCACAGTTATTATGGTGGTTGGTGGTGGATGAAGCTGTCGGTGCGTCCTTGGTCCTTATGTGTCACTTCCCCCATCCTCCAGCGTAGGCCGCAGCCACATGTGAGTGGAGCACAGTTATTATGGTGGTTGGTGTTGGATGAAGCTGTCGGTGCGTCCTTGGTCCTTATGTGTCACTTCCCCCCATCCTCCAGCATAGGCCGCAGCCACATGTGAGTGCAGCACAGTTATTATGGTGGTTGGTGTTGGATGAAGCGGTCGGTGCGTCCTTAGTCCTTATGTGTCACTTCCCCCATCCCCCAGCGTAGGCCGCAGCCACATGTGAGTGCAGCACAGTTATTATGGTGGTTGGTGCTGGATGAAGCGGTCGGTGCGTCCTTAGTCCTTATGTGTCACTTCCCCCATCCTCCAGCGTAGGCCGCAGCCATATGTGAGTGCAGCACAGTTATTATGGTGGTTGGTGCTGGATGAAGCGGTCGGTGCGTCCTTAGTCCTTATGTGTCACTTCCCCCATCCCCCAGCGTAGGCCGCAGCCATATGTGAGTGCAGCACAGTTATTATGGTGGTTGGTGATGGATGAAGCGGTCGGTGCGTCCTTAGTCCTTATGTCACTTCCCCCATCCTCCAGCGTAGGCCGCAGCCATATGTGAGTGCAGCACCGTTATTATGGTGGTTGGTGTTGGATGAAGCGGTCGGTGCGTCCTTAGTCCTTATGTGTCACTTCCCCCATTCCCCAGCGTAGGCCGCAGCCACATGTGAGTGCAGCACAGTTATTATGGTGGTTGGTGGTGGATGAAGCGGTCGGTGCGTCCTTACTCCTCATGTGTCACTTCTCCCATCCTCCAGCGTAGGCCGCAGCCACATGTGAGTGCAGCACAGTTATTATGGTGGTTGGTGTTGGATGAAGCGGTCGGTGCGTCCTTAGTCCTTATGTGTCACTTCCCCGATACCCCAGCGTAGGCCGCAGCCACATGTGAGTGCAGCACACTTATTATGGTGGTTGGTGGTGGATGAAGCGGTCGGTGCGTCCTCACTCACTATGTGTCACTTCCCCCAGCGTAGGCCGCAGCCATATGTGAGTGCAGCACAGTTATTATGGTGGTTGGTGGTGGATGAAGCGGTCGGTGCGTCCTTAGTCCTTATGTATCACTTCCCCCATCCCCCAGCGTAGGCCGCAGCCACATGTGAGTGCAGCACCGTTATTATGGTGGTTGGTGGTGGATGAAGCGGTCGGTGCGTCCTTAGTCCTCATGTGTCACTTCCCCCATCCCCCAGCGTAGGCCGCAGCCACATGTGAGTGCAGCACAGTTATTATGGTGGTTGGTGGTGGATGAAGCGGTCGGTGCGTCCTTAGTCCTTATGTGTCACTTCCCCCATCCCCCAGCGTAGGCCGCAGCCACATGTGAGTGCAGCACAGTTATTATGGTGGTTGGTGGTGGATGAAGCGGTCGGTGCGTCCTTAGTCCTTATGTGTCACTTCCCCCATCCTCCAGCGTAGGCCGCAGCCACATGTGAGTGGAGCACAGTTATTATGGTGGTTGGTGGTGGATGAAGCGGTCGGTGCGTCCTTACTCCTCATGTGTCACTTCTCCCATCCTCCAGCGTAGGCCGCAGCCACATGTGAGTGCTGCACAGTTATTATGGTGGTTGGTGTTGGATGAAGCGGTCGGTGCGTCCTTAGTCCTTATGTGTCACTTCCCCCATCCTCCAGCGTAGGCCGCAGCCACATGTGAGTGCAGCACAGTTATTATGGTGGTTGGTGGTGGATGAAGCGGTCGGTGCGTCCTTAGTCCTTATGTGTCACTTCCCCCATCCTCCAGCGTAGGCCGCAGCCACATATGAGTGCAGCACCGTTATTATGGTGGTTGGTGGTGGATGAAGCGGTCGGTGCGTCCTTAGTCCTCATGTGTCACTTCCCCCATCCCCCAGCGTAGGCCGCAGCCACATGTGAGTGGAGCACAGTTATTATGGTGGTTGGTGGTGGATGAAGCGGTCGGTGCGTCCTTACTCCTCATGTGTCACTTCTCCCATCCTCCAGCGTAGGCCGCAGCCACATGTGAGTGCTGCACAGTTATTATGGTGGTTGGTGTTGGATGAAGCGGTCGGTGCGTCCTTAGTCCTTATGTGTCACTTCCCCCATCCCCCAGCGTAGGCCGCAGCCACATGTGAGTGCAGCACAGTTATTATGGTGGTTGGTGGTGGATGAAGCGGTCGGTGCGTCCTTAGTCCTCATGTGTCACTTCTCCCATCCCCCAGCGTAGGCCGCAGCCACATGTGAGTGCAGCACAGTTATGGTGGTTGGTGGTGAATGAAGCGGTCGGTGCGTCCTTAGTCCTCATGTGTCACTTCCCCCATCCCCCAGCGTAGGCCGCAGCCACATGTGAGTGCAGCACAGTTATTATGGTCGTTAGTGGTGGATGAAGCGGTCGGTGCGTCCTTAGTCCTTATGTGTCACTTCTCCCATCCCCCAGCGTAGGCCGCAGCCACATGTGAGTGCAGCACAGTTATTATGGTGGTTGGTGGTGGATGAAGCGGTCGGTGCGTCCTTAGTCCTCATGTGTCACTTCTCCCATCCCCCAGCGTAGGCCGCAGCCACATGTGAGTGGAGCACAGTTATTATGGTGGTTGGTGGTGGATGAAGCGGTCGGTGCGTCCTTAGTCCTCATGTGTCACTTCTCCCATCCCCCAGCGTAGGCCGCAGCCACATGTGAGTGCAGCACAGTTATTATGGTCGTTAGTGGTGGATGAAGCGGTCGGTGCGTCCTTAGTCCTTATGTGTCACTTCTCCCATCCTCCAGCATAGGCCGCAGCCACATGTGAGTGCAGCACAGTTATTATGGTCGTTAGTGGTGAATGAAGCGGTCGGTGCGTCCTTAGTCCTTATGTGTCACTTCCCCCATCCCCCAGCGTAGGCCGCAGCCACATGTGAGTGCAGCACAGTTATTATGGTGGTTGGTGTTGGATGAAGCGGTCGGTGCGTCCTTAGTCCTTATGTGTCACTTCCCCCATTCCCCAGCGTAGGCCGCAGCCATATGTGAGTGCAGCACAGTTATTATGGTGGTTGGTGGTGGATGAAGCGGTCGGTGCGTCCTTAGTCCTTATGTGTCACTTCCCCCATCCCCCAGCGTAGGCCGCAGCCACATGTGAGTGCAGCACAGTTATTATGGTGGTTGGTGATGGATGAAGCGGTCGGTGCGTCCTTAGTCCTTATGTGTCACTTCCCCCCATCCTCCAGCATAGGCCGCAGCCACATGTGAGTGCAGCACAGTTATTATGGTGGTTGGTGTTGGATGAAGCGGTCGGTGCGTCCTTAGTCCTCATGTGTCACTTCCACCATCCCCCAGCGTAGGCCGCAGCCACATGTGAGTGCAGCACAGTTATTATGGTGGTTGGTGGTGGATGAAGCGGTCGGTGCGTCCTTGTTCCTTATGTGTCACTTCCCCGATACCCCAGCGTAGGCCGCAGCCACATGTGAGTGCAGCACAGTTATTATGGTCGTTAGTGGTGGATGAAGCGGTCGGTGCGTCCTTAGTCCTTATGTGTCACTTCTCCCATCCTCCAGCGTAGGCCGCAGCCACATGTGAGTGCAGCACAGTTATTATGGTCGTTAGTGGTGGATGAAGCGGTCGGTGCGTCCTTAGTCCTTATGTGTCACTTCTCCCATCCCCCAGCGTAGGCCGCAGCCACATGTGAGTGCAGCACAGTTATTATGGTGGTTGGTGGTGGATGAAGCGGTCGGTGCGTCCTTAGTCCTCATGTGTCACTTCCCCCATCCCCCAGCGTAGGCCGCAGCCACATGTGAGTGCAGCACAGTTATTATGGTGGTTGGTGGTGGATGAAGCGGTCGGTGCGTCCTTAGTCCTTATGTGTCACTTCCCCCATCCTCCAGCGTAGGCCGCAGCCACATGTGAGTGGAGCACAGTTATTATGGTGGTTGGTGTTGGATGAAGCGGTCGGTGCGTCCTTAGTCCTTATGTGTCACTTCCCCCATCCCCCAGCGTAGGCCGCAGCCACGTGAGTGCAGCACAGTTATTATGGTGGTTGGTGGTGGATGAATCGGTCGGTGAGTCCTTAGTTCTTATGTGTCACTTCCCCCCATCCTCCAGCGTAGGCCGCAGCCACATGTGAGTGCAGCACAGTTATTATGGTGGTTGGTGTTGGATGAAGCGGTCGGTGCGTCCTTGGTCCTTATGTGTCACTTCCCCCCATCCCCCAGCGTAGGCCGCAGCCACATGTGAGTGCAGCACAGTTATTATGGTGGTTGGTGTTGGATGAAGCGGTCGGTGAGTCCTTAGTTCTTATGTGTCACTTCCCCCCATCCCCCAGCGTAGGCCGCAGCCACATGTGAGTGCAGCACAGTTATTATGGTGGTTGGTGTTGGATGAAGCGGTCGGTGCGTCCTTGGTCCTTATGTGTCACTTCCCCCCATCCCCCAGCGTAGGCCGCAGCCACATGTGAGTGGAGCACAGTTATTATGGTGGTTGGTGTTGGATGAAGCGGTCGGTGAGTCCTTAGTTCTTATGTGTCACTTCCCCCCATCCTCCAGCGTAGGCCGCAGCCACATGTGAGTGCAGCACGGTTATTATGGTGGTTGGTGTTGGATGAAGCGGTCGGTGCGTCCTTAGTCCTTATGTGTCACTTCCCCCATTCCCCAGCGTAGGCCGCAGCCACATGTGAGTGCAGCACAGTTATTATGGTGGTTGGTGTTGGATGAAGCGGTCGGTGCGTCCTTAGTCCTTATGTGTCACTTCCCCCATTCCCCAGCGTAGGCCGCAGCCACATGTGAGTGCAGCACAGTTATTATGGTGGTTGGTGTTGGATGAAGCGGTCGGTGCGTCCTTAGTCCTTATGTGTCACTTCCCCCATCCCCCAGCGTAGGCCGCAGCCACATGTGAGTGCAGCACAGTTATTATGGTGGTTGGTGCTGGATGAAGCGGTCGGTGCGTCCTTAGTCCTTATGTCACTTCCCCCATCCTCCAGCGTAGGCCGCAGCCATATGTGAGTGCAGCACAGTTATTATGGTGGTTGGTGCTGGATGAAGCGGTCGGTGCGTCCTTAGTCCTTATGTGTCACTTCCCCCATCCCCCAGCGTAGGCCGCAGCCATATGTGAGTGCAGCACAGTTATTATGGTGGTTGGTGATGGATGAAGCGGTCGGTGCGTCCTTAGTCCTTATGTCACTTCCCCCATCCTCCAGCGTAGGCCGCAGCCATATGTGAGTGCAGCACCGTTATTATGGTGGTTGGTGTTGGATAAAGCGGTCGGTGCGTCCTTAGTCCTTATGTGTCACTTCCCCCATCCCCCAGCATAGGCCGCAGCCACATGTGAGTGCAGCACAGTTATTATGGTGGTTGGTGTTGGATGAAGCGGTCGGTGCGTCCTTAGTCCTTATGTGTCACTTCCCCGATACCCCAGCGTAGGCCGCAGCCACATGTGAGTGCAGCACACTTATTATGGTGGTTGGTGGTGGATGAAGCGGTCGGTGCGTCCTTACTCCTCATGTGTCACTTCTCCCATCCTCCAGCGTAGGCCGCAGCCACATGTGAGTGCAGCACACTTATTATGGTGGTTGGTGGTGGATGAAGCGGTCGGTGCGTCCTTACTCCTCATGTGTCACTTCTCCCATCCCCCAGCGTAGGCCGCAGCCACATGTGAGTGCAGCACAGTTATTATGGTGGTTGGTGTTGGATGAAGCGGTCGGTGCGTCCTTAGTCCTTATGTGTCACTTCCCCGATACCCCAGCGTAGGCCGCAGCCACATGTGAGTGCAGCACACTTATTATGGTGGTTGGTGGTGGATGAAGCGGTCGGTGCGTCCTCACTCACTATGTGTCACTTCCCCCAGCGTAGGCCGCAGCCATATGTGAGTGCAGCACAGTTATTATGGTGGTTGGTGGTGGATGAAGCGGTCGGTGCGTCCTCACTCACTATGTGTCACTTCCCCCATCCCCCAGCGTAGGCTGCAGCCACATGTGAGTGCAGCACAGTTATTATGGTGGTTGGTGGTGGATGAAGCGGTCGGTGCGTCCTTAGTCCTTATGTGTCACTTCCCCCATCCTCCAGCGTAGGCCGCAGCCACATGTGAGTGCAGCACAGTTATTATGGTGGTTGGTGGTGGATGAAGCGGTCGGTGCGTCCTTAGTCCTTATGTGTCACTTCCACCATCCCCCAGCGTAGGCCGCAGCCACATGTGAGTGCAGCACAGTTATTATGGTGGTTGGTGGTGGATGAAGCGGTCGGTGCGTCCTTAGTCCTTATGTGTCACTTCCCCCATCCTCCAGCGTAGGCCGCAGCCACATGTGAGTGCAGCACAGTTATTATGGTGGTTGGTGGTGGATGAAGCTGTCGGTGCGTCCTTGGTCCTTATGTGTCACTTCCCCCATCCTCCAGCGTAGGCCGCAGCCACATGTGAGTGGAGCACAGTTATTATGGTGGTTGGTGTTGGATGAAGCTGTCGGTGCGTCCTTGGTCCTTATGTGTCACTTCCCCCCATCCTCCAGCATAGGCCGCAGCCACATGTGAGTGCAGCACAGTTATTATGGTGGTTGGTGTTGGATGAAGCGGTCGGTGCGTCCTTAGTCCTTATGTGTCACTTCCCCCATCCCCCAGCGTAGGCCGCAGCCACATGTGAGTGCAGCACAGTTATTATGGTGGTTGGTGCTGGATGAAGCGGTCGGTGCGTCCTTAGTCCTTATGTGTCACTTCCCCCATCCTCCAGCGTAGGCCGCAGCCATATGTGAGTGCAGCACAGTTATTATGGTGGTTGGTGCTGGATGAAGCGGTCGGTGCGTCCTTAGTCCTTATGTGTCACTTCCCCCATCCCCCAGCGTAGGCCGCAGCCATATGTGAGTGCAGCACAGTTATTATGGTGGTTGGTGATGGATGAAGCGGTCGGTGCGTCCTTAGTCCTTATGTCACTTCCCCCATCCCCCAGCGTAGGCCGCAGCCACATGTGAGTGCAGCACCGTTATTATGGTGGTTGGTGTTGGATGAAGCGGTCGGTGCGTCCTTAGTCCTTATGTGTCACTTCCCCCATTCCCCAGCGTAGGCCGCAGCCACATGTGAGTGCAGCACAGTTATTATGGTGGTTGGTGGTGGATGAAGCGGTCGGTGCGTCCTTACTCCTCATGTGTCACTTCTCCCATCCTCCAGCGTAGGCCGCAGCCACATGTGAGTGCAGCACAGTTATTATGGTGGTTGGTGTTGGATGAAGCGGTCGGTGCGTCCTTAGTCCTTATGTGTCACTTCCCCGATACCCCAGCGTAGGCCGCAGCCACATGTGAGTGCAGCACACTTATTATGGTGGTTGGTGGTGGATGAAGCGGTCGGTGCGTCCTCACTCACTATGTGTCACTTCCCCCAGCGTAGGCCGCAGCCATATGTGAGTGCAGCACAGTTATTATGGTGGTTGGTGGTGGATGAAGCGGTCGGTGCGTCCTTAGTCCTTATGTATCACTTCCCCCATCCCCCAGCGTAGGCCGCAGCCACATGTGAGTGCAGCACCGTTATTATGGTGGTTGGTGGTGGATGAAGCGGTCGGTGCGTCCTTAGTCCTCATGTGTCACTTCCCCCATCCCCCAGCGTAGGCCGCAGCCACATGTGAGTGCAGCACAGTTATTATGGTGGTTGGTGGTGGATGAAGCGGTCGGTGCGTCCTTAGTCCTTATGTGTCACTTCCCCCATCCTCCAGCGTAGGCCGCAGCCACATGTGAGTGCAGCACAGTTATTATGGTGGTTGGTGATGGATGAAGCGGTCGGTGCGTCCTTAGTCCTTATGTGTCACTTCCCCCATCCCCCAGCGTAGGCCGCAGCCACATGTGAGTGCAGCACAGTTATTATGGTGGTTGGTGGTGGATGAAGCGGTCGGTGCGTCCTTAGTCCTTATGTGTCACTTCCCCCATCCTCCAGCGTAGGCCGCAGCCACATGTGAGTGGAGCACAGTTATTATGGTGGTTGGTGGTGGATGAAGCGGTCGGTGCGTCCTTACTCCTCATGTGTCACTTCTCCCATCCTCCAGCGTAGGCCGCAGCCACATGTGAGTGCTGCACAGTTATTATGGTGGTTGGTGTTGGATGAAGCGGTCGGTGCGTCCTTAGTCCTTATGTGTCACTTCCCCCATCCCCCAGCGTAGGCCGCAGCCACATGTGAGTGCAGCACAGTTATTATGGTGGTTGGTGTTGGATGAAGCGGTCGGTGCGTCCTTAGTCCTTATGTGTCACTTCCCCCATCCTCCAGCGTAGGCCGCAGCCACATGTGAGTGCAGCACAGTTATTATGGTGGTTGGTGGTGGATGAAGCGGTCGGTGCGTCCTTAGTCCTTATGTGTCACTTCCCCCATCCCCCAGCGTAGGCCGCAGCCACATGTGAGTGGAGCACAGTTATTATGGTGGTTGGTGGTGGATGAAGCGGTCGGTGCGTCCTTACTCCTCATGTGTCACTTCTCCCATCCTCCAGCGTAGGCCGCAGCCACATGTGAGTGCTGCACAGTTATTATGGTGGTTGGTGTTGGATGAAGCGGTCGGTGCGTCCTTAGTCCTTATGTGTCACTTCCCCCATCCCCCAGCGTAGGCCGCAGCCACATGTGAGTGCAGCACAGTTATTATGGTGGTTGGTGGTGGATGAAGCGGTCGGTGCGTCCTTAGTCCTCATGTGTCACTTCTCCCATCCCCCAGCGTAGGCCGCAGCCACATGTGAGTGGAGCACAGTTATTATGGTGGTTGGTGGTGAATGAAGCGGTCGGTGCGTCCTTAGTCCTCATGTGTCACTTCCCCCATCCCCCAGCGTAGGCCGCAGCCACATGTGAGTGCAGCACAGTTATTATGGTGGTTGGTGGTGGATGAAGCGGTCGGTGCGTCCTTAGTCCTTATGTGTCACTTCCCCCATCCCCCAGCGTAGGCCGCAGCCACATGTGAGTGCAGCACAGTTATTATGGTCGTTAGTGGTGGATGAAGCGGTCGGTGCGTCCTTAGTCCTTATGTGTCACTTCTCCCATCCCCCAGCGTAGGCCGCAGCCACATGTGAGTGCAGCACAGTTATTATGGTGGTTGGTGGTGGATGAAGCGGTCGGTGCGTCCTTAGTCCTCATGTGTCACTTCTCCCATCCCCCAGCGTAGGCCGCAGCCACATGTGAGTGCAGCACAGTTATGGTGGTTGGTGCTGGATGAAGCGGTCGGTGCGTCCTTAGTCCTCATGTGTCACTTCTCCCATCCTCCAGCATAGGCCGCAGCCACATGTGAGTGCAGCACAGTTATTATGGTGGTTGGTGCTGGATGAAGCGGTCAGTGCGTCCTTAGTCCTCATGTGTCACTTCCCCCATCCCCCAGCGTAGGCCGCAGCCACATGTGAGTGCAGCACAGTTATTATGGTGGTTGGTGGTGGATGAAGCGGTCGGTGCATCCTTAGTCCTTATGTGTCACTTCCCCCATCCCCCAGCGTAGGCTGCAGCCACATGTGAGTGCAGCACAGTTATTATGGTGGTTGGTGATGGATGAAGCGGTCGGTGCGTCCTTAGTCCTTATGTGTCACTTCCCCCATCCCCCAGCGTAGGCCGCAGCCACATGTGAGTGCAGCACAGTTATTATGGTCGTTAGTGGTGGATGAAGCGGTCGGTGCGTCCTTAGTCCTTATGTGTCACTTCCACCATCCCCCAGCATAGGCCGCAGCCACATGTGAGTGCAGCACAGTTATTATGGTGGTTGGTGTTGGATGAAGCGGTCGGTGCGTCCTTAGTCCTTATGTGTCACTTCCCCCATCCCCCAGCGTAGGCCGCAGCCACATGTGAGTGCTGCACAGTTATTATGGTGGTTGGTGTTGGATGAAGCGGTCGGTGCGTCCTTAGTCCTTATGTGTCACTTCCCCCATCCCCCAGCGTAGGCCGCAGCCACATGTGAGTGCAGCACAGTTATTATGGTGGTTGGTGTTGGATGAAGCGGTCGGTGCGTCCTTAGTCCTTATGTGTCCCTTCCCCCCCATCCCCCAGCGTAGGCCGCAGCCACATGTGAGTGCAGCACAGTTATTATGGTGGTTGGTGTTGGATGAAGCGGTCGGTGCGTCCTCACTCACTATGTGTCACTTCCCCCATTCCCCAGCGTAGGCCGCAGCCACATGTGAGTGCAGCACAGTTATTATGGTGGTTGGTGTTGGATGAAGCGGTCGGTGCGTCCTTAGTCCTTATGTGTCACTTCCCCCATCCCCCAGCGTAGGCCGCAGCCACATGTGAGTGCAGCACAGTTATTATGGTGGTTGGTGTTGGATGAAGCGGTCGGTGCGTCCTTAGTCCTTATGTGTCACTTCCCCCATCCCCCAGCGTAGGCCGCAGCCATATGTGAGTGCAGCACGGTTATTATGGTGGTTGGTGGTGGATGAAGCGGTCGGTGCGTCCTTGTTCCTTATGTGTCACTTCCACCATCCCCCAGCATAGGCCGCAGCCACATGTGAGTGCAGCACACTTATTATGGTGGTTTGTGTTGGATGAAGCGGTCGGTGCGTCCTTAGTCCTTATGTGTCACTTCCCCCATCCCCCAGCGTAGGCCGCAGCCACATGTGAGTGCAGCACAGTTATTATGGTGGTTGGTGTTGGATGAAGCGGTCGGTGCGTCCTTAGTCCTTATGTGTCACTTCCCCCATCCCCCAGCGTAGGCCGCAGCCATATGTGAGTGCAGCACGGTTATTATGGTGGTTGGTGGTGGATGAAGCGGTCGGTGCGTCCTTGTTCCTTATGTGTCACTTCCACCATCCCCCAGCATAGGCCGCAGCCACATGTGAGTGCAGCACACTTATTATGGTGGTTTGTGTTGGATGAAGCGGTCGGTGCGTCCTTAGTCCTCATGTGTCACTTCCCCCATCCTCCAGCGTAGGCCGCAGCCACATGTGAGTGCTGCACAGTTATTATGGTGGTTGGTGTTTGATGAAGCGGTCGGTGCGTCCTTAGTCCTTATGTGTCCCTTCCCCCCCATCCCCCAGCGTAGGCCGCAGCCACATGTGAGTGCAGCACAGTTATTATGGTGGTTGGTGTTGGATGAAGCGGTCGGTGCGTCCTTAGTCCTTATGTGTCACTTCTCCCATCCTCCAGCGTAGGCCGCAGCCACATGTGAGTGCAGCACAGTTATTATGGTGGTTGGTGTTGGATGAAGCGGTCGGTGCGTCCTTAGTCCTTATGTGTCACTTCCCCCATCCCCCAGCGTAGGCCGCAGCCACATGTGAGTGCAGCACAGTTATTATGGTGGTTGGTGGTGGATGAAGCGGTCGGTGCGTCCTTAGTCCTTATGTGTCACTTCCCCCCATCCTCCAGCGTAGGCCGCAGCCACATGTGAGTGCAGCACAGTTATTATGGTGGTTGGTGGTGGATGAAGCGGTCGGTGCGTCCTTAGTCCTTATGTGTCACTTCTCCCATCCCCCAGCGTAGGCCGCAGCCACATGTGAGTGCAGCACAGTTATTATGGTGGTTGGTGGTGAATGAAGCGGTCGGTGCGTCCTTAGTCCTTATGTGTCACTTCCCCCATCCTCCAGCGTAGGCTGCAGCCACATGTGAGTGCAGCACAGTTATTCTGGTGGTTGGTGTTGGATGAAGCGGTCGGTGCGTCCTTAGTCCTTATGTGTCACTTCTCCCATCCCCCAGCGTAGGCCGCAGCCACATATGAGTGCAGCACAGTTATTATGGTGGTTGGTGTTGGATGAAGCGGTCGGTGCGTCCTTAGTCCTTATGTGTCACTTCCCCCATCCCCCAGCGTAGGCCGCAGCCACATGTGAGTGCAGCACAGATATTATGGTGGTTGGTGGTGGATGAAGCGTTCGGTGCGTCCTTAGTCCTTATGTGTCACTTCCCCCATCCCCCAGCGTAGGCCGCAGCCACATGTGAGTGCAGCACAGTTATTATGGTGGTTGGTGGTGGATGAAGCGGTCGGTGCGTCCTTAGTCCTTATGTGTCACTTCCCCCATCCCCCAGCGTAGGCTGCAGCCACATGTGAGTGCAGCACAGTTATTCTGGTGGTTGGTGGTGGATGAAGCGGTCGGTGCGTCCTTAGTCCTTATGTGTCACTTCCCCCATTCCCCAGCGTAGGCCGCAGCCACATGTGAGTGCAGCACAGTTATTCTGGTGGTTGGTGGTGGATGAAGCGGTCGGTGCGTCCTTAGTCCTTATGTGTCACTTCCCCCATCCTCCAGCGTAGGCCGCAGCCACATGTGAGTGCAGCACAGTTATTATGGTGGTTGGTGTTGGATGAAGCGTTCGGTGCGGCCTTAGTCCTTATGTGTCACTTCCCCCATTCCCCAGCATAGGCCGCAGCCACATGTGAGTGCAGCACAGTTGTTCTGGTGGTTGGTGTTGGATGAAGCGGTCGGTGCGTCCTTAGTCCTTATGTGTCACTTCCCCCATCCCCCAGCGTAGGCTGCAGCCACATGTGAGTGCAGCACAGTTATTATGGTGGTTGGTGGTGGATGAAGCGGTCGGTGCGTCCTTAGTCCTTATGTGTCACTTCCCCCATCCCCCAGCGTAGGCCGCAGCCACATGTGAGTGCAGCACAGTTATTATGGTGGTTGGTGGTGGATGAAGCGGTCGGTGCGTCCTTAGTCCTTATGTGTCACTTCCCCCATTCCCCAGCGTAGGCCGCAGCCACATGTGAGTGCAGCACAGTTATTATGGTGGTTGGTGGTGGATGAAGCGGTCGGTGCGTCCTTAGTCCTTATGTGTCACTTCCCCCATCCCCCAGCATAGGCCGCAGCCACATGTGAGTGCAGCACAGTTATTATGGTGGTTGGTGGTGGATGAAGCGGTCGGTGCGTCCTTAGTCCTCATGTGTCACTTCTCCCATCCCCCAGCGTAGGCCGCAGCCACATGTGAGTGCAGCACAGTTATTATGGTGGTTGGTGTTGGATGAAGCGGTCGGTGCGTCCTTAGTCCTTATGTGTCACTTCCCCCATCCCCCAGCATAGGCCGCAGCCACATGTGAGTGCAGCACGGTTATTATGGTGGTTGGTGGTGGATGAAGCGGTCGGTGCGTCCTTAGTCCTCATGTGTCACTTCTCCCATCCTCCAGCGTAGGCCGCAGCCACATGTGAGTGCAGCACAGTTATTATGGTGGTTGGTGGTGGATGAAGCGGTCGGTGCGTCCTTAGTCCTTATGTGTCACTTCCCCCATCCCCCAGCATAGGCCGCAGCCACATGTGAGTGCAGCACAGTTATTATGGTGTTTGGTGGTGGATGAAGCGGTCGGTGCGTCCTTAGTCCTCATGTGTCACTTCCCCCATCCCCCAGCGTAGGCCGCAGCCACATGTGAGTGCAGCACAGTTATTATGGTGGTTGGTGCTGGATGAAGCGGTCGGTGCGTCCTTAGTCCTTATGTGTCACTTCCCCCATCCCCCAGCGTAGGCCGCAGCCACATGTGAGTGCAGCACAGTTATTATGGTGGTTGGTGGTGGATGAAGCGGTCGGTGCGTCCTTAGTCCTTATGTGTCACTTCCCCCCATCCCCCAGCGTAGGCCGCAGCCACATGTGAGTGCAGCACAGTTATTATGGTGGTTGGTGGTGGATGAAGCGGTCAGTGCGTCCTTAGTCCTTATGTGTCACTTCCCCCATCCTCCAGCGTAGGCCGCAGCCACATGTGAGTGCAGCACAGTTATTATGGTGGTTGGTGTTGGATGAAGCGGTCGGTGCGTCCTTGTTCCTTATGTGTCACTTCCCCGATACCCCAGCGTAGGCCGCAGCCACATGTGAGTGGAGCACAGTTATTATGGTGGTTGGTGTTGGATGAAGCGGTCGGTGCGTCCTTAGTCCTTATGTGTCACTTCCCCCATCCCCCAGCGTAGGCCGCAGCCACATGTGAGTGGAGCACAGTTATTATGGTGGTTGGTGTTGGATGAAGCGGTCGGTGCGTCCTTAGTCCTTATGTGTCACTTCCCACATCCCCCAGCGTAGGCCGCAGCCACATGTGAGTGCAGCACAGTTATTATGGTGGTTGGTGGTGGATGAAGCGGTCGGTGCGTCCTTAGTCCTTATGTGTCACTTCCCCCATCCCCCAGCGTAGGCCGCAGCCACATGTGAGTGCAGCACAGTTATTATGGTGGTTGGTGGTGGATGAAGCGGTCGGTGCGTCCTTAGTCCTTATGTGTCACTTCCCCCATCCTCCAGCGTAGGCCGCAGCCACATGTGAGTGCAGCACAGTTATTATGGTGGTTGGTGTTGGATGAAGCGGTCGGTGCGTCCTTAGTCCTTATGTGTCACTTCCCCCATCCTCCAGCGTAGGCCGCAGCCACATGTGAGTGCAGCACAGTTATTATGGTGGTTGGTGGTGGATGAAGCGGTCGGTGCGTCCTTAGTCCTTATGTGTCACTTCCCCCATCCCCCAGCGTAGGCCGCAGCCACATGTGAGTGGAGCACAGTTATTATGGTGGTTGGTGGTGGATGAAGCGGTCGGTGCGTCCTTAGTCCTTATGTGTCACTTCCCCCATCCCCCAGCGTAGGCCGCAGCCATATGTGAGTGCCGCACAGTTATTATGGTGGTTGGTGGTGGATGAAGCGGTCGGTGCGTCCTCACTCACTATGTGTCACTTCCCCCATCCCCCAGCGTAGGCCGCAGCCACATGTGAGTGCAGCACAGTTATTATGGTGGTTGGTGTTGGATGAAGCGGTCGGTGCGTCCTTAGTCCTTATGTGTCACTTCCCCCATCCCCCAGCGTAGGCTGCAGCCACATGTGAGTGCAGCACAGTTATTATGGTGGTTGGTGTTGGATGAAGCGGTCGGTGCGTCCTTAGTCCTTATGTGTCACTTCCCCCATCCCCTAGCGTAGGCCGCAGCCACATGTGAGTGCAGCACAGTTATTATGGTGGTTGGTGATGGATGAAGCGGTCGGTGCGTCCTTAGTCCTTATGTGTCACTTCTCCCATCCCCCAGCGTAGGCCGCAGCCACATGTGAGTGCAGCACAGTTATTATGGTGGTTGGTGATGGATGAAGCGGTCGGTGCGTCCTTAGTCCTTATGTGTCACTTCTCCCATCCCCCAGCGTAGGCCGCAGCCACATGTGAGTGCAGCACAGTTATTATGGTGGTTGGTGGTGGATGAAGCGGTCGGTGAGTCCTTAGTCCTTATGTGTCACTTCCACCATCCCCCAGCGTAGGCCGCAGCCACATGTGAGTGGAGCACAGTTATTATGGTGGTTGGTGTTGGATGAAGCGGTCGGTGCGTCCTTAGTCCTTATGTCACTTCCCCCATCCTCCAGCGTAGGCCGCAGCCACATGTGAGTGCAGCACAGTTATTATGGTGGTTGGTGTTGGATGAAGCGGTCGGTGCGTCCTTAGTCCTTATGTCACTTCCCCCATCCTCCAGCGTAGGCCGCAGCCACATGTGAGTGCAGCACAGTTATTATGGTGGTTGGTGATGGATGAAGCGGTCGGTGCGTCCTTAGTCCTTATGTCACTTCCCCCATCCCCCAGCGTAGGCTGCAGCCACATGTGAGTGCTGCACAGTTATTATGGTGGTTGGTGTTGGATGAAGCGGTCGGTGCGTCCTTAGTCCTTATGTGTCACTTCCCCCATTCCCCAGCGTAGGCCGCAGCCATATGTGAGTGCAGCACAGTTATTATGGTGGTTGGTGGTGGATGAAGCGGTCGGTGCGTCCTCACTCACTATGTGTCACTTCCCCCATCCCAGGCTGCAGCCACATGTGAGTGCAGCACAGTTATTATGGTGGTTGGTGGTGGATGAAGCGGTCGGTGCGTCCTTAGTCCTTATGTGTCACTTCCCCCATCCCCCAGCGTAGGCCGCAGCCATATGTGAGTGCAGCACAGTTATTATGGTGGTTGGTGGTGGATGAAGCGGTCGGTGCGTCCTTAGTCCTTATGTGTCACTTCCCCCATCCCCCATCGTAGGCCGCAGCCACATGTGAGTGCAGCACAGTTATTATGGTGGTTGGTGTTGGATGAAGCGGTCGGTGCGTCCTTAGTCCTTATGTGTCACTTCCCCCATCCCCCATCGTAGGCCGCAGCCACATGTGAGTGCAGCACAGTTATTATGGTGGTTGGTGCTGGATGAAGCGGTCGGTGCGTCCTTATGTGTCACTTCCCTCATCCCCCAGCATAGGCCGCAGCCACATGTGAGTGCAGCACAGTTATTATGGTGGTTGGTGCTGGATGAAGCGGTCGGTGCGTCCTTATGTGTCACTTCCCTCATCCCCCAGCATAGGCCGCAGCCACATGTGAGTGCAGCACAGTTATTATGGTGGTTGGTGGTGGATGAAGCGGTCGGTGCGTCCTTGTTCCTTATGTGTCACTTCCCCCATCCCCCAGCGTAGGCCGCAGCCACATGTGAGTGCAGCACAGTTATTATGGTGGTTGGTGTTGGATGAAGCGGTCGGTGCGTCCTTAGTCCTTATGTGTCACTTCCCCCAACCCCCAGCGTAGGCCGCAGCCACATGTGAGTGCAGCACAGTTATTCTGGTGGTTGGTGTTGGATGAAGCGGTCGGTGCGTCCTTAGCCCTTATGTGTCACTTCCCCCATCCCCCAGCGTAGGCCGCAGCCACATGTGAGTGCCGCACAGTTATTAAGGTGGTTGGTGTTGGATGAAGCGGTCGGTGCGTCCTTAGTCCTCATGTGTCACTTCCCTCATCCCCCAGCGTAGGCCGCAGCCACATGTGAGTGCAGCACCGTTATTATGGTGGTTGGTGGTGGATGAAGCGGTCGGTGCGTCCTTAGTCCTCATGTGTCACTTCCCCCATCCCCCAGCGTAGGCCGCAGCCACATGTGAGTGCAGCACAGTTATTATGGTGGTTGGTGGTGGATGAAGCGGTCGGTGCGTCCTTAGTCCTTATGTGTCACTTCTCCCATCCTCCAGCGTAGGCCGCAGCCACATGTGAGTGCAGCACCGTTATTATGGTGGTTGGTGGTGGATGAAGCGGTCGGTGCGTCCTTAGTCCTTATGTGTCACTTCCCCGATACCCCAGCGTAGGCCGCAGCCACATGTGAGTGCAGCACAGTTATTATGGTGGTTGGTGGTGGATGAAGCGGTCGGTGCGTCCTCACTCACTATGTGTCACTTCCCCCAGCGTAGGCCGCAGCCATATGTGAGTGCAGCACAGTTATTATGGTGGTTGGTGTTGGATGAAGCGGTCGGTGCGTCCTTAGTCCTTATGTGTCACTTCCCCCATCCCCCAGCGTAGGCCGCAGCCACATGTGAGTGCAGCACAGTTATTATGGTGGTTGGTGGTGGATGAAGCGGTCGGTGCGTCCTTAGTCCTTATGTGTCACTTCCCCCATCCTCCAGCGTAGGCCGCAGCCACATATGAGTGCAGCACCGTTATTATGGTGGTTGGTGTTGGATGAAGCGGTCGGTGCGTCCTTAGTCCTTATGTGTCACTTCCCCCATCCTCCAGCGTAGGCCGCAGCCACATGTGAGTGCCGCACAGTTATTATGGTGGTTGGTTTTGGATGAAGCGGTCGGTGCGTCCTTAGTCCTCATGTGTCACTTCCCTCATCCCCCAGCGTAGGCCGCAGCCACATGTGAGTGTAGCACAGTTATTAAGGTGGTTGGTGTTGGATGAAGCGGTCGGTGCGTCCTTAGTCCTCATGTGTCACTTCCCCCATCCCCCAGCGTAGGCCGCAGCCACATGTGAGTGCAGCACCGTTATTATGGTGGTTGGTGGTGGATGAAGCGGTCGGTGCGTCCTTAGTCCTCATGTGTCACTTCCCCCATCCCCCAGCGTAGGCCGCAGCCACATGTGAGTGCAGCACAGTTATTATGGTGGTTGGTGGTGGATGAAGCGGTCGGTGCGTCCTTAGTCCTTATGTGTCACTTCTCCCATCCTCCAGCGTAGGCCGCAGCCACATGTGAGTGCAGCACAGTTATTATGGTGGTTGGTGTTGGATGAAGCGGTCGGTGCGTCCTTAGTCCTTATGTGTCACTTCCCCGATACCCCAGCGTAGGCCGCAGCCACATGTGAGTGCAGCACACTTATTATGGTGGTTGGTGGTGGATGAAGCGGTCGGTGCGTCCTCACTCACTATGTGTCACTTCTCCCATCCTCCAGCGTAGGCCGCAGCCACATGTGAGTGCAGCACAGTTATTATGGTGGTTGGTGTTGGATGAAGCGGTCGGTGCGTCCTTAGTCCTTATGTGTCACTTCCCCGATACCCCAGCGTAGGCCGCAGCCACATGTGAGTGCAGCACACTTATTATGGTGGTTGGTGGTGAATGAAGCGGTCGGTGCGTCCTTAGCCCTTATGTGTCACTTCCCCCATCCTCCAGCGTAGGCCGCAGCCATATGTGAGTGCAGCACAGTTATTATGGTGGTTGGTGGTGGATGAAGCGGTCGGTGCGTCCTTAGTCCTTATGTGTCACTTCTCCCATCCTCCAGCGTAGGCCGCAGCCACATGTGAGTGCTGCACAGTTATTATGGTGGTTGGTGTTGGATGAAGCGGTCGGTGCGTCCTTAGTCCTTATGTGTCACTTCCCCCATCCCCCAGCGTAGGCCGCAGCCACATGTGAGTGCAGCACAGTTATTATGGTGGTTGGTGGTGGATGAAGCGGTCGGTGCGTCCTTAGTCCTCATGTGTCACTTCTCCCATCCCCCAGCGTAGGCCGCAGCCACATGTGAGTGCAGCACAGTTATTATGGTGGTTGGTGGTGAATGAAGCGGTCGGTGCGTCCTTAGTCCTCATGTGTCACTTCCCCCATCCCCCAGCGTAGGCCGCAGCCACATGTGAGTGCAGCACAGTTATTATGGTGGTTGGTGGTGGATGAAGCGGTCGGTGCGTCCTTAGTCCTTATGTGTCACTTCCCCCATCCCCCAGCGTAGGCCGCAGCCACATGTGAGTGGAGCACAGTTATTATGGTGGTTGGTGATGGATGAAGCGGTCGGTGCGTCCTTAGTCCTTATGTGTCACTTCTCCCATCCCCCAGCGTAGGCCGCAGCCACATGTGAGTGCAGCACAGTTATTATGGTGGTTGGTGTTGGATGAAGCGGTCGGTGAGTCCTTAGTCCTTATGTGTCACTTCTCCCATCCCCCAGCGTAGGCCGCAGCCACATGTGAGTGCAGCACAGTTATTATGGTGGTTGGTGATGGATGAAGCGGTCGGTGCGTCCTTAGTCCTTATGTGTCACTTCTCCCATCCCCCAGCGTAGGCTGCAGCCACATGTGAGTGCAGCACAGTTATTATGGTGGTTGGTGGTGGATGAAGCGGTCGGTGCGTCCTTAGTCCTTATGTGTCACTTCCACCATCCCCCAGCGTAGGCCGCAGCCACATGTGAGTGCAGCACAGTTATTATGGTGGTTGGTGTTGGATGAAGCGGTCGGTGCGTCCTTAGTCCTTATGTGTCACTTCCCCCATCCTCCAGCGTAGGCCGCAGCCACATGTGAGTGCAGCACAGTTATTATGGTGGTTGGTGCTGGATGAAGCGGTCGGTGCGTCCTTAGTCCTTATGTGTCACTAGCCCCATCCCCCAGCGTAGGCCGCAGCCACATGTGAGTGGAGCACAGTTATTATGGTTGTTGGTGTTGGATGAAGCGGTCGGTGCGTCCTTAGTCCTTATGTGTCACTTCCCCCATCCTCCAGCGTAGGCCGCAGCCACATGTGAGTGCAGCACAGTTATTATGGTGGTTGGTGCTGGATGAAGCGGTCGGTGCGTCCTTAGTCCTTATGTGTCACTTCCACCATCCCCCAGCATAGGCCGCAGCCACATGTGAGTGCAGCACAGTTATTGTGGTTGGTGCTGGATGAAGCGGTCGGTGCGTCCTTAGTCCTTATGTGTCACTAGCCCCATCCCCCAGCGTAGGCCGCAGCCACATGTGAGTGCAGCACAGTTATTATGATGGTTGGTGGTGAATGAAGCGGTCGGTGCGTCCTTAGTCCTTATGTGTCACTTCCCCCATCCTCCAGCGTAGGCCGCAGCCACATGTGAGTGCAGCACAGTTATGGTGGTTGGTGGTGGATGAAGCGGTCGGTGCGTCCTTAGTCCTTATGTGTCACTTCCCCCATCCTCCAGCGTAGGCCGCAGCCACATGTGAGTGCAGCACAGTTATTCTGGTGGTTGGTGGTGGATGAAGCGGTCGGTGCGTCCTTAGTCCTTATGTGTCACTTCCCCCATCCTCCAGCGTAGGCCGCAGCCACATGTGAGTGCAGCACAGTTATTATGGTGGTTGGTGCTGGATGAAGCGGTCGGTGCGTCCTTATGTGTCACTTTCCTCATCCCCCAGCATAGGCCGCAGCCACATGTGAGTGCAGCACAGTTATTATGGTGGTTGGTGGTGGATGAAGCGGTCGGTGCGTCCTTGTTCCTTATGTGTCACTTACCCCATCCCCCAGCGTAGGCCGCAGCCACATGTGAGTGCCGCACAGTTATTATGGTGGTTGGTGTTGGATGAAGCGGTCGGTGCGTCCTTAGTCCTTATGTGTCACTTCTCCCATCCCCCAGCGTAGGCCGCAGCCACATGTGAGTGCAGCACAGTTATTATGGTGGTTGGTGGTGGATGAAGCGGTCGGTGCGTCCTTACTCCTCATGTGTCACTTCTCCCATCCCCCAGCGTAGGCCGCAGCCACATGTGAGTGCAGCACAGTTATTATGGTGGTTGGTGATGGATGAAGCGGTCGGTGCGTCCTTAGTCCTTATGTGTCACTTCCCCGATACCCCAGCGTAGGCCGCAGCCACATGTGAGTGCAGCACACTTATTATGGTGGTTGGTGGTGGATGAAGCGGTCGGTGCGTCCTCACTCACTATGTGTCACTTCCCCCATCCCCCAGCGTAGGCTGCAGCCACATGTGAGTGCAGCACAGTTATTATGGTGGTTGGTGGTGGATGAAGCGGTCGGTGCGTCCTTAGTCCTTATGTGTCACTTCCCCCATCCCCCAGCGTAGGCCGCAGCCACATGTGAGTGCAGCACAGTTATTATGGTGGTTGGTGGTGGATGAAGCGGTCGGTGCGTCCTTAGTCCTTATGTGTCACTTCCCCCATCCTCCAGCGTAGGCCGCAGCCACATATGAGTGCAGCACCGTTATTATGGTGGTTGGTGGTGGATGAAGCGGTCGGTGCGTCCTTAGTCCTCATGTGTCACTTCCCCCATCCCCCAGCGTAGGCCGCAGCCACATGTGAGTGGAGCACAGTTATTATGGTGGTTGGTGGTGGATGAAGCGGTCGGTGCGTCCTTACTCCTCATGTGTCACTTCTCCCATCCTCCAGCGTAGGCCGCAGCCACATGTGAGTGCAGCACAGTTATTATGGTGGTTGGTGGTGGATGAAGCGGTCGGTGCGTCCTTAGTCCTCATGTGTCACTTCTCCCATCCCCCAGCGTAGGCCGCAGCCACATGTGAGTGCAGCACAGTTATTATGGTGGTTGGTGGTGGATGAAGCGGTCGGTGCGTCCTTAGTCCTTATGTGTCACTTCTCCCATCCCCCAGCGTAGGCCGCAGCCACATGTGAGTGCAGCACAGTTATTATGGTGGTTGGTGGTGGATGAAGCGGTCGGTGCGTCCTTAGTCCTTATGTGTCACTTCTCCCATCCCCCAGCGTAGGCCGCAGCCACATGTGAGTGCAGCACAGTTATTATGGTGGTTGGTGGTGGATGAAGCGGTCGGTGCGTCCTTAGTCCTTATGTGTCACTTCCCCCATCCCCCAGCGTAGGCCGCAGCCACATGTGAGTGCAGCACAGTTATTATGGTGGTTGGTGGTGGATGAAGCGGTCGGTGCGTCCTTAGTCCTTATGTGTCACTTCTCCCATCCCCCAGCGTAGGCCGCAGCCACATGTGAGTGCAGCACAGTTATTATGGTGGTTGGTGTTGGATGAAGCGGTCGGTGCGTCCTTAGTCCTTATGTGTCACTTCCCCCATCCCCCAGCGTAGGCCGCAGCCACATGTGAGTGCAGCACAGTTATTATGGTGGTTGGTGGTGGATGAAGCGGTCGGTGCGTCCTTAGTCCTCATGTGTCACTTCTCCCATCCCCCAGCGTAGGCCGCAGCCACATGTGAGTGCAGCACAGTTATTATGGTGGTTGGTGGTGGATGAAGCGGTCGGTGCGTCCTTAGTCCTTATGTGTCACTTCTCCCATCCCCCAGCGTAGGCCGCAGCCACATGTGAGTGCAGCACAGTTATTATGGTGGTTGGTGGTGGATGAAGCGGTCGGTGCGTCCTTAGTCCTTATGTGTCACTTCTCCCATCCCCCAGCGTAGGCCGCAGCCACATGTGAGTGCAGCACAGTTATTATGGTGGTTGGTGGTGGATGAAGCGGTCGGTGCGTCCTTAGTCCTTATGTGTCACTTCCCCCATCCCCCAGCGTAGGCCGCAGCCACATGTGAGTGCAGCACAGTTATTATGGTGGTTGGTGGTGGATGAAGCGGTCGGTGCGTCCTTAGTCCTTATGTGTCACTTCTCCCATCCCCCAGCGTAGGCCGCAGCCACATGTGAGTGCAGCACAGTTATTATGGTGGTTGGTGTTGGATGAAGCGGTCGGTGCGTCCTTAGTCCTTATGTGTCACTTCCCCCATCCTCCAGCGTAGGCCGCAGCCACATGTGAGTGCAGCACAGTTATTATGGTGGTTGGTGGTGGATGAAGCGGTCGGTGCGTCCTTAGTCCTTATGTGTCACTAGCCCCATCCCCCAGCGTAGGCCGCAGCCACATGTGAGTGGAGCACAGTGATTATGGTTGTTGGTGTTGGATGAAGCGGTCGGTGCGTCCTTAGTCCTTATGTGTCACTTCCCCCATCCTCCAGCGTAGGCCGCAGCCACATGTGAGTGCAGCACAGTTATTATGGTGGTTGGTGCTGGATGAAGCGGTCGGTGCGTCCTTAGTCCTTATGTGTCACTTCCACCATCCCCCAGCATAGGCCGCAGCCACATGTGAGTGGAGCACAGTTATTATGGTGGTTGGTGTTGGATGAAGCGGTCGGTGCGTCCTTAGTCCTTATGTGTCACTAGCCCCATCCCCCAGCGTAGGCCGCAGCCACATGTGAGTGCAGCACCGTTATTATGGTGGTTGGTGATGGATGAAGCGGTCGGTGCGTCCTTAGTCCTTATGTGTCACTAGCCCCATCCCCCAGCGTAGGCCGCAGCCACATGTGAGTGCAGCACCGTTATTATGGTGGTTGGTGATGGATGAAGCGGTCGGTGCGTCCTTAGTCCTTATGTGTCACTAGCCCCATCCCCCAGCGTAGGCCGCAGCCACATGTGAGTGCAGCACAGTTATTATGGTGGTTGGTGTTGGATGAAGCGGTCGGTGCGTCCTTAGTCCTTATGTGTCACTTCCCCCATCCCCCAGCGTAGGCCGCAGCCACATGTGAGTGCAGCACAGTTATTATGATGGTTGGTGGTGAATGAAGCGGTCGGTGCGTCCTTAGTCCTTATGTGTCACTTCTCCCATCCTCCAGCGTAGGCCGCAGCCACATGTGAGTGCAGCACAGTTATTCTGGTGGTTGGTGGTGGATGAAGCGGTCGGTGCGTCCTTAGTCCTTATGTGTCACTTCCCCCATCCTCCAGCGTAGGCCGCAGCCACATGTGAGTGCAGCACAGTTATGGTGGTTGGTGCTGGATGAAGCGGTCGGTGCGTCCTTAGTCCTTATGTGTCACTTCCCCATCCCCCAGCGTAGGCCGCAGCCACATGTGAGTGGAGCACAGTTATTATGGTGGTTGGTGGTGGATGAAGCGGTCGGTGCGTCCTTAGTCTTTATGTGTCACTTCCCCCATCCCCCAGCGTAGGCCGCAGCCATATGTGAGTGCCGCACAGTTATTATGGTGGTTGGTGTTGGATGAAGCGGTCGGTGCGTCCTTAGCCCTTATGTGTCACTTCCCCCATCCCCCAGCGTAGGCCGCAGCCATATGTGAGTGCAGCACAGTTATTATGGTGGTTGGTGGTGGATGAAGCGGTCGGTGCGTCCTCACTCACTATGTGTCACTTCCCCCATCCCAGGCTGCAGCCACATGTGAGTGCAGCACAGTTATTATGGTGGTTGGTGGTGGATGAAGCGGTCGGTGCGTCCTTAGTCCTTATGTGTCACTTCCCCCATCCCCCAGCGTAGGCCGCAGCCACATGTGAGTGCAGCACAGTTATTATGGTGGTTGGTGGTGGATGAAGCGGTCGGTGCGTCCTTAGTCCTTATGTGTCACTTCCCCCATCCCCCAGCGTAGGCCGCAGCCATATGTGAGTGCAGCACAGTTATTATGGTGGTTGGTGGTGGATGAAGCGGTCGGTGCGTCCTTAGTCCTTATGTGTCACTTCCCCCATCCCCCAGCGTAGGCCGCAGCCACATGTGAGTGCAGCACAGTTATTATGGTGGTTGGTGTTGGATGAAGCGGTCGGTGCGTCCTTAGTCCTTATGTGTCACTTCCCCCATCCCCCAGCATAGGCCGCAGCCACATGTGAGTGCAGCACAGTTATTATGGTGGTTGGTGCTGGATGAAGCGGTCGGTGCGTCCTTAGTCCTTATGTGTCACTTCCCCCATCCTCCAGCGTAGGCCGCAGCCACATGTGAGTGCCGCACAGTTATTATGGTGGTTGGTGTTGGATGAAGCGGTCGGTGCGTCCTTAGTCCTTATGTGTCACTTCCCCCATCCTCCAGCGTAGGCCGCAGCCACATGTGAGTGCAGCACACTTATTATGGTGGTTGGTGGTGGATGAAGCGGTCGGTGCGTCCTCACTCACTATGTGTCACTTCCCCCAGCGTAGGCCGCAGCCATATGTGAGTGCAGCACAGTTATTATGGTGGTTGGTGGTGGATGAAGCGGTCGGTGCGTCCTTAGTCCTTATGTATCACTTCCCCCATCCCCCAGCGTAGGCCGCAGCCACATGTGAGTGCAGCACCGTTATTATGGTGGTTGGTGTTGGATGAAGCGGTCGGTGCGTCCTCACTCACTATGTGTCACTTCCCCCATCCCCCAGCGTAGGCCGCAGCCACATGTGAGTGCAGCACAGTTATTATGGTGGTTGGTGGTGGATGAAGCGGTCGGTGCGTCCTCACTCACTATGTGTCACTTCCCCCATCCCCCAGCGTAGGCTGCAGCCACATGTGAGTGCAGCACCGTTATTATGGTGGTTGGTGGTGGATGAAGCGGTCGGTGCGTCCTTAGTCCTCATGTGTCACTTCCCCCATCCCCCAGCGTAGGCCGCAGCCACATGTGAGTGCAGCACAGTTATTATGGTGGTTGGTGGTGGATGAAGCGGTCGGTGCGTCCTTAGTCCTTATGTGTCACTTCCCCCATCCCCCAGCGTAGGCCGCAGCCACATGTGAGTGCAGCACAGTTATTATGGTGGTTGGTGGTGGATGAAGCGGTCGGTGCGTCCTTAGTCCTTATGTGTCACTTCCCCCATCCTCCAGCGTAGGCCGCAGCCACATGTGAGTGGAGCACAGTTATTATGGTGGTTGGTGGTGGATGAAGCGGTCGGTGCGTCCTTACTCCTCATGTGTCACTTCTCCCATCCTCCAGCGTAGGCCGCAGCCACATGTGAGTGCTGCACAGTTATTATGGTGGTTGGTGTTGGATGAAGCGGTCGGTGCGTCCTTAGTCCTTATGTGTCACTTCCCCCATCCCCCAGCGTAGGCCGCAGCCACATGTGAGTGCAGCACAGTTATTATGGTGGTTGGTGTTGGATGAAGCGGTCGGTGCGTCCTTAGTCCTTATGTGTCACTTCCCCCATCCTCCAGCGTAGGCCGCAGCCACATGTGAGTGCAGCACAGTTATTATGGTGGTTGGTGGTGGATGAAGCGGTCGGTGCGTCCTTAGTCCTTATGTGTCACTTCCCCCATCCTCCAGCGTAGGCCGCAGCCACATATGAGTGCAGCACCGTTATTATGGTGGTTGGTGGTGGATGAAGCGGTCGGTGCGTCCTTAGTCCTCATGTGTCACTTCCCCCATCCCCCAGCGTAGGCCGCAGCCACATGTGAGTGCTGCACAGTTATTATGGTGGTTGGTGTTGGATGAAGCGGTCGGTGCGTCCTTAGTCCTTATGTGTCACTTCCCCCATCCCCCAGCGTAGGCCGCAGCCACATGTGAGTGCAGCACAGTTATTATGGTGGTTGGTGGTGGATGAAGCGGTCGGTGCGTCCTTAGTCCTCATGTGTCACTTCTCCCATCCCCCAGCGTAGGCCGCAGCCACATGTGAGTGCAGCACAGTTATGGTGGTTGGTGGTGAATGAAGCGGTCGGTGCGTCCTTAGTCCTCATGTGTCACTTCCCCCATCCCCCAGCGTAGGCCGCAGCCACATGTGAGTGCAGCACAGTTATTATGGTCGTTAGTGGTGGATGAAGCGGTCGGTGCGTCCTTAGTCCTTATGTGTCACTTCTCCCATCCCCCAGCGTAGGCCGCAGCCACATGTGAGTGCAGCACAGTTATTATGGTGCTTGGTGGTGGATGAAGCGGTCGGTGCGTCCTTAGTCCTCATGTGTCACTTCTCCCATCCCCCAGCGTAGGCCGCAGCCACATGTGAGTGGAGCACAGTTATTATGGTGGTTGGTGGTGGATGAAGCGGTCGGTGCGTCCTTAGTCCTCATGTGTCACTTCCCCCATCCCCCAGCGTAGGCCGCAGCCACATGTGAGTGCAGCACAGTTATTATGGTGGTTGGTGGTGGATGAAGCGGTCGGTGCGTCCTTAGTCCTTATGTGTCACTTCTCCCATCCCCCAGCGTAGGCCGCAGCCACATGTGAGTGCAGCACAGTTATTATGGTGGTTGGTGCTGGATGAAGCGGTCGGTGCGTCCTTATGTGTCACTTCTCCCATCCTCCAGCGTAGGCCGCAGCCACATGTGAGTGCAGCACAGTTATTATGGTGGTTGGTGTTGGATGAAGCGGTCGGTGCGTCCTTAGTCCTTATGTGTCACTTCCCCCATCCCCCAGCGTAGGCCGCAGCCACATGTGAGTGCAGCACAGTTATTATGGTGGTTGGTGTTGGATGAAGCGGTCGGTGCGTCCTCACTCACTATGTGTCACTTCCCCCATTCCCCAGCGTAGGCCGCAGCCACATGTGAGTGCAGCACAGTTATTATGGTGGTTGGTGTTGGATGAAGCGGTCGGTGCGTCCTTAGTCCTTATGTGTCACTTCCCCCATCCCCCAGCGTAGGCCGCAGCCACATGTGAGTGCAGCACAGTTATTATGGTGGTTGGTGTTGGATGAAGCGGTCGGTGCGTCCTCACTCACTATGTGTCACTTCCCCCATTCCCCAGCGTAGGCCGCAGCCACATGTGAGTGCAGCACAGTTATTATGGTGGTTGGTGTTGGATGAAGCGGTCGGTGCGTCCTTAGTCCTTATGTGTCACTTCCCCCATCCCCCAGCGTAGGCCGCAGCCACATGTGAGTGCAGCACAGTTATTATGGTGGTTGGTGTTGGATGAAGCGGTCGGTGCGTCCTCACTCACTATGTGTCACTTCCCCCATTCCCCAGCGTAGGCCGCAGCCACATGTGAGTGCAGCACAGTTATTATGGTGGTTGGTGGTGGATGAAGCGGTCGGTGCGTCCTTAGTCCTTATGTATCACTTCCCCCATCCCCCAGCGTAGGCCGCAGCCACATGTGAGTGCAGCACAGTTATTATGGTGGTTAGTGGTGGATGAAGCGGTCGGTGCGTCCTTAGTCCTTATGTGTCACTTCCCCCCATCCTCCAGCGTAGGCCGCAGCCACATGTGAGTGCAGCACAGTTATTATGGTGGTTGGTGGTGAATGAAGCGGTCGGTGCGTCCTTAGTCCTTATGTGTCACTTCCCCCATCCTCCAGCGTAGGCTGCAGCCACATGTGAGTGCAGCACAGTTATTCTGGTGGTTGGTGTTGGATGAAGCGGTCGGTGCGTCCTTAGTCCTTATGTGTCACTTCTCCCATCCCCCAGCGTAGGCCGCAGCCACATATGAGTGCAGCACAGTTATTATGGTGGTTGGTGTTGGATGAAGCGGTCGGTGCGTCCTTAGTCCTTATGTGTCACTTCCCCCATCCCCCAGCGTAGGCCGCAGCCACATGTGAGTGCAGCACAGATATTATGGTGGTTGGTGGTGGATGAAGCGTTCGGTGCGTCCTTAGTCCTTATGTGTCACTTCCCCCATCCCCCAGCGTAGGCTGCAGCCACATGTGAGTGCAGCACAGTTATTCTGGTGGTTGGTGGTGGATGAAGCGGTCGGTGCGTCCTTAGTCCTTATGTGTCACTTCCCCCATCCCCCAGCGTAGGCCGCAGCCACATGTGAGTGCAGCACAGTTATTCTGGTGGTTGGTGGTGGATGAAGCGGTCGGTGCGTCCTTAGTCCTTATGTGTCACTTCCCCCATCCTCCAGCGTAGGCCGCAGCCACATGTGAGTGCAGCACAGTTATTATGGTGGTTGGTGTTGGATGAAGCGTTCGGTGCGGCCTTAGTCCTTATGTGTCACTTCCCCCATCCCCCAGCGTAGGCCGCAGCCACATGTGAGTGCAGCACAGTTATTCTGGTGGTTGGTGGTGGATGAAGCGGTCGGTGCGTCCTTAGTCCTTATGTGTCACTTCCCCCATCCTCCAGCGTAGGCCGCAGCCACATGTGAGTGCAGCACCGTTATTATGGTGGTTGGTGTTGGATGAAGCGTTCGGTGCGGCCTTAGTCCTTATGTGTCACTTCCCCCATCCCCCAGCGTAGGCCGCAGCCACATGTGAGTGCAGCACAGTTATTATGGTGGTTGGTGGTGGATGAAGCGGTCGGTGCGTCCTTAGTCCTTATGTGTCACTTCCCTCATCCCCCAGCATAGGCCGCAGCCACATGTGAGTGCAGCACAGTTATTCTGGTGGTTGGTGGTGGATGAAGCGGTCGGTGCGTCCTTAGTCCTTATGTGTCACTTCCCCCATCCCCCAGCGTAGGCCGCAGCCACATGTGAGTGCAGCACAGTTGTTCTGGTGGTTGGTGTTGGATGAAGCGGTCGGTGCGTCCTTAGTCCTTATGTGTCACTTCCCCCATCCCCCAGCGTAGGCTGCAGCCACATGTGAGTGCAGCACAGTTATTCTGGTGGTTGGTGGTGGATGAAGCGGTCGGTGCGTCCTTAGTCCTTATGTGTCACTTCCCCCATCCCCCAGCGTAGGCCGCAGCCACATGTGAGTGCAGCACAGTTATTCTGGTGGTTGGTGGTGGATGAAGCGGTCGGTGCGGCCTTAGTCCTTATGTGTCACTTCCCCCATTCCCCAGCGTAAGCCGCAGCCACATGTGAGTGCAGCACAGTTATTATGGTGGTTGGTGTTGGATGAAGCGGTCGGTGCGTCCTTAGTCCTTATGTGTCACTTCCCCCATCCTCCAGCGTAGGCCGCAGCCACATGTGAGTGCAGCACAGTTATTATGGTGGTTGGTGGTGGATGAAGCGGTCGGTGCGTCCTTAGTCCTTATGTGTCACTTCCCCCATCCCCCAGCATAGGCCGCAGCCACATGTGAGTGCTGCACAGTTATTATGGTGGTTGGTGGTGGATGAAGCGGTCGGTGCGTCCTTAGTCCTTATGTGTCACTTCCCCCATCCCCCAGCATAGGCCGCAGCCACATGTGAGTGCAGCACAGTTATTATGGTGGTTGGTGGTGGATGAAGCAGTCGGTGCGTCCTTAGTCCTCATGTGTCACTTCTCCCATCACCCAGCGTAGGCCGCAGCCACATGTGAGTGCAGCACAGTTATTATGGTGGTTGGTGTTGGATGAAGCGGTCGGTGCGTCCTTAGTCCTTATGTGTCACTTCCCCCATCCCCCAGCATAGGCCGCAGCCACATGTGAGTGCAGCACGGTTATTATGGTGGTTGGTGGTGGATGAAGCGGTCGGTGCGTCCTTAGTCCTCATGTGTCACTTCTCCCATCCTCCAGCGTAGGCCGCAGCCACATGTGAGTGCAGCACAGTTATTATGGTGGTTGGTGGTGGATGAAGCGGTCGGTGCGTCCTTAGTCCTTATGTGTCACTTCCCCCATCCCCCAGCATAGGCCGCAGCCACATGTGAGTGCAGCACAGTTATTATGGTGTTTGGTGGTGGATGAAGCGGTCGGTGCGTCCTTAGTCCTCATGTGTCACTTCTCCCATCCCCCAGCGTAGGCCGCAGCCACATGTGAGTGCAGCACAGTTATTATGGTGGTTGGTGTTGGATGAAGCGGTCGGTGCGTCCTTAGTCCTTATGTGTCACTTCCCCCATCCCCCAGCATAGGCCGCAGCCACATGTGAGTGCAGCACAGTTATTATGGTGGTTGGTGCTGGATGAAGCGGTCGGTGCGTCCTTAGTCCTTATGTGTCACTTCCCCCATCCCCCAGCGTAGGCCGCAGTCACATGTGAGTGCAGCACAGTTATTATGGTGGTTGGTGGTGGATGAAGCGGTCGGTGCGTCCTTAGTCCTTATGTGTCACTTCCCCCCATCCCCCAGCGTAGGCCGCAGCCACATGTGAGTGCAGCACAGTTATTATGGTGGTTGGTGGTGGATGAAGCGGTCAGTGCGTCCTTAGTCCTTATGTGTCACTTCCCCCATTCCCCAGCGTAGGCCGCAGCCACATGTGAGTGCAGCACAGTTATTATGGTGGTTGGTGTTGGATGAAGCGGTCGGTGCGTCCTTGTTCCTTATGTGTCACTTCCCCGATACCCCAGCGTAGGCCGCAGCCACATGTGAGTGGAGCACAGTTATTATGGTGGTTGGTGTTGGATGAAGCGGTCGGTGCGTCCTTAGTCCTTATGTGTCACTTCCCACATCCCCCAGCGTAGGCCGCAGCCACATGTGAGTGCAGCATAGTTATTATGGTGGTTGGTGGTGGATGAAGCGGTCGGTGCGTCCTTAGTCCTTATGTGTCACTTCCCCCATCCCCCAGCGTAGGCCGCAGCCACATGTGAGTGCAGCACAGTTATTATGGTGGTTGGTGGTGGATGAAGCGGTCGGTGCGTCCTTAGTCCTTATGTGTCACTTCCCCCATTCCCCAGCGTAGGCCGCAGCCACATGTGAGTGCAGCACAGTTATTATGGTGGTTGGTGGTGGATGAAGCGGTCGGTGCGTCCTTAGTCCTTATGTGTCACTTCCCCCATCCCCCAGCGTAGGCCGCAGCCACATGTGAGTGCAGCACAGTTATTATGGTGGTTGGTGGTGGATGAAGCGGTCGGTGCGTCCTTAGTCCTTATGTGTCACTTCCCCCATCCCCCAGCGTAGGCCGCAGCCATATGTGAGTGCAGCACAGTTATTATGGTGGTTGGTGGTGGATGAAGCGGTCGGTGCGTCCTTAGTCCTTATGTGTCACTTCCCCCATCCCCCAGCGTAGGCTGCAGCCACATGTGAGTGCAGCACAGTTATTATGGTGGATGGTGGTGGATGAAGCGGTCGGTGCGTCCTTAGTCCTTATGTGTCACTTCCCCCATCCTCCAGCGTAGGCCGCAGCCACATGTGAGTGCAGCACAGTTATTATGGTGGTTGGTGGTGGATGAAGCGGTCGGTGCGTCCTTAGTCCTTATGTGTCACTTCCCCCATCCCCCAGCGTAGGCCGCAGCCACATGTGAGTGGAGCACAGTTATTATGGTGGTTGGTGGTGGATGAAGCGGTCGGTGCGTCCTTAGTCCTTATGTGTCACTTCCCCCATCCCCCAGCGTAGGCCGCAGCCATATGTGAGTGCCGCACAGTTATTATGGTGGTTGGTGTTGGATGAAGCGGTCGGTGCGTCCTCACTCACTATGTGTCACTTCCCCCATCCTCCAGCGTAGGCCGCAGCCACATGTGAGTGCAGCACAGTTATTATGGTGGTTGGTGGTGGATGAAGCGGTCGGTGCGTCCTTAGTCCTTATGTGTCACTTCCCCCATCCCCCAGCGTAGGCTGCAGCCACATGTGAGTGCAGCACAGTTATTATGGTGGTTGGTGTTGGATGAAGCGGTCGGTGCGTCCTTAGTCCTTATGTGTCACTTCCCCCATCCCCTAGCGTCGGCCGCAGCCACATGTGAGTGCAGCACAGTTATTATGGTGGTTGGTGATGGATGAAGCGGTCGGTGCGTCCTTAGTCCTTATGTGTCACTTCTCCCATCCCCCAGCGTAGGCCGCAGCCACATGTGAGTGCAGCACAGTTATTATGGTGGTTGGTGATGGATGAAGCGGTCGGTGCGTCCTTAGTCCTTATGTGTCACTTCTCCCATCCCCCAGCGTAGGCCGCAGCCACATGTGAGTGCAGCACAGTTATTATGGTGGTTGGTGGTGGATGAAGCGGTCGGTGAGTCCTTAGTCCTTATGTGTCACTTCCACCATCCCCCAGCGTAGGCCGCAGCCACATGTGAGTGGAGCACAGTTATTATGGTGGTTGGTGTTGGATGAAGCGGTCGGTGCGTCCTTAGTCCTTATGTCACTTCCCCCATCCTCCAGCGTAGGCCGCAGCCACATGTGAGTGCAGCACAGTTATTATGGTGGTTGGTGTTGGATGAAGCGGTCGGTGCGTCCTTAGTCCTTATGTGTCACTTCCCCCATTCCCCAGCGTAGGCCGCAGCCACATGTGAGTGCAGCACAGTTATTATGGTGGTTGGTGGTGGATGAAGCGGTCGGTGCGTCCTTAGTCCTTATGTGTCACTTCCCCCATCCCCCAGCGTAGGCCGCAGCCATATGTGAGTGCCGCACAGTTATTATGGTGGTTGGTGTTGGATGAAGCGGTCGGTGCGTCCTTAGTCCTTATGTGTCACTTCCCCCATCCCCCAGCGTAGGCTGCAGCCACATGTGAGTGCAGCACAGTTATTATGGTGGTTGGTGTTGGATGAAGCGGTCGGTGCGTCCTTAGTCCTTATGTGTCACTTCCCCCATCCCCTAGCGTAGGCCGCAGCCACATGTGAGTGCAGCACAGTTATTATGGTGGTTGGTGATGGATGAAGCGGTCGGTGCGTCCTTAGTCCTTATGTGTCACTTCTCCCATCCCCCAGCGTAGGCCGCAGCCACATGTGAGTGCAGCACAGTTATTATGGTGGTTGGTGGTGGATGAAGCGGTCGGTGCGTCCTTAGTCCTTATGTGTCACTTCCCCCATCCCCCATCGTAGGCCGCAGCCACATGTGAGTGCAGCACAGTTATTATGGTGGTTGGTGTTGGATGAAGCGGTCGGTGCGTCCTTAGTCCTTATGTGTCACTTCCCCCATCCCCCAGCATAGGCCGCAGCCACATGTGAGTGCAGCACAGTTATTATGGTGGTTGGTGCTGGATGAAGCGGTCGGTGCGTCCTTATGTGTCACTTCCCTCATCCCCCAGCATAGGCCGCAGCCACATGTGAGTGCAGCACAGTTATTATGGTGGTTGGTGATGGATGAAGCGGTCGGTGCGTCCTTAGTCCTTATGTGTCACTTCTCCCATCCCCCAGCGTAGGCCGCAGCCACATGTGAGTGCAGCACAGTTATTATGGTGGTTGGTGATGGATGAAGCGGTCGGTGCGTCCTTAGTCCTTATGTGTCACTTCTCCCATCCCCCAGCGTAGGCCGCAGCCACATGTGAGTGCAGCACAGTTATTATGGTGGTTGGTGGTGGATGAAGCGGTCGGTGCGTCCTTAGTCCTTATGTGTCACTTCCCCCATCCCCCATCGTAGGCCGCAGCCACATGTGAGTGCAGCACAGTTATTATGGTGGTTGGTGTTGGATGAAGCGGTCGGTGCGTCCTTAGTCCTTATGTGTCACTTCCCCCATCCCCCAGCATAGGCCGCAGCCACATGTGAGTGCAGCACAGTTATTATGGTGGTTGGTGCTGGATGAAGCGGTCGGTGCGTCCTTATGTGTCACTTCCCTCATCCCCCAGCATAGGCCGCAGCCACATGTGAGTGCAGCACAGTTATTATGGTGGTTGGTGTTGGATGAAGCGGTCGGTGCGTCCTTATGTGTCACTTCCCTCATCCCCCAGCATAGGCCGCAGCCACATGTGAGTGCAGCACAGTTATTATGGTGGTTGGTGGTGGATGAAGCGGTCGGTGCGTCCTTGTTCCTTATGTGTCACTTCCCCCATCCCCCAGCGTAGGCCGCAGCCACATGTGAGTGCAGCACAGTTATTATGGTGGTTGGTGTTGGATGAAGCGGTCGGTGCGTCCTTAGTCCTTATGTGTCACTTCCCCCAACCCCCAGCGTAGGCCGCAGCCACATGTGAGTGCAGCACAGTTATTATGGTGGTTGGTGTTGGATGAAGCGGTCGGTGCGTCCTTAGTCCTCATGTGTCACTTCCCCCATCCCCCAGCGTAGGCCGCAGCCACATGTGAGTGCAGCACAGTTATTAAGGTGGTTGGTGTTGGATGAAGCGGTCGGTGCGTCCTTAGTCCTCATGTGTCACTTCCCTCATCCCCCAGCGTAGGCCGCAGCCACATGTGAGTGCAGCACCGTTATTATGGTGGTTGGTGGTGGATGAAGCGGTCGGTGCGTCCTTAGTCCTCATGTGTCACTTCCCCCATCCCCCAGCGTAGGCCGCAGCCACATGTGAGTGCAGCACAGTTATTATGGTGGTTGGTGGTGGATGAAGCGGTCGGTGCGTCCTTAGTCCTTATGTGTCACTTCTCCCATCCTCCAGCGTAGGCCGCAGCCACATGTGAGTGCAGCACCGTTATTATGGTGGTTGGTGGTGGATGAAGCGGTCGGTGCGTCCTTAGTCCTTATGTGTCACTTCCCCGATACCCCAGCGTAGGCCGCAGCCACATGTGAGTGCAGCACAGTTATTATGGTGGTTGGTGTTGGATGAAGCGGTCGGTGCGTCCTTAGTCCTTATGTGTCACTTCCCCCATCCTCCAGCGTAGGCCGCAGCCACATGTGAGTGCCGCACAGTTATTATGGTGGTTGGTGTTGGATGAAGCGGTCGGTGCGTCCTTAGTCCTCATGTGTCACTTCCCCCATCCTCCAGCGTAGGCCGCAGCCACATGTGAGTGCCGCACAGTTATTATGGTGGTTGGTGTTGGATGAAGCGGTCGGTGCGTCCTTAGTCCTCATGTGTCACTTCCCCCATCCTCCAGCGTAGGCCGCAGCCACATGTGAGTGCCGCACAGTTATTATGGTGGTTGGTGGTGGATGAAGCGGTCGGTGCGTCCTTAGTCCTTATGTGTCACTTCCCCCATCCTCCAGCGTAGGCCGCAGCCACATATGAGTGCAGCACCGTTATTATGGTGGTTGGTGTTGGATGAAGCGGTCGGTGCGTCCTTAGTCCTCATGTGTCACTTCCCCCATCCTCCAGCGTAGGCCGCAGCCACATGTGAGTGTAGCACCGTTATTATGGTGGTTGGTGGTGGATGAAGCGGTCGGTGCGTCCTTAGTCCTCATGTGTCACTTCCCCCATCCCCCAGCGTAGGCCGCAGCCACATGTGAGTGCAGCACAGTTATTATGGTGGTTGGTGTTGGATGAAGCGGTCGGTGCGTCCTTAGTCCTTATGTGTCACTTCCCCGATACCCCAGCGTAGGCCGCAGCCACATGTGAGTGCAGCACACTTATTATGGTGGTTGGTGGTGGATGAAGCGGTCGGTGCGTCCTCACTCACTATGTGTCACTTCTCCCATCCTCCAGCGTAGGCCGCAGCCACATGTGAGTGCAGCACAGTTATTATGGTGGTTGGTGTTGGATGAAGCGGTCGGTGCGTCCTTAGTCCTTATGTGTCACTTCCCCGATACCCCAGCGTAGGCCGCAGCCACATGTGAGTGCAGCACACTTATTATGGTGGTTGGTGGTGAATGAAGCGGTCGGTGCGTCCTTAGCCCTTATGTGTCACTTCCCCCATCCTCCAGCGTAGGCCGCAGCCATATGTGAGTGCAGCACAGATATTATGGTGGTTGGTGGTGGATGAAGCGGTCGGTGCGTCCTTAGTCCTTATGTGTCACTTCTCCCATCCTCCAGCGTAGGCCGCAGCCACATGTGAGTGCTGCACAGTTATTATGGTGGTTGGTGTTGGATGAAGCGGTCGGTGCGTCCTTAGTCCTTATGTGTCACTTCCCCCATCCCCCAGCGTAGGCCGCAGCCACATGTGAGTGCAGCACAGTTATTATGGTGGTTGGTGGTGGATGAAGCGGTCGGTGCGTCCTTAGTCCTCATGTGTCACTTCTCCCATCCCCCAGCGTAGGCCGCAGCCACATGTGAGTGCAGCACAGTTATGGTGGTTGGTGGTGAATGAAGCGGTCGGTGCGTCCTTAGTCCTCATGTGTCACTTCCCCCATCCCCCAGCGTAGGCCGCAGCCACATGTGAGTGCAGCACAGTTATTATGGTCGTTAGTGGTGGATGAAGCGGTCGGTGCGTCCTTAGTCCTTATGTGTCACTTCCCCCATCCCCCAGCGTAGGCCGCAGCCACATGTGAGTGGAGCACAGTTATTATGGTGGTTGGTGGTGGATGAAGCGGTCGGTGCGTCCTTAGTCCTTATGTGTCACTTCTCCCATCCTCCAGCGTAGGCCGCAGCCACATGTGAGTGCAGCACAGTTATTATGGTGGTTGGTGATGGATGAAGCGGTCGGTGCGTCCTTAGTCCTTATGTGTCACTTCCCCCCATCCTCCAGCGTAGGCCGCAGCCACATGTGAGTGCAGCACAGTTATTATGGTGGTTGGTGGTGGATGAAGCGGTCGGTGCGTCCTTAGTCCTTATGTGTCACTTCTCCCATCCCCCAGCGTAGGCTGCAGCCACATGTGAGTGCAGCACAGTTATTATGGTGGTTGGTGGTGGATGAAGCTGTCGGTGCGTCCTTAGTCCTTATGTGTCACTTCCACCATCCCCCAGCGTAGGCCGCAGCCACATGTGAGTGCAGCACAGTTATTATGGTGGTTGGTGGTGGATGAAGCGGTCGGTGCGTCCTTAGTCCTTATGTGTCACTTCCCCCCATCCTCCAGCGTAGGCCGCAGCCACATGTGAGTGGAGCACAGTTATTATGGTGGTTGGTGTTGGATGAAGCGGTCGGTGCGTCCTTAGTCCTTATGTGTCACTTCCCCCATCCTCCAGCGTAGGCCGCAGCCACATGTGAGTGCAGCACAGTTATTATGGTGGTTGGTGCTGGATGAAGCGGTCGGTGCGTCCTTAGTCCTTATGTGTCACTTCCCCCATCCCCCAGCGTAGGCCGCAGCCATATGTGAGTGCCGCACAGTTATTATGGTGGTTGGTGGTGAATGAAGCGGTCGGTGCGTCCTTAGTCCTTATGTGTCACTTCCCCCATCCTCCAGCGTAGGCCGCAGCCACATGTGAGTGGAGCACAGTTATTATGGTGGTTGATGTTGGATGAAGCGGTCGGTGCGTCCTTACTCCTTATGTGTCACTTCCCCCATCCCCCAGCGTAGGCCGCAGCCACATGTGAGTGCAGCACAGTTATTCTGGTGGTTGGTGGTGGATGAAGCGGTCGGTGCGTCCTTAGTCCTTATGTGTCACTTCCCCCATCCTCCAGCGTAGGCCGCAGCCACATGTGAGTGCAGCACAGTTATTATGGTGGTTGGTGCTGGATGAAGCGGTCGGTGCGTCCTTATGTGTCACTTCCCTCATCCCCCAGCATAGGCCGCAGCCACATGTGAGTGCAGCACAGTTATTATGGTGGTTGGTGGTGGATGAAGCGGTCGGTGCGTCCTTGTTCCTTATGTGTCACTTACCCCATCCCCCAGCGTAGGCCGCAGCCACATGTGAGTGCCGCACAGTTATTATGGTGGTTGGTGTTGGATGAAGCGGTCGGTGCGTCCTTAGTCCTTATGTGTCACTTCTCCCATCCCCCAGCGTAGGCCGCAGCCACATGTGAGTGCAGCACAGTTATTAAGGTGGTTGGTGTTGGATGAAGCGGTCGGTGCGTCCTTAGTCCTCATGTGTCACTTCCCTCATCCCCCAGCGTAGGCCGCAGCCACATGTGAGTGCAGCACCGTTATTATGGTGGTTGGTGGTGGATGAAGTGGTCGGTGCGTCCTTAGTCCTCATGTGTCACTTCCCCCATCCCCCAGCGTAGGCCGCAGCCACATGTGAGTGCAGCACAGTTATTATGGTGGTTGGTGGTGGATGAAGCGGTCGGTGCGTCCTTACTCCTCATGTGTCACTTCTCCCATCCTCCAGCGTAGGCCGCAGCCACATGTGAGTGCAGCACCGTTATTATGGTGGTTGGTGATGGATGAAGCGGTCGGTGCGTCCTTAGTCCTTATGTGTCACTTCCCCGATACCCCAGCGTAGGCCGCAGCCACATGTGAGTGCAGCACAGTTATTATGGTGGTTGGTGGTGGATGAAGCGGTCGGTGCGTCCTCACTCACTATGTGTCACTTCCCCCATCCCCCAGCGTAGGCTGCAGCCACATGTGAGTGCAGCACAGTTATTATGGTGGTTGGTGGTGGATGAAGCGGTCGGTGCGTCCTCACTCACTATGTGTCACTTCCCCCATCCCCCAGCGTAGGCTGCAGCCACATGTGAGTGCAGCACAGTTATTATGGTGGTTGGTGGTGGATGAAGCGGTCGGTGCGTCCTTAGTCCTTATGTGTCACTTCCCCCATCCCCCAGCGTAGGCCGCAGCCACATGTGAGTGCAGCACAGTTATTATGGTGGTTGGTGGTGGATGAAGCGGTCGGTGCGTCCTTAGTCCTTATGTGTCACTTCCCCCATCCTCCAGCGTAGGCCGCAGCCACATGTGAGTGCAGCACAGTTATTATGGTGGTTGGTGGTGGATGAAGCGGTCGGTGCGTCCTTAGTCCTTATGTGTCACTTCCCCCATCCCCCAGCGTAGGCCGCAGCCACATGTGAGTGCAGCACAGTTATTATGGTGGTTGGTGGTGGATGAAGCGGTCGGTGCGTCCTTACTCCTCATGTGTCACTTCTCCCATCCTCCAGCGTAGGCCGCAGCCACATGTGAGTGCAGCACAGTTATTATGGTGGTTGGTGGTGGATGAAGCGGTCGGTGCGTCCTTAGTCCTTATGTGTCACTTCCCCCATCCCCCAGCGTAGGCCGCAGCCACATGTGAGTGCAGCACAGTTATTATGGTGGTTGGTGGTGGATGAAGCGGTCGGTGCGTCCTTAGTCCTTATGTGTCACTTCTCCCATCCCCCAGCGTAGGCCGCAGCCACATGTGAGTGCAGCACAGTTATTATGGTGGTTGGTGGTGGATGAAGCGGTCGGTGCGTCCTTAGTCCTTATGTGTCACTTCTCCCATCCCCCAGCGTAGGCCGCAGCCACATGTGAGTGCAGCACAGTTATTATGGTGGTTGGTGGTGGATGAAGCGGTCGGTGCGTCCTTTGTCCTTATGTGTCACTTCTCCCATCCCCCAGCATAGGCCGCAGCCACATGTGAGTGCAGCACAGTTATTGTGGTTGGTGCTGGATGAAGCGGTCGGTGCGTCCTTAGTCCTTATGTGTCACTAGCCCCATCCCCCAGCGTAGGCCGCAGCCACATGTGAGTGCAGCACAGTTATTATGGTGGTTGGTGTTGGATGAAGCGGTCGGTGCGTCCTTAGTCCTTATGTGTCACTTCCCCCATCCCCCAGCGTAGGCCGCAGCCACATGTGAGTGCAGCACAGTTATTATGATGGTTGGTGGTGAATGAAGCGGTCGGTGCGTCCTTAGTCCTTATGTGTCACTTCCCCCATCCTCCAGCGTAGGCCGCAGCCACATGTGAGTGCAGCACAGTTATGGTGGTTGGTGGTGGATGAAGCGGTCGGTGCGTCCTTAGTCCTTATGTGTCACTTCCCCATCCCCCAGCATAGGCCGCAGCCACATGTGAGTGGAGCACAGTTATTATGGTGGTTGGTGTTGGATGAAGCGGTCGGTGCGTCCTTAGTCCTTATGTGTCACTTCCCCCATCCCCCAGCGTAGGCCGCAGCCATATGTGAGTGCCGCACAGTTATTATGGTGGTTGGTGTTGGATGAAGCGGTCGGTGCGTCCTTAGCCCTTATGTGTCACTTCCCCCATCCCCCAGCGTAGGCCGCAGCCATATGTGAATGCAGCACAGTTATTATGGTGGTTGGTGGTGGATGAAGCGGTCGGTGCGTCCTCACTCACTATGTGTCACTTCCCCCATCCCAGGCTGCAGCCACATGTGAGTGCAGCACAGTTATTATGGTGGTTGGTGGTGGATGAAGCGGTCGGTGCGTCCTTAGTCCTTATGTGTCACTTCCCCCATCCCCCAGCGTAGGCCGCAGCCACATGTGAGTGCAGCACAGTTATTATGGTGGTTGGTGGTGGATGAAGCGGTCGGTGCGTCCTTAGTCCTTATGTGTCACTTCCCCCATCCCCCAGCGTAGGCCGCAGCCACATGTGAGTGCAGCACAGTTATTATGGTGGTTGGTGGTGGATGAAGCGGTCGGTGCGTCCTTAGCCCTTATGTGTCACTTCCCCCATCCCCCAGCGTAGGCCGCAGCCATATGTGAGTGCAGCACAGTTATTATGGTGGTTGGTGTTGGATGAAGCGGTCGGTGCGTCCTTAGCCCTTATGTGTCACTTCCCCCATCCCCCAGCGTAGGCTGCAGCCACATGTGAGTGCAGCACAGTTATTATGGTGGTTGGTGGTGGATGAAGCGGTCGGTGCGTCCTTAGTCCTTATGTGTCACTTCCCCCATCCCCCAGCGTAGGCCGCAGCCACATGTGAGTGCAGCACAGTTATTATGGTGGTTGGTGGTGGATGAAGCGGTCGGTGCGTCCTTAGTCCTTATGTGTCACTTCCCCCATCCTCCAGCGTAGGCCGCAGCCACATATGAGTGCAGCACCGTTATTATGGTGGTTGGTGTTGGATGAAGCGGTCGGTGCGTCCTTAGTCCTTATGTGTCACTTCCCCCATCCTCCAGCGTAGGCCGCAGCCACATGTGAGTGTAGCACAGTTATTAAGGTGGTTGGTGTTGGATGAAGCGGTCGGTGCGTCCTTAGTCCTCATGTGTCACTTCCCTCATCCCCCAGCGTAGGCCGCAGCCACATGTGAGTGCAGCACCGTTATTATGGTGGTTGGTGGTGGATGAAGCGGTCAGTGCGTCCTTAGTCCTCATGTGTCACTTCCCCCATCCCCCAGCGTAGGCCGCAGCCACATGTGAGTGCAGCACAGTTATTATGGTGGTTGGTGTTGGATGAAGCGGTCGGTGCGTCCTTAGTCCTTATGTGTCACTTCCCCGATACCCCAGCGTAGGCCGCAGCCACATGTGAGTGCAGCACCGTTATTATGGTGGTTGGTGGTGGATGAAGCGGTCGGTGCGTCCTTAGTCCTTATGTGTCACTTCTCCCATCCTCCAGCGTAGGCCGCAGCCACATGTGAGTGCAGCACAGTTATTATGGTGGTTGGTGTTGGATGAAGCGGTCGGTGCGTCCTTAGTCCTTATGTGTCACTTCCCCGATACCCCAGCGTAGGCCGCAGCCACATGTGAGTGCAGCACAGTTATTATGGTGGTTGGTGGTGGATGAAGCGGTCGGTGCGTCCTTAGTCCTCATGTGTCACTTCTCCCATCCCCCAGCGTAGGCCGCAGCCACATGTGAGTGCAGCACAGTTATGGTGGTTGGTGGTGAATGAAGCGGTCGGTGCGTCCTTAGTCCTCATGTGTCACTTCCCCCATCCCCCAGCGTAGGCCGCAGCCACATGTGAGTGCAGCACGGTTATTATGGTGGTTGGTGCTGGATGAAGCGGTCGGTGCGTCCTTAGTCCTTATGTGTCACTAGCCCCATCCCCCAGCGTAGGCCGCAGCCACATGTGAGTGCAGCACAGTTATTATGATGGTTGGTGGTGAATGAAGCGGTCGGTGCGTCCTTAGTCCTTATGTGTCACTTCCCCCATCCTCCAGCGTAGGCCGCAGCCACATGTGAGTGCAGCACAGTTATGGTGGTTGGTGGTGGATGAAGCGGTCGGTGCGTCCTTAGTCCTTATGTGTCACTTCCCCATCCCCCAGCATAGGCCGCAGCCACATGTGAGTGGAGCACAGTTATTATGGTGGTTGGTGTTGGATGAAGCGGTCGGTGCGTCCTTAGTCCTTATGTGTCACTTCCCCCATCCCCCAGCGTAGGCCGCAGCCATATGTGAGTGCCGCACAGTTATTATGGTGGTTGGTGTTGGATGAAGCGGTCGGTGCGTCCTTAGCCCTTATGTGTCACTTCCCCCATCCCCCAGCGTAGGCCGCAGCCATATGTGAATGCAGCACAGTTATTATGGTGGTTGGTGTTGGATGAAGCGGTCGGTGCGTCCTTAGCCCTTATGTGTCACTTCCCCCATCCCCCAGCGTAGGCCGCAGCCATATGTGAATGCAGCACAGTTATTATGGTGGTTGGTGGTGGATGAAGCGGTCGGTGCGTCCTTAGTCCTTATGTGTCACTTCCCCCATCCTCCAGCGTAGGCCGCAGCCACATGTGAGTGCAGCACAGTTATGGTGGTTGGTGGTGGATGAAGCGGTCGGTGCGTCCTTAGTCCTTATGTGTCACTTCCCCATCCCCCATCCCAGGCTGCAGCCACATGTGAGTGCAGCACAGTTATTATGGTGGTTGGTGGTGGATGAAGCGGTCGGTGCGTCCTTAGTCCTTATGTGTCACTTCCCCCATCCCCCAGCGTAGGCCGCAGCCACATGTGAGTGCAGCACAGTTATTATGGTGGTTGGTGGTGGATGAAGCGGTCGGTGCGTCCTTAGTCCTTATGTGTCACTTCCCCCATCCCCCAGCGTAGGCCGCAGCCACATGTGAGTGCAGCACAGTTATTATGGTGGTTGGTGGTGGATGAAGCGGTCGGTGCGTCCTTAGCCCTTATGTGTCACTTCCCCCATCCCCCAGCGTAGGCCGCAGCCATATGTGAGTGCAGCACAGTTATTATGGTGGTTGGTGTTGGATGAAGCGGTCGGTGCGTCCTTAGCCCTTATGTGTCACTTCCCCCATCCCCCAGCGTAGGCTGCAGCCACATGTGAGTGCAGCACAGTTATTATGGTGGTTGGTGGTGGATGAAGCGGTCGGTGCGTCCTTAGTCCTTATGTGTCACTTCCCCCATCCCCCAGCGTAGGCCGCAGCCACATGTGAGTGCAGCACAGTTATTATGGTGGTTGGTGGTGGATGAAGCGGTCGGTGCGTCCTTAGTCCTTATGTGTCACTTCCCCCATCCTCCAGCGTAGGCCGCAGCCACATATGAGTGCAGCACCGTTATTATGGTGGTTGGTGTTGGATGAAGCGGTCGGTGCGTCCTTAGTCCTTATGTGTCACTTCCCCCATCCTCCAGCGTAGGCCGCAGCCACATGTGAGTGTAGCACAGTTATTAAGGTGGTTGGTGTTGGATGAAGCGGTCGGTGCGTCCTTAGTCCTCATGTGTCACTTCCCTCATCCCCCAGCGTAGGCCGCAGCCACATGTGAGTGCAGCACCGTTATTATGGTGGTTGGTGGTGGATGAAGCGGTCAGTGCGTCCTTAGTCCTCATGTGTCACTTCCCCCATCCCCCAGCGTAGGCCGCAGCCACATGTGAGTGCAGCACAGTTATTATGGTGGTTGGTGTTGGATGAAGCGGTCGGTGCGTCCTTAGTCCTTATGTGTCACTTCCCCGATACCCCAGCGTAGGCCGCAGCCACATGTGAGTGCAGCACCGTTATTATGGTGGTTGGTGGTGGATGAAGCGGTCGGTGCGTCCTTAGTCCTTATGTGTCACTTCTCCCATCCTCCAGCGTAGGCCGCAGCCACATGTGAGTGCAGCACAGTTATTATGGTGGTTGGTGTTGGATGAAGCGGTCGGTGCGTCCTTAGTCCTTATGTGTCACTTCCCCGATACCCCAGCGTAGGCCGCAGCCACATGTGAGTGCAGCACAGTTATTATGGTGGTTGGTGGTGGATGAAGCGGTCGGTGCGTCCTTAGTCCTCATGTGTCACTTCTCCCATCCCCCAGCGTAGGCCGCAGCCACATGTGAGTGCAGCACAGTTATGGTGGTTGGTGGTGAATGAAGCGGTCGGTGCGTCCTTAGTCCTCATGTGTCACTTCCCCCATCCCCCAGCGTAGGCCGCAGCCACATGTGAGTGCAGCACAGTTATTATGGTGGTTGGTGCTGGATGAAGCGGTCGGTGCGTCCTTAGTCCTTATGTGTCACTAGCCCCATCCCCCAGCGTAGGCCGCAGCCACATGTGAGTGCAGCACAGTTATTATGATGGTTGGTGGTGAATGAAGCGGTCGGTGCGTCCTTAGTCCTTATGTGTCACTTCCCCCATCCTCCAGCGTAGGCCGCAGCCACATGTGAGTGCAGCACAGTTATGGTGGTTGGTGGTGGATGAAGCGGTCGGTGCGTCCTTAGTCCTTATGTGTCACTTCCCCATCCCCCAGCGTAGGCCGCAGCCACATGTGAGTGGAGCACAGTTATTATGGTGGTTGGTGGTGGATGAAGCGGTCGGTGCGTCCTTAGTCCTTATGTGTCACTTCCCCCATCCCCCAGCGTAGGCCGCAGCCATATGTGAGTGCCGCACAGTTATTATGGTGGTTGGTGGTGAATGAAGCGGTCGGTGCGTCCTTAGTCCTTATGTGTCACTTCCCCCATCCTCCAGCGTAGGCCGCAGCCATATGTGAGTGCAGCACAGTTATTATGGTGGTTGGTGCTGGATGAAGTGGTCGGTGCGTCCTTAGTCCTTATGTGTCACTTCTCCCATCCCCCAGCGTAGGCCGCAGCCACATGTGAGTGCAGCACAGTTATGGTGGTTGGTGGTGGATGAAGCGGTCGGTGCGTCCTTAGTCCTTATGTGTCACTTCCCCCATCCCCCAGCGTAGGCCGCAGCCACATGTGAGTGCAGCACAGTTATTATGGTGGTTGGTGTTGGATGAAGCGGTCGGTGCGTCCTTAGTCCTTATGTGTCACTTCCCCCATCCCCCAGCGTAGGCCGCAGCCATATGTGAGTGCAGCACAGTTATTATGGTGGTTGGTGGTGGATGAAGCGGTCGGTGCGTCCTTAGTCCTTATGTGTCACTTCCCCCATCCCCCAGCGTAGGCCGCAGCCACATGTGAGTGCAGCACAGATATTATGGTGGTTGGTGTTGGATGAAGCGGTCGGTGCGGCCTTCTTCCTTATGTGTCACTTCCCCCATCCCCCAGCGTAGGCCGCAGCCACATGTGAGTGCAGCACAGTTATTATGGTGGTTGGTGGTGGATGAAGCGGTCGGTGCGTCCTTAGTCCTTATGTGTCACTTCCCCCATCCCCCAGCGTAGGCCGCAGCCACATGTGAGTGCAGCACAGTTATTATGGTGGTTGGTGGTGGATGAAGCGGTCGGTGCGTCCTTAGTCCTTATGTGTCACTTCCCCCATCCCCCAGCGTAGGCCGCAGCCACATGTGAGTGCAGCACAGTTATTATGGTGGTTGGTGGTGGATGAAGCGGTCGGTGCGTCCTTAGTCCTTATGTGTCACTTCCCCCATCCCCCAGCGTAGGCCGCAGCCACATGTGAGTGCAGCACAGTTATTATGGTGGTTGGTGGTGGATGAAGCGTTCGGTGCGTCCTTAGTCCTTATGTGTCACTTCCCCCATCCCCCAGCGTAGGCTGCAGCCACATGTGAGTGCAGCACAGTTATTATGGTGGTTGGTGTTGGATGAAGCGGTCGGTGCGTCCTTAGTCCTTATGTGTCACTTCTCCCATCCCCCAGCATAGGCCGCAGCCATATGTGAGTGCAGCACAGTTATTATGGTGGTTGGTGGTGGATGAAGCGTTCGGTGCGTCCTTAGTCCTTATGTGTCACTTCCCCCATCCCCCAGCGTAGGCTGCAGCCACATGTGAGTGCAGCACAGTTATTATGGTGGTTGGTGTTGGATGAAGCGGTCGGTGCGTCCTTAGTCCTTATGTGTCACTTCTCCCATCCCCCAGCATAGGCCGCAGCCATATGTGAGTGCAGCACAGTTATTATGGTGGTTGGTGGTGGATGAAGCGTTCGGTGCGTCCTTAGTCCTTATGTGTCACTTCCCCCATCCCCCAGCGTAGGCTGCAGCCACATGTGAGTGCAGCACAGTTATTATGGTGGTTGGTGTTGGATGAAGCGGTCGGTGCGTCCTTAGTCCTTATGTGTCACTTCCCCCATCCTCCAGCGTAGGCCGCAGCCACATGTGAGTGCAGCACAGTTATTATGGTGGTTGATGTTGGATGAAGCGGTCGGTGCGTCCTTACTCCTTATGTGTCACTTCCCCCATCCCCCAGCGTAGGCCGCAGCCACATGTGAGTGCAGCACAGTTATTATGGTGGTTGGTGGTGGATGAAGCGGTCGGTGCGTCCTTAGTCCTTATGTGTCACTTCCCCCATCCCCCAGCGTAGGCCGCAGCCACATGTGAGTGCAGCACAGTTATTCTGGTGGTTGGTGGTGGATGAAGCGGTCGGTGCGTCCTTAGTCCTTATGTGTCACTTCCCCCATCCTCCAGCGTAGGCCGCAGCCACATGTGAGTGCAGCACAGTTATTATGGTGGTTGGTGCTGGATGAAGCGGTCGGTGCGTCCTTGTTCCTTATGTGTCACTTCCCCCATCCCCCAGCGTAGGCCGCAGCCACATGTGAGTGCCGCACAGTTATTATGGTGGTTGGTGGTGAATGAAGCGGTCGGTGCGTCCTTAGTCCTCATGTGTCACTTCTCCCATCCCCCAGCGTAGGCCGCAGCCACATGTGAGTGCAGCACAGTTATTAAGGTGGTTGGTGTTGGATGAAGCGGTCGGTGCGTCCTTAGTCCTCATGTGTCACTTCCCTCATCCCCCAGCGTAGGCCGCAGCCACATGTGAGTGCAGCACCGTTATTATGGTGGTTGGTGGTGGATGAAGCGGTCGGTGCGTCCTTAGTCCTCATGTGTCACTTCCCCCATCCCCCAGCGTAGGCCGCAGCCACATGTGAGTGCAGCACAGTTATTATGGTGGTTGGTGGTGGATGAAGCGGTCGGTGCGTCCTTACTCCTCATGTGTCACTTCTCCCATCCTCCAGCGTAGGCCGCAGCCACATGTGAGTGCAGCACAGTTATTATGGTGGTTGGTGTTGGATGAAGCGGTCGGTGCGTCCTTAGTCCTTATGTGTCACTTCCCCGATACCCCAGCGTAGGCCGCAGCCACATGTGAGTGCAGCACACTTATTATGGTGGTTGGTGGTGGATGAAGCGGTCGGTGCGTCCTCACTCACTATGTGTCACTTCCCCCATCCCCCAGCGTAGGCTGCAGCCACATGTGAGTGCAGCACAGTTATTATGGTGGTTGGTGGTGGATGAAGCGGTCGGTGCGTCCTTTGTCCTTATGTGTCACTTCCCCCATCCTCCAGCGTAGGCCGCAGCCACATGTGAGTGCAGCACAGTTATTATGGTGGTTGGTGGTGGATGAAGCGGTCGGTGCGTCCTTAGTCCTTATGTGTCACTTCCCCCATCCTCCAGCGTAGGCCGCAGCCACATATGAGTGCAGCACCGTTATTATGGTGGTTGGTGGTGGATGAAGCGGTCGGTGCGTCCTTAGTCCTCATGTGTCACTTCTCCCATCCTCCAGCGTAGGCCGCAGCCACATGTGAGTGCTGCACAGTTATTATGGTGGTTGGTGTTGGATGAAGCGGTCGGTGCGTCCTTGGTCCTTATGTGTCACTTCCCCCATCCCCCAGCGTAGGCCGCAGCCACATGTGAGTGCAGCACAGTTATTATGGTGGTTGGTGGTGGATGAAGCGGTCGGTGCGTCCTTAGTCCTCATGTGTCACTTCCCCCATCCCCCAGCGTAGGCCGCAGCCACATGTGAGTGCAGCACAGTTATTATGGTCGTTAGTGGTGGATGAAGCGGTCGGTGCGTCCTTAGTCCTTATGTGTCACTTCCCCCATCCCCCAGCGTAGGCCGCAGCCACATGTGAGTGCAGCACAGTTATTATGGTCGTTAGTGGTGGATGAAGCGGTCGGTGCGTCCTTAGTCCTTATGTGTCACTTCCACCATCCCCCAGCATAGGCCGCAGCCACATGTGAGTGCAGCACAGTTATTATGGTGGTTGGTGTTTGATGAAGCGGTCGGTGCGTCCTTAGTCCTTATGTGTCCCTTCCCCCCCATCCCCCAGCGTAGGCCGCAGCCACATGTGAGTGCAGCACAGTTATTATGGTGGTTGGTGGTGGATGAAGCGGTCGGTGCGTCCTTAGTCCTTATGTGTCACTTCCCCCCATCCTCCAGCGTAGGCCGCAGCCACATGTGAGTGGAGCACAGTTATTATGGTGGTTGGTGGTGGATGAAGCGGTCGGTGCGTCCTTAGTCCTTATGTGTCACTTCCCCCATCCTCCAGCGTAGGCCGCAGCCACATGTGAGTGGAGCACAGTTATTATGGTGGTTGGTGGTGGATGAAGCGGTCGGTGCGTCCTTAGTCCTTATGTGTCACTTCTCCCATCCCCCAGCGTAGGCCGCAGCCACATGTGAGTGCAGCACAGTTATTCTGGTGGTTGGTGTTGGATGAAGCGGTCGGTGCGTCCTTAGTCCTTATGTGTCACTTCCCCCATCCCCCAGCGTAGGCCGCAGCCACATGTGAGTGCAGCACAGTTATTATGGTGGTTGGTGGTGGATGAAGCGGTCGGTGCGTCCTTAGTCCTTATGTGTCACTTCCCCCCATCCTCCAGCGTAGGCCGCAGCCACATGTGAGTGCAGCACAGTTATTATGGTGGTTGGTGGTGAATGAAGCGGTCGGTGCGTCCTTAGTCCTTATGTGTCACTTCCCCCATCCTCCAGCGTAGGCCGCAGCCACATGTGAGTGCAGCACAGTTATTATGGTGGTTGGTGGTGGATGAAGCGGTCGGTGCGTCCTTAGTCCTTATGTGTCACTTCCCCCATCCTCCAGCGTAGGCCGCAGCCACATGTGAGTGCAGCACAGTTATTATGGTGGTTGGTGGTGGATGAAGCGGTCGGTGCGTCCTTGTTCCTTATGTGTCACTTCCCCCATCCTCCAGCGTAGGCTGCAGCCACATGTGAGTGCAGCACAGTTATTATGGTGGTTGGTGGTGGATGAAGCGGTCGGTGCGTCCTTAGTCCTTATGTGTCACTTCTCCCATCCCCCAGCGTAGGCCGCAGCCACATGTGAGTGCAGCACAGTTATTCTGGTGGTTGGTGGTGGATGAAGCGGTCGGTGCGTCCTTAGTCCTTATGTGTCACTTCTCCCATCCCCCAGCGTAGGCCGCAGCCACATGTGAGTGCAGCACAGTTATTATGGTGGTTGGTGTTGGATGAAGCGGTCGGTGCGTCCTTAGTCCTTATGTGTCACTTCCCCCATCCTCCAGCGTAGGCCGCAGCCACATATGAGTGCAGCACCGTTATTATGGTGGTTGGTGGTGGATGAAGCGGTCGGTGCGTCCTTAGTCCTTATGTGTCACTTCCCCCATCCCCCAGCGTAGGCTGCAGCCACATGTAAGTGCAGCACAGTTATTATGGTGGTTGGTGGTGGATGAAGCGGTCGGTGCGTCCTTAGTCCTTATGTGTCACTTCCCCCATCCTCCAGCGTAGGCCGCAGCCACATGTGAGTGGAGCACAGTTATTATGGTGGTTGGTGGTGGATGAAGCGGTCGGTGCGTCCTTAGTCCTTATGTGTCACTTCTCCCATCCCCCAGCGTAGGCCGCAGCCACATGTGAGTGCAGCACAGTTATTCTGGTGGTTGGTGTTGGATGAAGCGGTCGGTGCGTCCTTAGTCCTTATGTGTCACTTCCCCCATCCCCCAGCGTAGGCCGCAGCCACATGTGAGTGCAGCACAGTTATTCTGGTGGTTGGTGTTGGATGAAGCGGTCGGTGCGTCCTTAGTCCTTATGTGTCACTTCCCCCATCCCCCAGCGTAGGCCGCAGCCACATGTGAGTGCAGCACAGATATTATGGTGGTTGGTGTTGGATGAAGCGGTCGGTGCGTCCTTCTTCCTTATGTGTCACTTCCCCCATCCCCCAGCGTAGGCCGCAGCCACATGTGAGTGCAGCACAGTTATTATGGTGGTTGGTGGTGGATGAAGCGGTCGGTGCGTCCTTAGTGCTTATGTGTCACTTCCCCCATACCCCAGCGTAGGCCGCAGCCACATGTGAGTGCAGCACAGTTATTATGGTGGTTGGTGGTGGATGAAGCGGTCGGTACGTCCTTAGTCCTTATGTGTCACTTCTCCCATCCCCCAGCGTAGGCCGCAGCCACATGTGAGTGCAGCACAGATATTATGGTGGTTGGTGTTGGATGAAGCGGTCGGTGCGTCCTTCTTCCTTATGTGTCACTTCCCCCATCCCCCAGCGTAGGCCGCAGCCACATGTGAGTGCAGCACAGTTATTATGGTGGTTGGTGGTGGATGAAGCGGTCGGTGCGTCCTTAGTGCTTATGTGTCACTTCCCCCATACCCCAGCGTAGGCCGCAGCCACATGTGAGTGCAGCACAGTTATTATGGTGGTTGGTGGTGGATGAAGCGGTCGGTACGTCCTTAGTCCTTATGTGTCACTTCTCCCATCCCCCAGCGTAGGCCGCAGCCACATGTGAGTGCAGCACAGTTATTATGGTGGTTGGTGGTGGATGAAGCGTTCGGTGCGTCCTTAGTCCTTATGTGTCACTTCCCCCATCCCCCAGCGTAGGCTGCAGCCACATGTGAGTGCAGCACAGTTATTATGGTGGTTGGTGTTGGATGAAGCGGTCGGTGCGTCCTTAGTCCTTATGTGTCACTTCCCCCATCCTCCAGCGTAGGCCGCAGCCACATGTGAGTGCAGCACAGTTATTATGGTGGTTGATGTTGGATGAAGCGGTCGGTGCGTCCTTACTCCTTATGTGTCACTTCCCCCATCCCCCAGCGTAGGCCGCAGCCACATGTGAGTGCAGCACAGTTATTATGGTGGTTGGTGGTGGATGAAGCGGTCGGTGCGTCCTTAGTCCTTATGTGTCACTTCCCCCATCCCCCAGCGTAGGCCGCAGCCACATGTGAGTGCAGCACAGTTATTCTGGTGGTTGGTGGTGGATGAAGCGGTCGGTGCGTCCTTAGTCCTTATGTCACTTCCCCCATCCTCCAGCGTAGGCCGCAGCCACATGTGAGTGCAGCACAGTTATTATGGTGGTTGGTGCTGGATGAAGCGGTCGGTGCGTCCTTGTTCCTTATGTGTCACTTCCCCCATCCCCCAGCGTAGGCCGCAGCCACATGTGAGTGCCGCACAGTTATTATGGTGGTTGGTGGTGAATGAAGCGGTCGGTGCGTCCTTAGTCCTCATGTGTCACTTCTCCCATCCCCCAGCGTAGGCCGCAGCCACATGTGAGTGCAGCACAGTTATTAAGGTGGTTGGTGTTGGATGAAGCGGTCGGTGCGTCCTTAGTCCTCATGTGTCACTTCCCTCATCCCCCAGCGTAGGCCGCAGCCACATGTGAGTGCAGCACCGTTATTATGGTGGTTGGTGGTGGATGAAGCGGTCGGTGCGTCCTTAGTCCTCATGTGTCACTTCCCCCATCCCCCAGCGTAGGCCGCAGCCACATGTGAGTGCAGCACAGTTATTATGGTGGTTGGTGGTGGATGAAGCGGTCGGTGCGTCCTTACTCCTCATGTGTCACTTCTCCCATCCTCCAGCGTAGGCCGCAGCCACATGTGAGTGCAGCACAGTTATTATGGTGGTTGGTGTTGGATGAAGCGGTCGGTGCGTCCTTAGTCCTTATGTGTCACTTCCCCGATACCCCAGCGTAGGCCGCAGCCACATGTGAGTGCAGCACACTTATTATGGTGGTTGGTGGTGGATGAAGCGGTCGGTGCGTCCTCACTCACTATGTGTCACTTCCCCCATCCCCCAGCGTAGGCTGCAGCCACATGTGAGTGCAGCACAGTTATTATGGTGGTTGGTGGTGGATGAAGCGGTCGGTGCGTCCTTTGTCCTTATGTGTCACTTCCCCCATCCTCCAGCGTAGGCCGCAGCCACATGTGAGTGCAGCACAGTTATTATGGTGGTTGGTGGTGGATGAAGCGGTCGGTGCGTCCTTAGTCCTTATGTGTCACTTCCCCCATCCTCCAGCGTAGGCCGCAGCCACATATGAGTGCAGCACCGTTATTATGGTGGTTGGTGGTGGATGAAGCGGTCGGTGCGTCCTTAGTCCTCATGTGTCACTTCTCCCATCCTCCAGCGTAGGCCGCAGCCACATGTGAGTGCTGCACAGTTATTATGGTGGTTGGTGTTGGATGAAGCGGTCGGTGCGTCCTTGGTCCTTATGTGTCACTTCCCCCATCCCCCAGCGTAGGCCGCAGCCACATGTGAGTGCAGCACAGTTATTATGGTGGTTGGTGGTGGATGAAGCGGTCGGTGCGTCCTTAGTCCTCATGTGTCACTTCCCCCATCCCCCAGCGTAGGCCGCAGCCACATGTGAGTGCAGCACAGTTATTATGGTCGTTAGTGGTGGATGAAGCGGTCGGTGCGTCCTTAGTCCTTATGTGTCACTTCCCCCATCCCCCAGCGTAGGCCGCAGCCACATGTGAGTGCAGCACAGTTATTATGGTCGTTAGTGGTGGATGAAGCGGTCGGTGCGTCCTTAGTCCTTATGTGTCACTTCCACCATCCCCCAGCATAGGCCGCAGCCACATGTGAGTGCAGCACAGTTATTATGGTGGTTGGTGTTTGATGAAGCGGTCGGTGCGTCCTTAGTCCTTATGTGTCCCTTCCCCCCCATCCCCCAGCGTAGGCCGCAGCCACATGTGAGTGCAGCACAGTTATTATGGTGGTTGGTGGTGGATGAAGCGGTCGGTGCGTCCTTAGTCCTTATGTGTCACTTCCCCCCATCCTCCAGCGTAGGCCGCAGCCACATGTGAGTGGAGCACAGTTATTATGGTGGTTGGTGGTGGATGAAGCGGTCGGTGCGTCCTTAGTCCTTATGTGTCACTTCCCCCATCCTCCAGCGTAGGCCGCAGCCACATGTGAGTGGAGCACAGTTATTATGGTGGTTGGTGGTGGATGAAGCGGTCGGTGCGTCCTTAGTCCTTATGTGTCACTTCTCCCATCCCCCAGCGTAGGCCGCAGCCACATGTGAGTGCAGCACAGTTATTCTGGTGGTTGGTGTTGGATGAAGCGGTCGGTGCGTCCTTAGTCCTTATGTGTCACTTCCCCCATCCCCCAGCGTAGGCCGCAGCCACATGTGAGTGCAGCACAGTTATTATGGTGGTTGGTGGTGGATGAAGCGGTCGGTGCGTCCTTAGTCCTTATGTGTCACTTCCCCCCATCCTCCAGCGTAGGCCGCAGCCACATGTGAGTGCAGCACAGTTATTATGGTGGTTGGTGGTGAATGAAGCGGTCGGTGCGTCCTTAGTCCTTATGTGTCACTTCCCCCATCCTCCAGCGTAGGCCGCAGCCACATGTGAGTGCAGCACAGTTATTATGGTGGTTGGTGGTGGATGAAGCGGTCGGTGCGTCCTTAGTCCTTATGTGTCACTTCCCCCATCCTCCAGCGTAGGCCGCAGCCACATGTGAGTGCAGCACAGTTATTATGGTGGTTGGTGGTGGATGAAGCGGTCGGTGCGTCCTTGTTCCTTATGTGTCACTTCCCCCATCCTCCAGCGTAGGCTGCAGCCACATGTGAGTGCAGCACAGTTATTATGGTGGTTGGTGGTGGATGAAGCGGTCGGTGCGTCCTTAGTCCTTATGTGTCACTTCTCCCATCCCCCAGCGTAGGCCGCAGCCACATGTGAGTGCAGCACAGTTATTCTGGTGGTTGGTGGTGGATGAAGCGGTCGGTGCGTCCTTAGTCCTTATGTGTCACTTCTCCCATCCCCCAGCGTAGGCCGCAGCCACATGTGAGTGCAGCACAGTTATTATGGTGGTTGGTGTTGGATGAAGCGGTCGGTGCGTCCTTAGTCCTTATGTGTCACTTCCCCCATCCTCCAGCGTAGGCCGCAGCCACATATGAGTGCAGCACCGTTATTATGGTGGTTGGTGGTGGATGAAGCGGTCGGTGCGTCCTTAGTCCTTATGTGTCACTTCCCCCATCCCCCAGCGTAGGCTGCAGCCACATGTAAGTGCAGCACAGTTATTATGGTGGTTGGTGGTGGATGAAGCGGTCGGTGCGTCCTTAGTCCTTATGTGTCACTTCCCCCATCCTCCAGCGTAGGCCGCAGCCACATGTGAGTGGAGCACAGTTATTATGGTGGTTGGTGGTGGATGAAGCGGTCGGTGCGTCCTTAGTCCTTATGTGTCACTTCTCCCATCCCCCAGCGTAGGCCGCAGCCACATGTGAGTGCAGCACAGTTATTCTGGTGGTTGGTGTTGGATGAAGCGGTCGGTGCGTCCTTAGTCCTTATGTGTCACTTCCCCCATCCCCCAGCGTAGGCCGCAGCCACATGTGAGTGCAGCACAGTTATTCTGGTGGTTGGTGTTGGATGAAGCGGTCGGTGCGTCCTTAGTCCTTATGTGTCACTTCCCCCATCCCCCAGCGTAGGCCGCAGCCACATGTGAGTGCAGCACAGATATTATGGTGGTTGGTGTTGGATGAAGCGGTCGGTGCGTCCTTCTTCCTTATGTGTCACTTCCCCCATCCCCCAGCGTAGGCCGCAGCCACATGTGAGTGCAGCACAGTTATTATGGTGGTTGGTGGTGGATGAAGCGGTCGGTGCGTCCTTAGTGCTTATGTGTCACTTCCCCCATACCCCAGCGTAGGCCGCAGCCACATGTGAGTGCAGCACAGTTATTATGGTGGTTGGTGGTGGATGAAGCGGTCGGTACGTCCTTAGTCCTTATGTGTCACTTCTCCCATCCCCCAGCGTAGGCCGCAGCCACATGTGAGTGCAGCACAGATATTATGGTGGTTGGTGTTGGATGAAGCGGTCGGTGCGTCCTTCTTCCTTATGTGTCACTTCCCCCATCCCCCAGCGTAGGCCGCAGCCACATGTGAGTGCAGCACAGTTATTATGGTGGTTGGTGGTGGATGAAGCGGTCGGTGCGTCCTTAGTGCTTATGTGTCACTTCCCCCATACCCCAGCGTAGGCCGCAGCCACATGTGAGTGCAGCACAGTTATTATGGTGGTTGGTGGTGGATGAAGCGGTCGGTACGTCCTTAGTCCTTATGTGTCACTTCTCCCATCCCCCAGCGTAGGCCGCAGCCACATGTGAGTGCAGCACAGTTATTATGGTGGTTGGTGTTGGATGAAGCGGTCGGTGCGTCCTTAGTCCTTATGTGTCACTTCCCCCATCCCCCAGCGTAGGCCGCAGCCACATGTGAGTGCAGCACAGTTATTATGGTGGTTGGTGGTGGATGAAGCGGTCGGTGCGTCCTTAGTCCTTATGTATCACTTCCCCCATCCCCCAGCGTAGGCTGCAGCCACATGTGAGTGCTGCACAGTTATTATGGTGGTTGGTGTTGGATGAAGCGGTCGGTGCGTCCTTAGTCCTTATGTGTCACTTCCCCCATCCTCCAGCGTAGGCCGCAGCCACATGTGAGTGCTGCACAGTTATTATGGTGGTTGGTGGTGGATGAAGCGGTCGGTGCGTCCTCACTCACTATGTGTCACTTCCCCCATTCCCCAGCGTAGGCCGCAGCCACATGTGAGTGCAGCACAGTTATTCTGGTGGTTGGTGGTGGATGAAGCGGTCGGTGCGTCCTTAGTCCTTATGTGTCACTTCCCCCATCCTCCAGCGTAGGCTGCAGCCACATGTGAGTGCTGCACAGTTATTATGGTGGTTGGTGTTGGATGAAGCGGTCGGTGCGTCCTTAGTCCTTATGTGTCACTTCCCCCATCCTCCAGCGTAGGCCGCAGCCACATGTGAGTGCAGCACAGTTATTATGGTGGTTGATGTTGGATGAAGCGGTCGGTGCGTCCTTAGTCCTTATGTGTCACTTCCCCCATCCCCCAGCGTAGGCCGCAGCCACATGTGAGTGCTGCACAGTTATTATGGTGGTTGGTGTTGGATGAAGCGGTCGGTGCGTCCTTAGTCCTTATGTGTCACTTCCCCCATCCTCCAGCGTAGGCCGCAGCCACATGTGAGTGCAGCACAGTTATTATGGTGGTTGATGTTGGATGAAGCGGTCGGTGCGTCCTTAGTCCTTATGTGTCACTTCCCCCATCCCCCAGCGTAGGCCGCAGCCACATGTGAGTGCAGCACAGTTATTATGGTGGTTGGTGGTGGATGAAGCGTTCGGTGCGTCCTTAGTCCTTATGTGTCACTTCCCCCATCCCCCAGCGTAGGCTGCAGCCACATGTGAGTGCAGCACAGTTATTCTGGTGGTTGGTGGTGGATGAAGCGGTCGGTGCGTCCTTAGTCCTTATGTGTCACTTCCCCCATCCCCCAGCGTAGGCCGCAGCCACATGTGAGTGCAGCACAGTTATTCTGGTGGTTGGTGGTGGATGAAGCGGTCGGTGCGTCCTTAGTCCTTATGTGTCACTTCCCCCATCCTCCAGCGTAGGCCGCAGCCACATGTGAGTGCAGCACCGTTATTATGGTGGTTGGTGTTGGATGAAGCGGTCGGTGCGTCCTTAGTCCTTATGTGTCACTTCCCCCATCCTCCAGCGTAGGCCGCAGCCACATGTGAGTGCAGCACAGTTATTATGGTGGTTGATGTTGGATGAAGCGGTCGGTGCGTCCTTAGTCCTTATGTGTCACTTCCCCCATCCCCCAGCGTAGGCCGCAGCCACATGTGAGTGCAGCACAGTTATTCTGGTGGTTGGTGGTGGATGAAGCGGTCGGTGCGTCCTTAGTCCTTATGTGTCACTTCCCCCCATCCCCCAGCGTAGGCCGCAGCCACATGTGAGTGCAGCACAGTTATTATGGTGGTTGGTGGTGGATGAAGCGTTCGGTGCGTCCTTAGTCCTTATGTGTCACTTCCCCCATCCTCCAGCGTAGGCCGCAGCCACATGTGAGTGCAGCACACTTATTATGGTGGTTGGTGGTGGATGAAGCGTTCGGTGCGTCCTTAGTCCTTATGTGTCACTTCCCCCATCCTCCAGCGTAGGCCGCAGCCACATGTGAGTGCAGCACAGTTATTATGGTGGTTGGTGTTGGATGAAGCGGTCGGTGCGTCCTTAGTCCTTATGTGTCACTTCCCCCATCCCCCAGCGTAGGCCGCAGCCACATGTGAGTGCAGCACAGTTATTATGGTGGTTGGTGCTGGATGAAGCGGTCGGTGCGTCCTTATGTGTCACTTCCCTCATCCCCCAGCATAGGCCGCAGCCACATGTGAGTGCAGCACAGTTATTATGGTGGTTGGTGGTGGATGAAGCGGTCGGTGCGTCCTTGTTCCTTATGTGTCACTTCCCCCATCCCCCAGCGTAGGCCGCAGCCACATGTGAGTGCAGCACAGTTATTATGGTGGTTGGTGTTGGATGAAGCGGTCGGTGCGTCCTTAGTCCTTATGTGTCACTTCTCCCATCCCCCAGCGTAGGCCGCAGCCACATGTGAGTGCAGCACAGTTATTATGGTGGTTGGTGGTGGATGAAGCGGTCGGTGCGTCCTTAGTCCTTATGTGTCACTTCTCCCATCCCCCAGCGTAGGCCGCAGCCACATGTGAGTGCAGCACAGTTATTATGGTGGTTGGTGGTGGATGAAGCGGTCGGTGCGTCCTTAGTCCTCATGTGTCACTTCCCCCATCCCCCAGCGTAGGCCGCAGCCACATGTGAGTGCAGCACAGTTATTATGGTGGTTGGTGCTGGATGAAGCGGTCGGTGCGTCCTTAGTCCTTATGTGTCACTTCCCCCATCCCCCAGCGTAGGCCGCAGCCACATGTGAGTGCCGCACAGTTATTATGGTGGTTGGTGTTGGATGAAGCGGTCGGTGCATCCTTAGTCCTCATGTGTCACTTCCCCCATCCCCCAGCGTAGGCCGCAGCCACATGTGAGTGCAGCACAGTTATTATGGTGGTTGGTGGTGGATGAAGCGGTCGGTGCGTCCTTAGTCCTTATGTCACTTCCCCCATCCCCCAGCGTAGGCCGCAGCCACATGTGAGTGCAGCACAGTTATTATGGTGGTTGGTGCTGGATGAAGTGGTCGGTGCGTCCTTAGTCCTTATGTGTCACTTCCCCCATCCCCCAGCGTAGGCCGCAGCCACATGTGAGTGCAGCACCGTTATTATGGTGGTTGGTGGTGGATGAAGCGGTCGGTGCGTCCTTAGTTCTTATGTGTCACTTCCCCCATCCCCCAGCGTAGGCCGCAGCCATATGTGAGTGCAGCACAGTTATTATGGTGGTTGGTGGTGGATGAAGCGGTCGGTGCGTCCTTAGTCCTTATGTGTCACTTCCCCCATCCCCCAGCGTAGGCTGCAGCCACATGTGAGTGCAGCACAGTTATTATGGTGGTTGGTGGTGGATGAAGCGGTCGGTGCGTCCTTAGTCCTTATGTCACTTCCCCATCCCCCAGCGTAGGCCGCAGCCACATGTGAGTGCAGCACAGTTATTCTGGTGGTTGGTGTTGGATGAAGCGGTCGGTGCGTCCTTAGTCCTTATGTGTCACTTCCCCCATCCCCCAGCGTAGGCCGCAGCCACATGTGAGTGCAGCACAGTTATTCTGGTGGTTGGTGTTGGATGAAGCGGTCGGTGCGTCCTTCTTCCTTATGTGTCACTTCCCCCATCCCCCAGCGTAGGCCGCAGCCACATGTGAGTGCAGCACAGTTATTATGGTGGTTGGTGGTGGATGAAGCGGTCGGTGCGTCCTTAGTGCTTATGTGTCACTTCCCCCATACCCCAGCGTAGGCCGCAGCCACATGTGAGTGCAGCACAGTTATTATGGTGGTTGGTGGTGGATGAAGCGGTCGGTACGTCCTTAGTCCTTATGTGTCACTTCTCCCATCCCCCAGCGTAGGCCGCAGCCACATGTGAGTGCAGCACAGTTATTATGGTGGATGGTGGTGGATGAAGCGGTCGGTGCGTCCTTAGTCCTTATGTATCACTTCCCCCATCCCCCAGCGTAGGCTGCAGCCACATGTGAGTGCAGCACAGTTATTATGGTGGTTGGTGTTGGATGAAGCGGTCGGTGCGTCCTCACTCACTATGTGTCACTTCCCCCATTCCCCAGCGTAGGCCGCAGCCACATGTGAGTGCAGCACAGTTATTCTGGTGGTTGGTGGTGGATGAAGCGGTCGGTGCGTCCTTAGTCCTTATGTGTCACTTCCCCCATCCTCCAGCGTAGGCTGCAGCCACATGTGAGTGCAGCACAGTTATTATGGTGGTTGGTGTTGGATGAAGCGGTCGGTGCGTCCTTAGTCCTTATGTGTCACTTCCCCCATCCTCCAGCGTAGGCCGCAGCCACATGTGAGTGCAGCACAGTTATTATGGTGGTTGATGTTGGATGAAGCGGTCGGTGCGTCCTTAGTCCTTATGTGTCACTTCCCCCATCCCCCAGCGTAGGCCGCAGCCACATGTGAGTGCAGCACAGTTATTATGGTGGTTGGTGGTGGATGAAGCGTTCGGTGCGTCCTTAGTCCTTATGTGTCACTTCCCCCATCCCCCAGCGTAGGCTGCAGCCACATGTGAGTGCAGCACAGTTATTCTGGTGGTTGGTGGTGGATGAAGCGGTCGGTGCGTCCTTAGTCCTTATGTGTCACTTCCCCCATCCCCCAGCGTAGGCCGCAGCCACATGTGAGTGCAGCACAGTTATTCTGGTGGTTGGTGGTGGATGAAGCGGTCGGTGCGTCCTTAGTCCTTATGTGTCACTTCCCCCATCCTCCAGCGTAGGCCGCAGCCACATGTGAGTGCAGCACCGTTATTATGGTGGTTGGTGTTGGATGAAGCGGTCGGTGCGTCCTTAGTCCTTATGTGTCACTTCCCCCATCCTCCAGCGTAGGCCGCAGCCACATGTGAGTGCAGCACAGTTATTATGGTGGTTGATGTTGGATGAAGCGGTCGGTGCGTCCTTAGTCCTTATGTGTCACTTCCCCCATCCCCCAGCGTAGGCCGCAGCCACATGTGAGTGCAGCACAGTTATTCTGGTGGTTGGTGGTGGATGAAGCGGTCGGTGCGTCCTTAGTCCTTATGTGTCACTTCCCCCATCCTCCAGCGTAGGCCGCAGCCACATGTGAGTGCAGCACAGTTATTATGGTGGTTGGTGTTGGATGAAGCGGTCGGTGCGTCCTTAATCTTTATGTGTCACTTCCCCCATCCCCCAGCGTAGGCCGCAGCCACATGTGAGTGCAGCACAGTTATTATGGTGGTTGGTGGTGGATGAAGCGGTCGGTGCGTCCTTGTTCCTTATGTGTCACTTCCCCCATCCCCCAGCGTAGGCCGCAGCCACATGTGAGTGCAGCACAGTTATTATGGTGGTTGGTGTTGGATGAAGCGGTCGGTGCGTCCTTAGTCCTTATGTGTCACTTCTCCCATCCCCCAGCGTAGGCCGCAGCCACATGTGAGTGCAGCACAGTTATTATGGTGGTTGGTGGTGGATGAAGCGGTCGGTGCGTCCTTAGTCCTTATGTGTCACTTCTCCCATCCCCCAGCGTAGGCCGCAGCCACATGTGAGTGCAGCACAGTTATTATGGTGGTTGGTGGTGGATGAAGCGGTCGGTGCGTCCTTAGTCCTCATGTGTCACTTCCCCCATCCCCCAGCGTAGGCCGCAGCCACATGTGAGTGCAGCACAGTTATTATGGTGGTTGGTGCTGGATGAAGCGGTCGGTGCGTCCTTAGTCCTTATGTGTCACTTCCCCCATCCCCCAGCGTAGGCCGCAGCCACATGTGAGTGCCGCACAGTTATTATGGTGGTTGGTGTTGGATGAAGCGGTCGGTGCATCCTTAGTCCTCATGTGTCACTTCCCCCATCCCCCAGCGTAGGCCGCAGCCACATGTGAGTGCAGCACGGTTATTATGGTGGTTGGTGGTGGATGAAGCGGTCGGTGCGTCCTTAGTCCTTATGTGTCACTTCCCCCATCCCCCAGCGTAGGCCGCAGCCACATGTGAGTGCAGCACAGTTATTATGGTGGTTGGTGGTGGATGAAGCGGTCGGTGCGTCCTTAGTCCTTATGTCACTTCCCCCATCCCCCAGCGTAGGCCGCAGCCACATGTGAGTGCAGCACGGTTATTATGGTGGTTGGTGTTAGATGAAGCGGTCGGTGCGTCCTTAGTCCTTATGTGTCACTTCCCCCATCCTCCAGCGTAGGCCGCAGCCACATGTGAGTGCAGCACGGTTATTATGGTGGTTGGTGTTGGATGAAGCGGTCGGTGCGTCCTTAGTCCTCATGTGTCACTTCCCCCATCCCCCAGCGTAGGCCGCAGCCACATGTGAGTGCAGCACCGTTATTATGGTGGTTGGTGGTGGATGAAGCGGTCGGTGCGTCCTTAGTTCTTATGTGTCACTTCCCCCATCCCCCAGCGTAGGCCGCAGCCATATGTGAGTGCAGCACAGTTATTATGGTGGTTGGTGGTGGATGAAGCGGTCGGTGCGTCCTTAGTCCTTATGTGTCACTTCCCCCATCCCCCAGCGTAGGCCGCAGCCACATGTGAGTGCAGCACAGTTATTATGGTGGTTGGTGGTGGATGAAGCGGTCGGTGCGTCCTTAGTCCTTATGTCACTTCCCCATCCCCCAGCGTAGGCCGCAGCCACATGTGAGTGCAGCACAGTTATTCTGGTGGTTGGTGTTGGATGAAGCGGTCGGTGCGTCCTTAGTCCTTATGTGTCACTTCCCCCATCCCCCAGCGTAGGCCGCAGCCACATGTGAGTGCTGCACAGTTATTATGGTGGTTGGTGTTGGATGAAGCGGTCGGTGCGTCCTTAGTCCTTATGTGTCACTTCCCCCATCCCCCAGCGTAGGCCGCAGCCACATGTGAGTGCTGCACAGTTATTATGGTGGTTGGTGTTGGATGAAGCGGTCGGTGCGTCCTTAGTCCTTATGTCACTTCCCCCATCCCCCAGCGTAGGCCGCAGCCACATGTGAGTGCAGCACCGTTATTATGGTGGTTGGTGGTGGATGAAGCGGTCGGTGCGTCCTTAGTCCTTATGTGTCACTTCCCCCATCCCCCAGCGTAGGCCGCAGCCACATGTGAGTGCAGCACAGTTATTATGGTGGTTGGTGTTGGATGAAGCGGTCGGTGCGTCCTTAGTCCTTATGTCACTTCCCCCATCCCCCAGCGTAGGCCGCAGCCACATGTGAGTGCAGCACAGTTATTATGGTGGTTGGTGATGGATGAAGTGGTCGGTGCGTCCTTAGTCCTTATGTCACTTCTCCCATCCCCCAGCGTAGGCCGCAGCCACATGTGAGTGCAGCACAGTTATTATGGTGGTTGGTGTTGGATGAAGCGGTCGGTGCGTCCTTAGTCCTTATGTCACTTCCCCCATCCTCCAGCGTAGGCCGCAGCCACATGTGAGTGCAGCACAGTTATTATGGTGGTTGGTGGTGGATGAAGCGGTCGGTGCGTCCTTAGTCCTTATGTGTCACTTCCCCCATCCCCCAGCGTAGGCCGCAGCCACATGTGAGTGCAGCACAGTTATTATGGTGGTTGGTGGTGGATGAAGCGGTCGGTGCGTCCTTAGTCCTTATGTATCACTTCCCCCATCCCCCAGCGTAGGCTGCAGCCACATGTGAGTGCAGCACAGTTATTCTGGTGGTTGGTGGTGGATGAAGCGGTCGGTGCGTCCTTAGTCCTTATGTGTCACTTCCCCCATCCCCCAGCGTAGGCCGCAGCCACATGTGAGTGCAGCACAGTTATTCTGGTGGTTGGTGGTGGATGAAGCGGTCGGTGCGTCCTTAGTCCTTATGTGTCACTTCCCCCATCCTCCAGCGTAGGCTGCAGCCACATGTGAGTGCTGCACAGTTATTATGGTGGTTGGTGTTGGATGAAGCGGTCGGTGCGTCCTTAGTCCTTATGTGTCACTTCCCCCATCCTCCAGCGTAGGCCGCAGCCACATGTGAGTGCAGCACAGTTATTATGGTGGTTGATGTTGGATGAAGCGGTCGGTGCGTCCTTAGTCCTTATGTGTCACTTCCCCCATCCCCCAGCGTAGGCCGCAGCCACATGTGAGTGCTGCACAGTTATTATGGTGGTTGGTGTTGGATGAAGCGGTCGGTGCGTCCTTAGTCCTTATGTGTCACTTCCCCCATCCTCCAGCGTAGGCCGCAGCCACATGTGAGTGCAGCACAGTTATTATGGTGGTTGATGTTGGATGAAGCGGTCGGTGCGTCCTTAGTCCTTATGTGTCACTTCCCCCATCCCCCAGCGTAGGCCGCAGCCACATGTGAGTGCAGCACAGTTATTATGGTGGTTGGTGGTGGATGAAGCGTTCGGTGCGTCCTTAGTCCTTATGTGTCACTTCTCCCATCCCCCAGCGTAGGCCGCAGCCACATGTGAGTGCAGCACAGTTATTATGGTGGTTGGTGTTGGATGAAGCGGTCGGTGCGTCCTTAGTCCTTATGTGTCACTTCTCCCATCCCCCAGCGTAGGCCGCAGCCACATATGAGTGCAGCACAGTTATTATGGTGGTTGGTGGTGGATGAAGCGGTCGGTGCGTCCTTAGTCCTTATGTGTCACTTCCCCCATCCCCCAGCGTAGGCTGCAGCCACATGTGAGTGCAGCACAGTTATTCTGGTGGTTGGTGGTGGATGAAGCGGTCGGTGCGTCCTTAGTCCTTATGTGTCACTTCCCCCATCCCCCAGCGTAGGCCGCAGCCACATGTGAGTGCAGCACAGTTATTCTGGTGGTTGGTGGTGGATGAAGCGGTCGGTGCGTCCTTAGTCCTTATGTGTCACTTCCCCCATCCTCCAGCGTAGGCCGCAGCCACATGTGAGTGCAGCACCGTTATTATGGTGGTTGGTGTTGGATGAAGCGGTCGGTGCGTCCTTAGTCCTTATGTGTCACTTCCCCCATCCTCCAGCGTAGGCCGCAGCCACATGTGAGTGCAGCACAGTTATTATGGTGGTTGATGTTGGATGAAGCGGTCGGTGCGTCCTTAGTCCTTATGTGTCACTTCCCCCATCCCCCAGCGTAGGCCGCAGCCACATGTGAGTGCAGCACAGTTATTCTGGTGGTTGGTGGTGGATGAAGCGGTCGGTGCGTCCTTAGTCCTTATGTGTCACTTCCCCCATCCCCCAGCGTAGGCCGCAGCCACATGTGAGTGCAGCACAGTTATTATGGTGGTTGGTGGTGGATGAAGCGTTCGGTGCGTCCTTAGTCCTTATGTGTCACTTCCCCCATCCTCCAGCGTAGGCCGCAGCCACATGTGGGTGCAGCACAGTTATTATGGTGGTTGGTGGTGGATGAAGCGTTCGGTGCGTCCTTAGTCCTTATGTGTCACTTCCCCCATCCCCCAGCGTAGGCCGCAGCCACATGTGAGTGCAGCACAGTTATTATGGTGGTTGGTGCTGGATGAAGCGGTCGGTGCGTCCTTATGTGTCACTTCCCTCATCCCCCAGCATAGGCCGCAGCCACATGTGAGTGCAGCACAGTTATTATGGTGGTTGGTGGTGGATGAAGCGGTCGGTGCGTCCTTGTTCCTTATGTGTCACTTCCCCCATCCCCCAGCGTAGGCCGCAGCCACATGTGAGTGCAGCACAGTTATTATGGTGGTTGGTGTTGGATGAAGCGGTCGGTGCGTCCTTAGTCCTTATGTGTCACTTCCCCCATCCCCCAGCGTAGGCCGCAGCCACATGTGAGTGCCGCACAGTTATTATGGTGGTTGGTGTTGGATGAAGCGGTCGGTGCATCCTTAGTCCTCATGTGTCACTTCCCCCATCCCCCAGCGTAGGCCGCAGCCACATGTGAGTGCAGCACGGTTATTATGGTGGTTGGTGGTGGATGAAGCGGTCGGTGCGTCCTTAGTCCTTATGTCACTTCCCCCATCCCCCAGCGTAGGCCGCAGCCACATGTGAGTGCAGCACGGTTATTATGGTGGTTGGTGGTGGATGAAGCGGTCGGTGCGTCCTTAGTCCTTATGTCACTTCCCCCATCCCCCAGCGTAGGCCGCAGCCACATGTGAGTGCAGCACAGTTATTATGGTGGTTGGTGGTGGATGAAGCGGTCGGTGCGTCCTTAGTCCTTATGTCACTTCCCCCATCCCCCAGCGTAGGCCGCAGCCACATGTGAGTGCAGCACCGTTATTATGGTGGTTGGTGGTGGATGAAGCGGTCGGTGCGTCCTTAGTCCTTATGTGTCACTTCCCCCATCCCCCAGCGTAGGCCGCAGCCACATGTGAGTGCAGCACAGTTATTATGGTGGTTGGTGTTGGATGAAGCGGTCGGTGCGTCCTTAGTCCTTATGTCACTTCCCCCATCCCCCAGCGTAGGCCGCAGCCACATGTGAGTGCAGCACAGTTATTATGGTGGTTGGTGTTAGATGAAGCGGTCGGTGCGTCCTTAGTCCTTATGTGTCACTTCCCCCATCCTCCAGCGTAGGCCGCAGCCACATGTGAGTGCAGCACGGTTATTATGGTGGTTGGTGTTGGATGAAGCGGTCGGTGCGTCCTTAGTCCTCATGTGTCACTTCCCCCATCCCCCAGCGTAGGCCGCAGCCACATGTGAGTGCAGCACCGTTATTATGGTGGTTGGTGGTGGATGAAGCGGTCGGTGCGTCCTTAGTTCTTATGTGTCACTTCCCCCATCCCCCAGCGTAGGCCGCAGCCATATGTGAGTGCAGCACAGTTATTATGGTGGTTGGTGGTGGATGAAGCGGTCGGTGCGTCCTTAGTCCTTATGTGTCACTTCCCCCATCCCCCAGCGTAGGCTGCAGCCACATGTGAGTGCAGCACAGTTATTATGGTGGTTGGTGGTGGATGAAGCGGTCGGTGCGTCCTTAGTCCTTATGTCACTTCCCCATCCCCCAGCGTAGGCCGCAGCCACATGTGAGTGCAGCACAGTTATTCTGGTGGTTGGTGTTGGATGAAGCGGTCGGTGCGTCCTTAGTCCTTATGTGTCACTTCCCCCATCCCCCAGCGTAGGCCGCAGCCACATGTGAGTTCAGCACAGTTATGGTGGTTGGTGGTGGATGAAGCGGTCGGTGCGTCCTTAGTCCTTATGTGTCACTTCCCCCATCCCCCAGCGTAGGCCGCAGCCACATGTGAGTGCAGCACAGTTATTATGGTGGTTGGTGTTGGATGAAGCGGTCGGTGCGTCCTTAGTCCTTATGTCACTTCCCCCATCCCCCAGCGTAGGCCGCAGCCACATGTGAGTGCAGCACAGTTATTATGGTGGTTGGTGATGGATGAAGTGGTCGGTGCGTCCTTAGTCCTTATGTCACTTCTCCCATCCCCCAGCGTAGGCCGCAGCCACATGTGAGTGCAGCACAGTTATTATGGTGGTTGGTGTTGGATGAAGCGGTCGGTGCGTCCTTAGTCCTTATGTCACTTCCCCCATCCTCCAGCGTAGGCCGCAGCCACATGTGAGTGCAGCACAGTTATTATGGTGGTTGGTGGTGGATGAAGCGGTCGGTGCGTCCTTAGTCCTTATGTGTCACTTCCCCCATCCCCCAGCGTAGGCCGCAGCCACATGTGAGTGCAGCACAGTTATTATGGTGGTTGGTGGTGGATGAAGCGGTCGGTGCGTCCTTAGTCCTTATGTGTCACTTCCCCCATCCCCCAGCGTAGGCCGCAGCCACATGTGAGTGCAGCACAGTTATTATGGTGGTTGGTGGTGGATGAAGCGGTCGGTGCGTCCTTAGTCCTTATGTGTCACTTCCCCCATCCCCCAGCGTAGGCCGCAGCCACATGTGAGTGCAGCACAGTTATTATGGTGGTTGGTGTTGGATGAAGCGGTCGGTGCGTCCTTAGTCCTTATGTCACTTCCCCCATCCCCCAGCGTAGGCCGCAGCCACATGTGAGTGCAGCACAGTTATTATGGTGGTTGGTGATGGATGAAGTGGTCGGTGCGTCCTTAGTCCTTATGTCACTTCCCCCATCCCCCAGCGTAGGCCGCAGCCACATGTGAGTGCAGCACCGTTATTATGGTGGTTGGTGGTGGATGAAGCGGTCGGTGCGTCCTTAGTCCTTATGTGTCACTTCCCCCATCCCCCAGCGTAGGCCGCAGCCACATGTGAGTGCAGCACAGTTATTATGGTGGTTGGTGTTGGATGAAGCGGTCGGTGCGTCCTTAGTCCTTATGTCACTTCCCCCATCCCCCAGCGTAGGCCGCAGCCACATGTGAGTGCAGCACAGTTATTATGGTGGTTGGTGATGGATGAAGTGGTCGGTGCGTCCTTAGTCCTTATGTCACTTCTCCCATCCCCCAGCGTAGGCCGCAGCCACATGTGAGTGCAGCACAGTTATTATGGTGGTTGGTGGTGGATGAAGCGGTCGGTGCGTCCTTAGTCCTTATGTCACTTCCCCCATCCTCCAGCGTAGGCCGCAGCCACATGTGAGTGCAGCACAGTTATTATGGTGGTTGGTGGTGGATGAAGCGGTCGGTGCGTCCTTAGTCCTTATGTCACTTCCCCCATCCCCCAGCGTAGGCCGCAGCCACATGTGAGTGCAGCACCGTTATTATGGTGGTTGGTGGTGGATGAAGCGGTCGGTGCGTCCTTAGTCCTTATGTGTCACTTCCCCCATCCCCCAGCGTAGGCCGCAGCCACATGTGAGTGCAGCACAGTTATTATGGTGGTTGGTGTTGGATGAAGCGGTCGGTGCGTCCTTAGTCCTTATGTCACTTCCCCCATCCCCCAGCGTAGGCCGCAGCCACATGTGAGTGCAGCACCGTTATTATGGTGGTTGGTGGTGGATGAAGTGGTCGGTGCGTCCTTAGTCCTTATGTCACTTCTCCCATCCCCCAGCGTAGGCCGCAGCCACATGTGAGTGCAGCACAGTTATTATGGTGGTTGGTGTTGGATGAAGCGGTCGGTGCGTCCTTAGTCCTTATGTCACTTCCCCCATCCCCCAGCGTAGGCCGCAGCCACATGTGAGTGCAGCACAGTTATTCTGGTGGTTGGTGTTGGATGAAGCGGTCGGTGCGTCCTTAGTCCTTATGTGTCACTTCCCCCATCCCCCAGCGTAGGCCGCAGCCACATGTGAGTGCAGCACAGTTATTATGGTCGTTAGTGGTGAATGAAGCGGTCGGTGCGTCCTTAGTCCTTATGTGTCACTTCCCCCATCCCCCAGCGTAGGCCGCAGCCACATGTGAGTGCTGCACAGTTATTATGGTGGTTGGTGTTGGATGAAGCGGTCGGTGCGTCCTTAGTCCTTATGTCACTTCCCCCATCCCCCAGCGTAGGCCGCAGCCACATGTGAGTGCAGCACCGTTATTATGGTGGTTGGTGGTGGATGAAGCGGTCGGTGCGTCCTTAGTCCTTATGTGTCACTTCCCCCATCCCCCAGCGTAGGCCGCAGCCACATGTGAGTGCAGCACAGTTATTATGGTGGTTGGTGGTGGATGAAGCGGTCGGTGCGTCCTTAGTCCTTATGTGTCACTTCCCCCCATCCTCCAGCGTAGGCCGCAGCCACATGTGAGTGCAGCACAGTTATTATGGTGGTTGGTGGTGGATGAAGCGGTCGGTGCGTCCTTAGTCCTTATGTGTCACTTCCCCCATCCTCCAGCGTAGGCCGCAGCCACATATGAGTGCAGCACAGTTATTATGGTCGTTAGTGGTGGATGAAGCGGTCGGTGCGTCCTTAGTCCTTATGTCACTTCCCCCATCCCCCAGCGTAGGCCGCAGCCACATGTGAGTGCAGCACCGTTATTATGGTGGTTGGTGGTGGATGAAGTGGTCGGTGCGTCCTTAGTCCTTATGTCACTTCTCCCATCCCCCAGCGTAGGCCGCAGCCACATGTGAGTGCAGCACAGTTATTATGGTGGTTGGTGTTGGATGAAGCGGTCGGTGCGTCCTTAGTCCTTATGTCACTTCCCCCATCCCCCAGCGTAGGCCGCAGCCACATGTGAGTGCAGCACAGTTATTCTGGTGGTTGGTGTTGGATGAAGCGGTCGGTGCGTCCTTAGTCCTTATGTGTCACTTCCCCCATCCCCCAGCGTAGGCCGCAGCCACATGTGAGTGCTGCACAGTTATTATGGTGGTTGGTGTTGGATGAAGCGGTCGGTGCGTCCTTAGTCCTTATGTCACTTCCCCCATCCCCCAGCGTAGGCCGCAGCCACATGTGAGTGCAGCACCGTTATTATGGTGGTTGGTGGTGGATGAAGCGGTCGGTGCGTCCTTAGTCCTTATGTGTCACTTCCCCCATCCCCCAGCGTAGGCCGCAGCCACATGTGAGTGCAGCACAGTTATTATGGTGGTTGGTGGTGGATGAAGCGGTCGGTGCGTCCTTAGTCCTTATGTGTCACTTCCCCCCATCCTCCAGCGTAGGCCGCAGCCACATGTGAGTGCAGCACAGTTATTATGGTGGTTGGTGGTGGATGAAGCGGTCGGTGCGTCCTTAGTCCTTATGTGTCACTTCCCCCATCCTCCAGCGTAGGCCGCAGCCACATGTGAGTGCAGCACAGTTATTATGGTGGTTGGTGTTGGATGAAGCGGTCGGTGCGTCCTTAGTCCTTATGTCACTTCCCCCATCCCCCAGCGTAGGCCGCAGCCACATGTGAGTGCAGCACCGTTATTATGGTGGTTGGTGGTGGATGAAGCGGTCGGTGCGTCCTTAGTCCTTATGTGTCACTTCCCCCATCCCCCAGCGTAGGCCGCAGCCACATGTGAGTGCAGCACCGTTATTATGGTGGTTGGTGTTGGATGAAGCGGTCGGTGCGTCCTTAGTCCTTATGTCACTTCCCCCATCCCCCAGCGTAGGCCGCAGCCACATGTGAGTGCAGCACAGTTATTATGGTGGTTGGTGGTGGATGAAGCGGTCGGTGCGTCCTTAGTCCTCATGTGTCACTTCCCCCATCCCCCAGCGTAGGCCGCAACCACATGTGAGTGCAGCACAGTTATTATGGTGGTTGGTGGTGGATGAAGCGGTCGGTGCGTCCTTAGCCCTTATGTGTCACTTCCCCCATCCCCCAGCGTAGGCCGCAGCCACATGTGAGTGCAGCACAGTTATTATGGTGGTTGGTGTTGGATGAAGCGGTCGGTGCGTCCTTAGTCCTTATGTGTCACTTCCCCCATCCCCCAGCGTAGGCCGCAGCCACATGTGAGTGCAGCACAGTTATTCTGGTGGTTGGTGGTGGATGAAGCGGTCGGTGCGTCCTTAGTCCTTATGTGTCACTTCCCCCCATCCCCCAGCGTAGGCCGCAGCCACATGTGAGTGCAGCACAGTTATTATGGTGGTTGGTGGTGGATGAAGCGTTCGGTGCGTCCTTAGTCCTTATGTGTCACTTCCCCCATCCTCCAGCGTAGGCCGCAGCCACATGTGAGTGCAGCACACTTATTATGGTGGTTGGTGGTGGATGAAGCGTTCGGTGCGTCCTTAGTCCTTATGTGTCACTTCCCCCATCCTCCAGCGTAGGCCGCAGCCACATGTGAGTGCAGCACAGTTATTATGGTGGTTGGTGTTGGATGAAGCGGTCGGTGCGTCCTTAGTCCTTATGTGTCACTTCCCCCATCCCCCAGCGTAGGCCGCAGCCACATGTGAGTGCAGCACAGTTATTATGGTGGTTGGTGCTGGATGAAGCGGTCGGTGCGTCCTTATGTGTCACTTCCCTCATCCCCCAGCATAGGCCGCAGCCACATGTGAGTGCAGCACAGTTATTATGGTGGTTGGTGGTGGATGAAGCGGTCGGTGCGTCCTTGTTCCTTATGTGTCACTTCCCCCATCCCCCAGCGTAGGCCGCAGCCACATGTGAGTGCAGCACAGTTATTATGGTGGTTGGTGTTGGATGAAGCGGTCGGTGCGTCCTTAGTCCTTATGTGTCACTTCTCCCATCCCCCAGCGTAGGCCGCAGCCACATGTGAGTGCAGCACAGTTATTATGGTGGTTGGTGGTGGATGAAGCGGTCGGTGCGTCCTTAGTCCTTATGTGTCACTTCTCCCATCCCCCAGCGTAGGCCGCAGCCACATGTGAGTGCAGCACAGTTATTATGGTGGTTGGTGGTGGATGAAGCGGTCGGTGCGTCCTTAGTCCTCATGTGTCACTTCCCCCATCCCCCAGCGTAGGCCGCAGCCACATGTGAGTGCAGCACAGTTATTATGGTGGTTGGTGCTGGATGAAGCGGTCGGTGCGTCCTTAGTCCTTATGTGTCACTTCCCCCATCCCCCAGCGTAGGCCGCAGCCACATGTGAGTGCCGCACAGTTATTATGGTGGTTGGTGTTGGATGAAGCGGTCGGTGCATCCTTAGTCCTCATGTGTCACTTCCCCCATCCCCCAGCGTAGGCCGCAGCCACATGTGAGTGCAGCACAGTTATTATGGTGGTTGGTGGTGGATGAAGCGGTCGGTGCGTCCTTAGTCCTTATGTCACTTCCCCCATCCCCCAGCGTAGGCCGCAGCCACATGTGAGTGCAGCACAGTTATTATGGTGGTTGGTGCTGGATGAAGTGGTCGGTGCGTCCTTAGTCCTTATGTGTCACTTCCCCCATCCCCCAGCGTAGGCCGCAGCCACATGTGAGTGCAGCACCGTTATTATGGTGGTTGGTGGTGGATGAAGCGGTCGGTGCGTCCTTAGTTCTTATGTGTCACTTCCCCCATCCCCCAGCGTAGGCCGCAGCCATATGTGAGTGCAGCACAGTTATTATGGTGGTTGGTGGTGGATGAAGCGGTCGGTGCGTCCTTAGTCCTTATGTGTCACTTCCCCCATCCCCCAGCGTAGGCTGCAGCCACATGTGAGTGCAGCACAGTTATTATGGTGGTTGGTGGTGGATGAAGCGGTCGGTGCGTCCTTAGTCCTTATGTCACTTCCCCATCCCCCAGCGTAGGCCGCAGCCACATGTGAGTGCAGCACAGTTATTCTGGTGGTTGGTGTTGGATGAAGCGGTCGGTGCGTCCTTCTTCCTTATGTGTCACTTCCCCCATCCCCCAGCGTAGGCCGCAGCCACATGTGAGTGCAGCACAGTTATTATGGTGGTTGGTGGTGGATGAAGCGGTCGGTGCGTCCTTAGTGCTTATGTGTCACTTCCCCCATACCCCAGCGTAGGCCGCAGCCACATGTGAGTGCAGCACAGTTATTATGGTGGTTGGTGGTGGATGAAGCGGTCGGTACGTCCTTAGTCCTTATGTGTCACTTCTCCCATCCCCCAGCGTAGGCCGCAGCCACATGTGAGTGCAGCACAGTTATTATGGTGGATGGTGGTGGATGAAGCGGTCGGTGCGTCCTTAGTCCTTATGTATCACTTCCCCCATCCCCCAGCGTAGGCTGCAGCCACATGTGAGTGCAGCACAGTTATTATGGTGGTTGGTGTTGGATGAAGCGGTCGGTGCGTCCTCACTCACTATGTGTCACTTCCCCCATTCCCCAGCGTAGGCCGCAGCCACATGTGAGTGCAGCACAGTTATTCTGGTGGTTGGTGGTGGATGAAGCGGTCGGTGCGTCCTTAGTCCTTATGTGTCACTTCCCCCATCCTCCAGCGTAGGCTGCAGCCACATGTGAGTGCAGCACAGTTATTATGGTGGTTGGTGTTGGATGAAGCGGTCGGTGCGTCCTTAGTCCTTATGTGTCACTTCCCCCATCCTCCAGCGTAGGCCGCAGCCACATGTGAGTGCAGCACAGTTATTATGGTGGTTGATGTTGGATGAAGCGGTCGGTGCGTCCTTAGTCCTTATGTGTCACTTCCCCCATCCCCCAGCGTAGGCCGCAGCCACATGTGAGTGCAGCACAGTTATTATGGTGGTTGGTGGTGGATGAAGCGTTCGGTGCGTCCTTAGTCCTTATGTGTCACTTCCCCCATCCCCCAGCGTAGGCTGCAGCCACATGTGAGTGCAGCACAGTTATTCTGGTGGTTGGTGGTGGATGAAGCGGTCGGTGCGTCCTTAGTCCTTATGTGTCACTTCCCCCATCCCCCAGCGTAGGCCGCAGCCACATGTGAGTGCAGCACAGTTATTCTGGTGGTTGGTGGTGGATGAAGCGGTCGGTGCGTCCTTAGTCCTTATGTGTCACTTCCCCCATCCTCCAGCGTAGGCCGCAGCCACATGTGAGTGCAGCACCGTTATTATGGTGGTTGGTGTTGGATGAAGCGGTCGGTGCGTCCTTAGTCCTTATGTGTCACTTCCCCCATCCTCCAGCGTAGGCCGCAGCCACATGTGAGTGCAGCACAGTTATTATGGTGGTTGATGTTGGATGAAGCGGTCGGTGCGTCCTTAGTCCTTATGTGTCACTTCCCCCATCCCCCAGCGTAGGCCGCAGCCACATGTGAGTGCAGCACAGTTATTATGGTGGTTGGTGTTGGATGAAGCGGTCGGTGCGTCCTTAATCTTTATGTGTCACTTCCCCCATCCCCCAGCGTAGGCCGCAGCCACATGTGAGTGCAGCACAGTTATTATGGTGGTTGGTGCTGGATGAAGCGGTCGGTGCGTCCTTATGTGTCACTTCCCTCATCCCCCAGCATAGGCCGCAGCCACATGTGAGTGCAGCACAGTTATTATGGTGGTTGGTGGTGGATGAAGCGGTCGGTGCGTCCTTGTTCCTTATGTGTCACTTCCCCCATCCCCCAGCGTAGGCCGCAGCCACATGTGAGTGCAGCACAGTTATTATGGTGGTTGGTGTTGGATGAAGCGGTCGGTGCGTCCTTAGTCCTTATGTGTCACTTCTCCCATCCCCCAGCGTAGGCCGCAGCCACATGTGAGTGCAGCACAGTTATTATGGTGGTTGGTGGTGGATGAAGCGGTCGGTGCGTCCTTAGTCCTTATGTGTCACTTCTCCCATCCCCCAGCGTAGGCCGCAGCCACATGTGAGTGCAGCACAGTTATTATGGTGGTTGGTGCTGGATGAAGCGGTCGGTGCGTCCTTAGTCCTTATGTGTCACTTCCCCCATCCCCCAGCGTAGGCCGCAGCCACATGTGAGTGCCGCACAGTTATTATGGTGGTTGGTGTTGGATGAAGCGGTCGGTGCATCCTTAGTCCTCATGTGTCACTTCCCCCATCCCCCAGCGTAGGCCGCAGCCACATGTGAGTGCAGCACGGTTATTATGGTGGTTGGTGGTGGATGAAGCGGTCGGTGCGTCCTTAGTCCTTATGTGTCACTTCCCCCATCCCCCAGCGTAGGCCGCAGCCACATGTGAGTGCAGCACAGTTATTATGGTGGTTGGTGGTGGATGAAGCGGTCGGTGCGTCCTTAGTCCTTATGTCACTTCCCCCATCCCCCAGCGTAGGCCGCAGCCACATGTGAGTGCAGCACGGTTATTATGGTGGTTGGTGTTAGATGAAGCGGTCGGTGCGTCCTTAGTCCTTATGTGTCACTTCCCCCATCCTCCAGCGTAGGCCGCAGCCACATGTGAGTGCAGCACGGTTATTATGGTGGTTGGTGTTGGATGAAGCGGTCGGTGCGTCCTTAGTCCTCATGTGTCACTTCCCCCATCCCCCAGCGTAGGCCGCAGCCACATGTGAGTGCAGCACCGTTATTATGGTGGTTGGTGGTGGATGAAGCGGTCGGTGCGTCCTTAGTTCTTATGTGTCACTTCCCCCATCCCCCAGCGTAGGCCGCAGCCATATGTGAGTGCAGCACAGTTATTATGGTGGTTGGTGGTGGATGAAGCGGTCGGTGCGTCCTTAGTCCTTATGTGTCACTTCCCCCATCCCCCAGCGTAGGCCGCAGCCACATGTGAGTGCAGCACAGTTATTATGGTGGTTGGTGGTGGATGAAGCGGTCGGTGCGTCCTTAGTCCTTATGTCACTTCCCCATCCCCCAGCGTAGGCCGCAGCCACATGTGAGTGCTGCACAGTTATTCTGGTGGTTGGTGTTGGATGAAGCGGTCGGTGCGTCCTTAGTCCTTATGTGTCACTTCCCCCATCCCCCAGCGTAGGCCGCAGCCACATGTGAGTGCTGCACAGTTATTATGGTGGTTGGTGTTGGATGAAGCGGTCGGTGCGTCCTTAGTCCTTATGTGTCACTTCCCCCATCCCCCAGCGTAGGCCGCAGCCACATGTGAGTGCTGCACAGTTATTATGGTGGTTGGTGTTGGATGAAGCGGTCGGTGCGTCCTTAGTCCTTATGTCACTTCCCCCATCCCCCAGCGTAGGCCGCAGCCACATGTGAGTGCAGCACCGTTATTATGGTGGTTGGTGGTGGATGAAGCGGTCGGTGCGTCCTTAGTCCTTATGTGTCACTTCCCCCATCCCCCAGCGTAGGCCGCAGCCACATGTGAGTGCAGCACAGTTATTATGGTGGTTGGTGTTGGATGAAGCGGTCGGTGCGTCCTTAGTCCTTATGTCACTTCCCCCATCCCCCAGCGTAGGCCGCAGCCACATGTGAGTGCAGCACAGTTATTATGGTGGTTGGTGATGGATGAAGTGGTCGGTGCGTCCTTAGTCCTTATGTCACTTCTCCCATCCCCCAGCGTAGGCCGCAGCCACATGTGAGTGCAGCACAGTTATTATGGTGGTTGGTGTTGGATGAAGCGGTCGGTGCGTCCTTAGTCCTTATGTCACTTCCCCCATCCTCCAGCGTAGGCCGCAGCCACATGTGAGTGCAGCACAGTTATTATGGTGGTTGGTGGTGGATGAAGCGGTCGGTGCGTCCTTAGTCCTTATGTGTCACTTCCCCCATCCCCCAGCGTAGGCCGCAGCCACATGTGAGTGCAGCACAGTTATTATGGTGGTTGGTGGTGGATGAAGCGGTCGGTGCGTCCTTAGTCCTTATGTATCACTTCCCCCATCCCCCAGCGTAGGCTGCAGCCACATGTGAGTGCAGCACAGTTATTCTGGTGGTTGGTGGTGGATGAAGCGGTCGGTGCGTCCTTAGTCCTTATGTGTCACTTCCCCCATCCCCCAGCGTAGGCCGCAGCCACATGTGAGTGCAGCACAGTTATTCTGGTGGTTGGTGGTGGATGAAGCGGTCGGTGCGTCCTTAGTCCTTATGTGTCACTTCCCCCATCCTCCAGCGTAGGCTGCAGCCACATGTGAGTGCTGCACAGTTATTATGGTGGTTGGTGTTGGATGAAGCGGTCGGTGCGTCCTTAGTCCTTATGTGTCACTTCCCCCATCCTCCAGCGTAGGCCGCAGCCACATGTGAGTGCAGCACAGTTATTATGGTGGTTGATGTTGGATGAAGCGGTCGGTGCGTCCTTAGTCCTTATGTGTCACTTCCCCCATCCCCCAGCGTAGGCCGCAGCCACATGTGAGTGCTGCACAGTTATTATGGTGGTTGGTGTTGGATGAAGCGGTCGGTGCGTCCTTAGTCCTTATGTGTCACTTCCCCCATCCTCCAGCGTAGGCCGCAGCCACATGTGAGTGCAGCACAGTTATTATGGTGGTTGATGTTGGATGAAGCGGTCGGTGCGTCCTTAGTCCTTATGTGTCACTTCCCCCATCCCCCAGCGTAGGCCGCAGCCACATGTGAGTGCAGCACAGTTATTATGGTGGTTGGTGGTGGATGAAGCGTTCGGTGCGTCCTTAGTCCTTATGTGTCACTTCTCCCATCCCCCAGCGTAGGCCGCAGCCACATGTGAGTGCAGCACAGTTATTATGGTGGTTGGTGTTGGATGAAGCGGTCGGTGCGTCCTTAGTCCTTATGTGTCACTTCTCCCATCCCCCAGCGTAGGCCGCAGCCACATATGAGTGCAGCGCAGTTATTATGGTGGTTGGTGGTGGATGAAGCGGTCGGTGCGTCCTTAGTCCTTATGTGTCACTTCCCCCATCCCCCAGCGTAGGCTGCAGCCACATGTGAGTGCAGCACAGTTATTCTGGTGGTTGGTGGTGGATGAAGCGGTCGGTGCGTCCTTAGTCCTTATGTGTCACTTCCCCCATCCCCCAGCGTAGGCCGCAGCCACATGTGAGTGCAGCACAGTTATTCTGGTGGTTGGTGGTGGATGAAGCGGTCGGTGCGTCCTTAGTCCTTATGTGTCACTTCCCCCATCCTCCAGCGTAGGCCGCAGCCACATGTGAGTGCAGCACCGTTATTATGGTGGTTGGTGTTGGATGAAGCGGTCGGTGCGTCCTTAGTCCTTATGTGTCACTTCCCCCATCCTCCAGCGTAGGCCGCAGCCACATGTGAGTGCAGCACAGTTATTATGGTGGTTGATGTTGGATGAAGCGGTCGGTGCGTCCTTAGTCCTTATGTGTCACTTCCCCCATCCCCCAGCGTAGGCCGCAGCCACATGTGAGTGCAGCACAGTTATTCTGGTGGTTGGTGGTGGATGAAGCGGTCGGTGCGTCCTTAGTCCTTATGTGTCACTTCCCCCATCCCCCAGCGTAGGCCGCAGCCACATGTGAGTGCAGCACAGTTATTATGGTGGTTGGTGGTGGATGAAGCGTTCGGTGCGTCCTTAGTCCTTATGTGTCACTTCCCCCATCCTCCAGCGTAGGCCGCAGCCACATGTGGGTGCAGCACAGTTATTATGGTGGTTGGTGGTGGATGAAGCGTTCGGTGCGTCCTTAGTCCTTATGTGTCACTTCCCCCATCCCCCAGCGTAGGCCGCAGCCACATGTGAGTGCAGCACAGTTATTATGGTGGTTGGTGCTGGATGAAGCGGTCGGTGCGTCCTTATGTGTCACTTCCCTCATCCCCCAGCATAGGCCGCAGCCACATGTGAGTGCAGCACAGTTATTATGGTGGTTGGTGGTGGATGAAGCGGTCGGTGCGTCCTTGTTCCTTATGTGTCACTTCCCCCATCCCCCAGCGTAGGCCGCAGCCACATGTGAGTGCAGCACAGTTATTATGGTGGTTGGTGTTGGATGAAGCGGTCGGTGCGTCCTTAGTCCTTATGTGTCACTTCCCCCATCCCCCAGCGTAGGCCGCAGCCACATGTGAGTGCCGCACAGTTATTATGGTGGTTGGTGTTGGATGAAGCGGTCGGTGCATCCTTAGTCCTCATGTGTCACTTCCCCCATCCCCCAGCGTAGGCCGCAGCCACATGTGAGTGCAGCACGGTTATTATGGTGGTTGGTGGTGGATGAAGCGGTCGGTGCGTCCTTAGTCCTTATGTCACTTCCCCCATCCCCCAGCGTAGGCCGCAGCCACATGTGAGTGCAGCACGGTTATTATGGTGGTTGGTGGTGGATGAAGCGGTCGGTGCGTCCTTAGTCCTTATGTCACTTCCCCCATCCCCCAGCGTAGGCCGCAGCCACATGTGAGTGCAGCACAGTTATTATGGTGGTTGGTGGTGGATGAAGCGGTCGGTGCGTCCTTAGTCCTTATGTCACTTCCCCCATCCCCCAGCGTAGGCCGCAGCCACATGTGAGTGCAGCACCGTTATTATGGTGGTTGGTGGTGGATGAAGCGGTCGGTGCGTCCTTAGTCCTTATGTGTCACTTCCCCCATCCCCCAGCGTAGGCCGCAGCCACATGTGAGTGCAGCACAGTTATTATGGTGGTTGGTGTTGGATGAAGCGGTCGGTGCGTCCTTAGTCCTTATGTCACTTCCCCCATCCCCCAGCGTAGGCCGCAGCCACATGTGAGTGCAGCACAGTTATTATGGTGGTTGGTGTTAGATGAAGCGGTCGGTGCGTCCTTAGTCCTTATGTGTCACTTCCCCCATCCTCCAGCGTAGGCCGCAGCCACATGTGAGTGCAGCACGGTTATTATGGTGGTTGGTGTTGGATGAAGCGGTCGGTGCGTCCTTAGTCCTCATGTGTCACTTCCCCCATCCCCCAGCGTAGGCCGCAGCCACATGTGAGTGCAGCACCGTTATTATGGTGGTTGGTGGTGGATGAAGCGGTCGGTGCGTCCTTAGTTCTTATGTGTCACTTCCCCCATCCCCCAGCGTAGGCCGCAGCCATATGTGAGTGCAGCACAGTTATTATGGTGGTTGGTGGTGGATGAAGCGGTCGGTGCGTCCTTAGTCCTTATGTGTCACTTCCCCCATCCCCCAGCGTAGGCTGCAGCCACATGTGAGTGCAGCACAGTTATTATGGTGGTTGGTGGTGGATGAAGCGGTCGGTGCGTCCTTAGTCCTTATGTCACTTCCCCATCCCCCAGCGTAGGCCGCAGCCACATGTGAGTGCAGCACAGTTATTCTGGTGGTTGGTGTTGGATGAAGCGGTCGGTGCGTCCTTAGTCCTTATGTGTCACTTCCCCCATCCCCCAGCGTAGGCCGCAGCCACATGTGAGTGCAGCACAGTTATGGTGGTTGGTGGTGGATGAAGCGGTCGGTGCGTCCTTAGTCCTTATGTGTCACTTCCCCCATCCCCCAGCGTAGGCCGCAGCCACATGTGAGTGCAGCACAGTTATTATGGTGGTTGGTGGTGGATGAAGCGGTCGGTGCGTCCTTAGTCCTTATGTCACTTCCCCCATCCCCCAGCGTAGGCCGCAGCCACATGTGAGTGCAGCACAGTTATTATGGTGGTTGGTGATGGATGAAGTGGTCGGTGCGTCCTTAGTCCTTATGTCACTTCTCCCATCCCCCAGCGTAGGCCGCAGCCACATGTGAGTGCAGCACAGTTATTATGGTGGTTGGTGTTGGATGAAGCGGTCGGTGCGTCCTTAGTCCTTATGTCACTTCCCCCATCCTCCAGCGTAGGCCGCAGCCACATGTGAGTGCAGCACAGTTATTATGGTGGTTGGTGGTGGATGAAGCGGTCGGTGCGTCCTTAGTCCTTATGTGTCACTTCCCCCATCCCCCAGCGTAGGCCGCAGCCACATGTGAGTGCAGCACAGTTATTATGGTGGTTGGTGGTGGATGAAGCGGTCGGTGCGTCCTTAGTCCTTATGTGTCACTTCCCCCATCCCCCAGCGTAGGCCGCAGCCACATGTGAGTGCAGCACAGTTATTATGGTGGTTGGTGGTGGATGAAGCGGTCGGTGCGTCCTTAGTCCTTATGTGTCACTTCCCCCATCCCCCAGCGTAGGCCGCAGCCACATGTGAGTGCAGCACAGTTATTATGGTGGTTGGTGTTGGATGAAGCGGTCGGTGCGTCCTTAGTCCTTATGTCACTTCCCCCATCCCCCAGCGTAGGCCGCAGCCACATGTGAGTGCAGCACAGTTATTATGGTGGTTGGTGATGGATGAAGTGGTCGGTGCGTCCTTAGTCCTTATGTCACTTCCCCCATCCCCCAGCGTAGGCCGCAGCCACATGTGAGTGCAGCACCGTTATTATGGTGGTTGGTGGTGGATGAAGCGGTCGGTGCGTCCTTAGTCCTTATGTGTCACTTCCCCCATCCCCCAGCGTAGGCCGCAGCCACATGTGAGTGCAGCACAGTTATTATGGTGGTTGGTGTTGGATGAAGCGGTCGGTGCGTCCTTAGTCCTTATGTCACTTCCCCCATCCCCCAGCGTAGGCCGCAGCCACATGTGAGTGCAGCACAGTTATTATGGTGGTTGGTGATGGATGAAGTGGTCGGTGCGTCCTTAGTCCTTATGTCACTTCTCCCATCCCCCAGCGTAGGCCGCAGCCACATGTGAGTGCAGCACAGTTATTATGGTGGTTGGTGTTGGATGAAGCGGTCGGTGCGTCCTTAGTCCTTATGTCACTTCCCCCATCCTCCAGCGTAGGCCGCAGCCACATGTGAGTGCAGCACAGTTATTATGGTGGTTGGTGGTGGATGAAGCGGTCGGTGCGTCCTTAGTCCTTATGTCACTTCCCCCATCCCCCAGCGTAGGCCGCAGCCACATGTGAGTGCAGCACCGTTATTATGGTGGTTGGTGGTGGATGAAGCGGTCGGTGCGTCCTTAGTCCTTATGTGTCACTTCCCCCATCCCCCAGCGTAGGCCGCAGCCACATGTGAGTGCAGCACAGTTATTATGGTGGTTGGTGTTGGATGAAGCGGTCGGTGCGTCCTTAGTCCTTATGTCACTTCCCCCATCCCCCAGCGTAGGCCGCAGCCACATGTGAGTGCAGCACCGTTATTATGGTGGTTGGTGGTGGATGAAGTGGTCGGTGCGTCCTTAGTCCTTATGTCACTTCTCCCATCCCCCAGCGTAGGCCGCAGCCACATGTGAGTGCAGCACAGTTATTATGGTGGTTGGTGTTGGATGAAGCGGTCGGTGCGTCCTTAGTCCTTATGTCACTTCCCCCATCCCCCAGCGTAGGCCGCAGCCACATGTGAGTGCAGCACAGTTATTCTGGTGGTTGGTGTTGGATGAAGCGGTCGGTGCGTCCTTAGTCCTTATGTGTCACTTCCCCCATCCCCCAGCGTAGGCCGCAGCCACATGTGAGTGCAGCACAGTTATTATGGTCGTTAGTGGTGAATGAAGCGGTCGGTGCGTCCTTAGTCCTTATGTGTCACTTCCCCCATCCCCCAGCGTAGGCCGCAGCCACATGTGAGTGCTGCACAGTTATTATGGTGGTTGGTGTTGGATGAAGCGGTCGGTGCGTCCTTAGTCCTTATGTCACTTCCCCCATCCCCCAGCGTAGGCCGCAGCCACATGTGAGTGCAGCACCGTTATTATGGTGGTTGGTGGTGGATGAAGCGGTCGGTGCGTCCTTAGTCCTTATGTGTCACTTCCCCCATCCCCCAGCGTAGGCCGCAGCCACATGTGAGTGCAGCACAGTTATTATGGTGGTTGGTGGTGGATGAAGCGGTCGGTGCGTCCTTAGTCCTTATGTGTCACTTCCCCCCATCCTCCAGCGTAGGCCGCAGCCACATGTGAGTGCAGCACAGTTATTATGGTGGTTGGTGGTGGATGAAGCGGTCGGTGCGTCCTTAGTCCTTATGTGTCACTTCCCCCATCCTCCAGCGTAGGCCGCAGCCACATATGAGTGCAGCACAGTTATTATGGTCGTTAGTGGTGGATGAAGCGGTCGGTGCGTCCTTAGTCCTTATGTCACTTCCCCCATCCCCCAGCGTAGGCCGCAGCCACATGTGAGTGCAGCACCGTTATTATGGTGGTTGGTGGTGGATGAAGTGGTCGGTGCGTCCTTAGTCCTTATGTCACTTCTCCCATCCCCCAGCGTAGGCCGCAGCCACATGTGAGTGCAGCACAGTTATTATGGTGGTTGGTGTTGGATGAAGCGGTCGGTGCGTCCTTAGTCCTTATGTCACTTCCCCCATCCCCCAGCGTAGGCCGCAGCCACATGTGAGTGCAGCACAGTTATTCTGGTGGTTGGTGTTGGATGAAGCGGTCGGTGCGTCCTTAGTCCTTATGTGTCACTTCCCCCATCCCCCAGCGTAGGCCGCAGCCACATGTGAGTGCTGCACAGTTATTATGGTGGTTGGTGTTGGATGAAGCGGTCGGTGCGTCCTTAGTCCTTATGTCACTTCCCCCATCCCCCAGCGTAGGCCGCAGCCACATGTGAGTGCAGCACCGTTATTATGGTGGTTGGTGGTGGATGAAGCGGTCGGTGCGTCCTTAGTCCTTATGTGTCACTTCCCCCATCCCCCAGCGTAGGCCGCAGCCACATGTGAGTGCAGCACAGTTATTATGGTGGTTGGTGGTGGATGAAGCGGTCGGTGCGTCCTTAGTCCTTATGTGTCACTTCCCCCCATCCTCCAGCGTAGGCCGCAGCCACATGTGAGTGCAGCACAGTTATTATGGTGGTTGGTGGTGGATGAAGCGGTCGGTGCGTCCTTAGTCCTTATGTGTCACTTCCCCCATCCTCCAGCGTAGGCCGCAGCCACATGTGAGTGCAGCACAGTTATTATGGTGGTTGGTGTTGGATGAAGCGGTCGGTGCGTCCTTAGTCCTTATGTCACTTCCCCCATCCCCCAGCGTAGGCCGCAGCCACATGTGAGTGCAGCACCGTTATTATGGTGGTTGGTGGTGGATGAAGCGGTCGGTGCGTCCTTAGTCCTTATGTGTCACTTCCCCCATCCCCCAGCGTAGGCCGCAGCCACATGTGAGTGCAGCACCGTTATTATGGTGGTTGGTGTTGGATGAAGCGGTCGGTGCGTCCTTAGTCCTTATGTCACTTCCCCCATCCCCCAGCGTAGGCCGCAGCCACATGTGAGTGCAGCACAGTTATTATGGTGGTTGGTGGTGGATGAAGCGGTCGGTGCGTCCTTAGTCCTCATGTGTCACTTCCCCCATCCCCCAGCGTAGGCCGCAACCACATGTGAGTGCAGCACAGTTATTATGGTGGTTGGTGGTGGATGAAGCGGTCGGTGCGTCCTTAGCCCTTATGTGTCACTTCCCCCATCCCCCAGCGTAGGCCGCAGCCACATGTGAGTGCAGCACAGTTATTATGGTGGTTGGTGTTGGATGAAGCGGTCGGTGCGTCCTTAGTCCTTATGTCACTTCCCCCATCCCCCAGCGTAGGCCGCAGCCACATGTGAGTGCAGCACAGTTATTATGGTGGTTGGTGGTGGATGAAGCGGTCGGTGCGTCCTTAGTCCTTATGTGTCACTTCCCCCATCCCCCAGCGTAGGCCGCAGCCACATGTGAGTGCAGCACAGTTATTATGGTGGTTGGTGTTGGATGAAGCGGTCGGTGCGTCCTTAGTCCTTATGTCACTTCCCCCATCCCCCAGCGTAGGCCGCAGCCACATGTGAGTGCAGCACAGTTATTATGGTGGTTGGTGGTGGATGAAGCGGTCGGTGCGTCCTTAGTCCTTATGTGTCACTTCCCCCCATCCCCCAGCGTAGGCCGCAGCCACATGTGAGTGCAGCACAGTTATTATGGTGGTTGGTGGTGGATGAAGCGGTCGGTGCGTCCTTAGTCCTTATGTGTCACTTCCCCCATCCCCCAGCGTAGGCCGCAGCCACATGTGAGTGCAGCACAGTTATTATGGTGGTTGGTGGTGGATGAAGCGGTCGGTGCGTCCTTAGTCCTTATGTGTCACTTCCCCCATCCCCCAGCGTAGGCCGCAGCCACATGTGAGTGCAGCACAGTTATTATGGTGGTTGGTGGTGGATGAAGCGGTCGGTGCGTCCTTAGTCCTTATGTGTCACTTCCCCCCATCCCCCAGCGTAGGCTGCAGCCACATGTGATTGAGACACAAATGAAAAGTTTATTTTTATAATATTTGTTTGTTTTTCAGCACAATTGGGACCAGCTCCCTTCGCAGGGCTGCTCAGCTGAAAAAGCGATACCCTCATTTACAGTTTAAAGATATTGTATCCTTTTGTCAGTAAATGGGCTCATCGTGGTGAAGCCCAGCGATGTGCTGGTGTGTGGAGAAGCCCGTCCGGCCCCTGTGGCCTCACAAACCGCCCACAGTACAATTTACAACATGAGTCCAGGTTCCCAGCGATGCGTCTGATACCTGAGACAATAGCAGTTATTACCGGAAAGATCAATTTATAATACCGTCGTGTGCCTGAGAAGCTGGAGGACGTTTCCTCACTGAGCGCTGCCTGGCTACATTCACACTGTGCACTGCACTGAGGCTCAGGGAGGCGGCAGGTTCCCTACAGTGCCTCTCCAGGACAAGTGCGGTATTACACTGCTCACTCCAACCAATCAGTTGTGTGCTTACTGCGCCTACAAAAATGTTTTGTGTAACAGGTTAACAGTTTTTTTCCTTTTGGTCCAAAATATGAGGTTCCTTATCCCAGGATCTCTTATATTCTCCCAGATCTTCCTCAATGTGGTATATAAAATGGGTGTTCAAAAGTAAATGAGTTGTTTTAGGGGTAATATAATGTTTTGTCTGTATTTTACTGGTTTTTAAGCTCTTATGAATGCGCATAATCTATATTCTGCTGGATGAGTGCACATTATAAAATATTAGCAATTCACATTTATTTCATTTTAGCTGAATTGTTCTTTACATAAAAGCCTTTTTGCCCCGATGTACTGTAAGTATTGAAAATAAATGCCATTCTTTAGTTATTTTTTTTTTTTCACAAGAAACTTTTTTTTATTGAGTTTCAATTTTTAACTGAAAGACAAACGCACACATACTATATATCTAAAGGGTGATGGTGACAGGCATAAATACCCATGTCTAACCCATATTATAAATATACAGTAAAAGGTGTCGAGATATTGTAGCTTATCTACTGAGACAACTCTAAAGGTAAGTATAACATAATAAACTTTGTTTTTAGCAGTTGCTGTAAGTGAGCGCGTCAGGGGCGGGATAGTACAGGTGGGATAATGCTCACCCTGTGGGGGCCAGAGAGCACTTCTAGGATATTCCGATTATGGTCTTAAAGTGGACTTTCAGTATGGATCCAAGACGGGTTTGTAATCCCAGGAGAAACAGGGATTTTTGTGTTACTCACCGTAAAATCCTTTTCTCCGAGTCATTCATTGGGGGACACAGGACTGTGGGTGTATGCTATTGCCGCCAGGAGGCTGACACTAAGTAGACAAAAAAAAAGTTAGCTCCTCCTCCATAGTATACACCTTGCCACTGGCCCTGACAGCTCCAGTTTGGTGCACAAGCAGTAGGAAATAGAGAAAACAAAACAGCATTAGAGCAAAGACAACATGTCTAGAATAATACTATAGTCTGAACAATCCCGTAGAAAAATAACAAGAAGAAATAGGGAGGGAGCTGTGTCCCCCAATGAATGACTCGGAGAAAAGGAGTTTACGGTGAGTAACACAAAAATCCCTGTTTCTCCATCGTCTCATTGGGGGACACAGGACTGTGGGATGTCCCAAAGCAGTCCCAGGGTGGGGAAAAAAGACTCACTGGAACAAAACCCTTAGGCACTTACCGCCTATAGGTGTGATACTGCAGCCTGAAGAATTTTTCTTCCCAAACTTGCATCAGCAGAGGCCTGAGTGTATAATGCTTAGAGAAAGTGTGCAGGCTGGACCAAGTTGCCGCTTTGCAAACCTGCTTTGCTAAAGCTTGGTGCCGAAGCGCCCAGGAAGCCCCTACCGCTCGAGTAGAGTGTGCCCTGATCCCAGCCGGGATGGCTGCACCCTTGATGCGGTAGGCCTCCTGAATGGTGGCTCGTATCCATCTGGCTAAGGTCGACCTAGAGGCTGCAAATCCCTTTCTGTGACCCACAGGAAGAATGAACAGGACATCCATCTGTCGAAAAGAAGCGGTCCGAGAAACATATCTTATCAGCGCTCTCACCAGGTCCAGAGTATGGAGAGCTTTTTCCACACGGTGTGAAGGAGCAGGACAAAAAGAAGGCAAGACTATGTCCTCATTGATGTGAAACGAGGAAACTACCTTTGGCAGAAAAGAGGGAACTGGTCTTAATACTACTTTTTCCAGGACGTCATCCTGACAGCACTCTGGAGGACGTCCTTCCTCCCTTGCTGGGAAAGGAAACACACGAGAGTTTAAAAGGTCCGGTCCCACCCCCAAACCTCAGTGTTTTTCCTGTCCCTGCAAGGGACACACGAGAGCAACTTACCGGAGCTCAGGGGGATCGTGCGGCTCGTCCAATACCCTTCCCCCTGTCAAGAGGCTCAGGGCAGATACCCTCCAGAGGGGGGTCCCTCTGCTCCAAAGACCAGGAGTGGACAAGGCTCCTGGAGGCAGTCGCTCCTCCCGGAGGGAGGCTCTCGGCTGCGGACGCGGTTCCTGGAGGCCGGCGGTGCCCGGCTCGGCGTCTTTGAGCGGAAGTTCCCAGGGGCCGCGTCACTTCCGGTTTCGCGGCACCCGTTACCGTCACTTCCGGTAACGCTGATGTACGGGGGAGGTGTGCGTTCCAGCGCGGTTCAGTCGGCGGCTGTAGCGCTTCTGTTGGGAGTTCCGAGGACCTCTGCAAACATGGAAGGAAGCATGCCACCTGAGGAGGGGGTAAGTGCGCATAGCGCAAACTTCCCCACCGGCTCGCACAGACAGGTGCTCCTTACTTATTCCCTATCTTATATCGTTTAAGGATAAGGGTACCCCCGCTGTCCCGCCTGGTCCAGTTAAGAAATCCGGCAAGGCCTCTGGAAAGTCCAGTAGATGCCCCATATGTAGCGTAAAGCTGCCAGACTCGCATGGAAAAACCTTATGTGCAGATTGCACATCCAAGGTTATGAGAGATGAGCAGCCCTCACTGCTATCGGAGATGAGGTCCCTTATACGAGAGGAAGTCCAATCCTCTCTGTCTAGTATGATGGAAAGATCTAGCCCTATTCCTGTCCGCAAGAGGGCCAGGAAGGAACGGGACTTTAAAGAACCAGAATTTTCCTCTGAAGATAGGTCTGACTCTGAAGACTTTGTCTCTGAAGAGGAAGGGGAGCTTCCTTCGGGAAGCCAGGACCACCAGAGGAAGTACCTCTTCCAGGCTGAGGATACGAATGATCGGGTGCAAGCGGTGCGGAGCACAATGCAAATAGAAGAAACTGCTAAACCGCAATCCAGGCAGGAGCTGATGTTTGGGGGACTTATGTCGCGTCGGCATACAGTCTTCCCAGTTAGCGAGCATATCAAAGCCATGGTACTCGAAGAGTGGAAGGAGGCAGAACGTCGGCTGGTATTGTCCAAGGACTTTAAGGCTCGTCTGCCGTTTGACTCAGAGGAAGTAAAACTTTGGGACGAGATCCCCAAAGTGGACGTTCCTGTGGCAAAGGTTGCCAAAAGGACTGCTATTCCTTTCGAGGACTCATCAAACTTACGCCGATCCCATGGATCGGAAAGCCGACGTACTGTTAAAAAGGACCTGGGAATCCTCTGCGGCGCTAATTAAGACCAACATTGCAGCTACCTCAGTAGCCCGGTCTATGTACCTTTGGTTGGGTCAATTAGAAGAGCATCTCTCTAATAAGACCCCGAGATCCGAGATCCTAAAATCTCTCCCTATAATGAGATCTGCCACGGCTTTTCTGTCCGACATGACGGCTGAATCCGTCAGATTTTCGGCCAGAAATAGTTCATTATCTAATGCGGCTAGGAGGGCGGTCTGGTTAAGATCTTGGTCTGGAGATAATCCTCTAAGACCAAGCTATGCTCAATCCCCTTTTCAGGTACAAGGGTATTCGGTCCATCTCTAGATATTATTCTAGAGTCAGCCTCTGACAAGAAAAAAGGGTTTCCGGAGGACAAGCCTAAGAGGTCGCAGTCCTTTCGGAGAGGGTTCTCCTTCAGGAGACAGTCAGACTTCAGAGGCGGTAGATCTAACAGGGGATTCAACAGGGGTTCACGTACCCAGGGTAATAGGAACAGAAATGTTTTCTTCAGTCCCTCCTCGAAATCTAAGTCTCAATGACGCCACCCTTATAGGGGGGAGGCTTCGTCACTTTTCAGACAACTGGGCTCAAATCACCAAGAATCAGTGGGTTCTTCGGACTGTGGCAGAGGGCTACAGGATCGAGCTTTATTCCCCTCCACCAGACAGATACATTGTTCCTATGATTGTTCCTCGGGACTCGCCCATGATGATAGACTTAATGGGGATGCTTTCCTCTCAAGTCATAATTCCAGTACCACCATTAGAAGTAGGCCAGGGTCACTACTCTTCACTATTTTCAATAACGAAACCCTCCGGCGACTCTCGCACAATAGTGAACCTGAAACCCCTGAATCATTGGGTCAGGTACAAGAGGTTCCGTATGGAGTCAGTTCGTTCGGCAATCCTCCTCATAGATCAGAACGATGTAATGTGCACTTTCGACCTGAAAAGTGCCTATTATCAGGTTCCCATTCACCCTCTTTCTCAGAGGCTTCTGAGGTTTGCGGTAGTTCTGCCATCTGGGACCTGTCACTTCCAGTTTCAGAGCCTTCCGTTCGGCCTTGCATCGGCTCCTCGGATTTTTACAAAGTTGGTGTCAGAGATTGTTGCTTTCCTAAGGAACCAAGGAATCAGAATAATTCCTTATCTCGACGACTTCCTCCTGGTGGCAAGTACTCCGGAGATTCTAGTAGATCACAGGAACCGAACCTTATCTGTGATGGAACAGTTAGGTTGGGTCATAAATTGGCAGAAATCCGACTTCACTCCGGAACACAAGAAGATCTTCCTGGGAGTATGTTTGGATTCAGTAAACAGAATATCGCTTCTACCAGAGTCCAAGCTGGAGGCAATACGGATCCAGGTCAGACTCTTACTAGAACACAGAGTCTCAGTAAGGATGACCATGAGAATGCTAGGCCTAATGACGGCATGCATACCATGTGTAAGATGGGCACAGTTCCATTCAAGACCTCTGCAGAGATTAATCCTCTCCAAATGGGACCGGCGTCAGTCTTCTCTGGACAATATTTTAAAGCTGACGTATCAGGTACGAAGGTCTCTCCTTTGGTGGACAAACCCAGAGAAGTTAAGGAACGGGGTGCTATGGTCCACCGATCCCTATGTGGTAATCACAACAGACGCCAGCGCCTGGGGCTGGGGTGCTCATTTAAAAGGCAGGATTCTACAGGGCAGATGGCCTTCAGACGTCGTTCACAGTTCCTCCAACTTCAAAGAACTGTATGCCGTTTGGGAGGCCTTGAAAAGGAACCATCAGATTCTGGAGAATCGACATGTCAGGATTCTATCCGACAATGTGACTACGGTTTCCTTTCTGAAGCATCAAGGAGGTCCAAGGCACTATCGACTTCAGGAACTGGCAGGGAGAATATTTCGCTGGGCAGAAAGATCGGTCCTTTCCATCTCTGCGGTTCACGTAGAAGGCTCCCAGAACGTCATTGCAGACTTCCTGAGCAGGAGAAGAGTGTTTGCAACAGAGTGGGAACTCAACCAGGATATCTTCCGGGATTTGTGTCTTCGCTGGGGAACTCCCAGTATAGACCTTTTTGCAAACAGGAGAAATTCGAAGGTCTCAAAATTCTTCTCTCTGAACCCGCGGGATCTTCCGGAAGGGATAGACTGTCTGAGCCAGGATTGGACAGAACCTCTCTCTTATGCCTTCCCTCCTCTGGCCTTAATCCCTGCCGTTCTCAAGAAGATCAAGGAAGACCGGGCTCGAGTTATTCTGGTTGTGCCATACTGGCCGAAAAGAAGTTGGTTCTCCCGTCTGGTAGACTTAGCAGTCGAGAACCCAGTAGAGCTGCCTCTCAGGACAGATGTAATCCACCAGGGTCCTGTGTATCACCCAAATCCAGAGAAGCTCCATCTCTCGGCCTGGATCCTGAAGGGATGATCTTGAAGGCCAGAGGGCTATCAAGTCAAGTAATTGCCACAATCAAGGCCAGTAGGAAGCCTGTCACGTCGGCAATTTATTTGAAGATCTGGAGACTATTCTGTCTGGAGGGTGGCTGGTCCGAGATTGCGGCAGGCACTCCCGGCTTACCTAGAATTCTAGATTTCCTGCAGGCTGGGTTTGACAAAGGTCTCAAACCAAGCACCCTGAAAGTGCAGATCTCCGCTCTTAGCTCCTTTTTTGACTATCCCCTAGCATCTCACCCTTGGATAGTCAGGTTTATCAGAGCCACCCAGAGGTTATGCCCCACCATTAGGCAACTGTCGCCTTCCTGGGACCTTAATTTGGTCCTCAGATTTCTCTGTAAAGATACTTACGCCTCAGCTGATAATATGCCCATTTTGGTTCTAACACGAAAGACAGCGTTCTTAGTAGCTATTACCACAGCTAAGAGAGTGGGGGAGATTCAGGCTCTGAGTACTAGGGATCCGTACCTTCAGATTAGAGATGAAAGTTTAATCCTCAAACTTGATCCCTCGTTTATTCCAAAAGTAGCAACTCTTTAAAAATAGGAACCAGGAAATCGTGTTACCATCCTTCTGCAATAATCCGGCTAATGCTAAGGAGAGAGCTTTGCATTCTCTAGATGTCAGACAGGCTGTCCTTGACTATCTGGCGGCCACCAACTCTTGGCGTATTGATCCAAATTTGTTTATTTTGTTTGGTGGGAGAAATAAGGGAAAAAAGGCTTCTAAGGCCTCGATCGCTCGTTGGATCACTTCGGTGATCTCTGAGGCCTACCGATCAGAGGGGATTTCTCCTCCGGGGGGTCTTCATGCACACTCTACTCGAGGGATAGCTACATCTTGGGCAGAGAGGGCTGGTGCCTCTCTAGATCAGATCTGTAGGGCGGCAACATGGGCCAGTGCTAATACCTTTTGTAAACTCGATGTTTTGTCTGGTTATCATACTGCTTTTGGGAGAAAGGTTCTCCAAGCGGTAATCCCACCCTGAGGAGGTGCTTTGGTACTCTCCAGAGTGCTGTCAGGATGACGTCCTGGAAAATAGGTATTAAGCTTACCGTTAATTATGTTTCCAGGAGTCCATCCTGACAGCACGGGTAGTTCCCCCCCTGGTAATATGGATAGGCATAATATAATATAACTCTGGCAGAGTTGTAGTGTGTTCATAGCATATGATGTAATATGTGTCTGATTTTTAATGTATTATGTTCAATTGACCATTAAAATGTCTTTTCTGCATTTCCTTGAGGCGGTTCTTGTTACAACACTGAGGTTTGGGGGTGGGACCGGACCTTTTAAACTCTCGTGTGTTTCCTGTCCCAGCAAGGGAGGAAGGACGCCCTCCAGAGTGCCGTCAGGATGGACTCCTGGAAACATAATTAACGGTAAGCTTAATACCTATTATCCTGATGAAATTGCAGAAACGGCGACTGGCAGGACAAGGCCGCCAATTCCGACACCCGCCTAATGGAGGTTATGGCTACCAAAAACAAAACCTTCCAAGAAAGATACGTTAAAGAAACTTCTTGGAGGGGCTCAAATGGGGCTTCCTGAAGAGCGCTCAAGACCAGATTAAGGTCCCAAGCTTCTAGCGGGGCTCTGTAAGGGGGGACCATGTGAGAGACTCCCTGCAAAAAAGTCTTGACCTGTGAAATGGTAGCAATCCTGCGCTGGAAAAGAACCGATAAGGCTGATATTTGCCTCCTAAGGGTACTTAGAGCGAGACCTGAGTCTAAACCAGCTTGGAGAAAAACTAAAATATTAGGAACGGAGAACCGTAAAGGAGGAAGACCCTTCTTCCTGCACCACGAGAGAAAAACTTTCCAGGTGTGGTGGTAAATGCGCGCAGAAACAGTCTTTCGAGCATTAATCATAGTGGAAGCTACCTTTTGAGAAAAACCGGCCTGGGTCAGAATCCAAGATTCAACGGCCAAGCCGTCAAACGCAGGGCCCCTAAGTTCTGGTGGAATATCGGCCCCTGCGACAGAAGATCTGGCTGCATTGGTAGCTGCCAAGGAACCCCGGCAATCAGCTGAACGAGGTCTGCGTACCATGACCTCCGAGGCCAATCTGGGGCGACTAGAATTGCCGGAACTCCCTCTATCTTGATCTTCCTGACTACCCTTGGGAGGAGCGCCAGAGGAGGAAACAGATATGGAAGACGAAACTGGTTCCAAGGAAGGACCAGTGCGTCTACGGCGAGAGCTCTTGGATCTCGATAACGAGCTACGAACCTGGGGACCTTGGCATTCCACCCGGATGCCATTAGATCCACGTCCGGGATACCCCAGCGTTGGCAAATCTGACGAAAAACGTCGGGGTGAAGAGACCATTCCCCGGGCGCAAGACCCTGACGGCTCAGAAAGTCCGCTGCCCAGTTCTCCTTGCCCGGGATGTAAACTGCCGAGATCACGGAGTGGTTGTTCTCGGCCGAGCGGAGGATTTGCCCTACCTTGCGCATGGCTGACCTGCTGCGGGTGCCCCCCTGATGATTTACGTAAGCCACAGCCGTGGCATTGTCCGATTGGATCCGGACCGGGTGACCCGCCAGAAGATGGTGAAGGTGCTGCAGAGCCAGCCAAATTGCCCTTATCTCCAACAGATTGATTGGAAGAGTTGACTCCCCTGGGGACCAAAAACCTTGTGCTGTGTGTTGGTGACACTGCTCCCCAACCGAGAAGACTGGCGTCTGTAGAAACCACCAGCCAATGGACTGGAGAAAAGGCTTTCCCCTGCCACAGAGAGGAGCTCCTCATCCACCATATGAGAGACTGCCTGACCCGGGGAGACAGACGGCACCGGAGGTTGAGAGAAGCATGACTCCTGTTCCAGGCTGACAAAATTGCCTGCTGGAGAGGGCGAAGACGAAATTGGGCGAATGGTACTGCTTCCATGGCCGCCACCATCCTGCCCAAGACCCTCATGCAAAACCGGATTGAGTGAAAACTCGGCTGCTGCAGTATTTTCACTTCCTGCCGAAGGCAGAGTACCTTGTTCTGGGGTAAGATAGTCAGACCCCGAGAAGTATCGAAGATCATTCCTAAAAAAGAAATCTTTCGAGATGGGACTAGAGATGACTTTTTTTAGATTGACCAGCCACCCTAGTCGGGATAGTGTGTCCAAAGTGATGCTGACGTTCTCTTTGCATGCTTGAAAAGTTGGCCCCTTGACCAAGAGATCGTCCAAGTATGGCAAAATGACTATGCCCCGGGAGTGCAGGATGGACACAACTGTTGACATCACCTTTGTGAACACCCTGGGAGCAGAGGCGAGACCGAAAGGTAATGCTGTGAATTGGAAGTGACGTTCGCCTATGGAAAACCGTAGAAATCTTTGATGCGGAAGAAATATGGGGACATGCAGATAGGCATCTTGGATATCTATGGAAGCTAGGAATTCTCCCTTTTCCATAGCCGCAATAACCAAGCGGAGCGACTCCATACGGAAGTGACGAGTGCTGACGAACTTGTTCAAACACTTTAGGTCCAGAATGTGTCTTACAGTCCCATCTTTTTTGGGGACCGTAAACAGATTGGAATAGAATCCTTGGAACCTTTCTACCCCTGGAACGGGAACAATGACCCCGTTGGACTGAAGAGACTCGACTACTTTGAATAAAACCCTTAGACGGGATTTTGAACTGGGAAGACTGGACGGAAAAAAACGGCTTGGAGGGAGAGAGAGAAACTCTATTTTGTACCCTGAAACCACCAGTTCTCTCACCCATCTGTCGGAAACGACTGACAGCCAGGACTGATGGAACAGAAGTAGGCGACCGCCTACTCTGTTGAAGGCGACATGAGGCTGCCTCCAGTCATTTAGCCGAAGACCGAGGATATCTAGATCCCCTAGATCTTGATGGTTGATATCGCATTCTTGCCAATGGATTGGCTCTATATGAGACTTGGTGTTCCCTGTCTTGGTTAGACCGACTTGGAGGACCTGAGCTTGGTGCTGCAGACCACCGGGTGTTACGAAAGGATTTAAACCTTGCTTGAAATTGGCGACGAAAAGGTTGCTTAACCCTTTGTTGTGGAAGGAAATTACTCTTTCCCCCTGTGGTATCAGATATAAGTTGATCCAACTTTGCGCCAAATAATCGGCCACCTTGATAAGGAAGGGATGTAAGGGACTTTTTGAAGTGGAGTCCGCCCGCCAATTTCTCAGCCATAGAGCCCTTCTGATAGCGATAGCATTTGCAGCTGCCAATGCTGAACAATTTGCCGCATCCAAAGATGCATTAATCAGATAATTCCCAGCCAAGGATATCTGATTAGACATCTCTATCACTTCTACAGGAAACTCCCTATCCTGAAGAGCCTTAGTGACGGACTCTGGCCAAGCTATCATAGCTTTGGCAACCCATGTCGCCGCAAAAGACGGCGCGAGGGCTGACCCTGAAGCCTCAAACACCGACCGAGCTAGACTCTCTAAGAGCCGATCAGTAGGATCTTTAATAGCAGACCCATTAGGAAGAGACAGCAGTGTGTTAGAGGCCAAACGGGACACGGGAGGATCCACAGAAGGAGATTCTGCCCATTTTTTACAAATCTCGGGTGCGAAAGGATACCTGGTACCCAGGGCCTTCTGGCCTAAGAAACGTTTATCCGGTCGCTCCATGTGACGTTGAACTAAATCCTCAAACTCAGGATGAGAAGAAAACACCTTATGAGGTTGCTTGAATCTTTTAAAAGACACCTTATGACCTGAAGGTAAGGTGGCTACATCCTCTACTCCCAAAGACTGGATTACTGCCTCAATGAGACTGTCAACTTATTCCTGATAATCAGGAGCTTCTAAATCAAAAGACCCTTCAGAGTCAAAGTCCGAACCATGTTCACTCACTCCCACAGGTGAGGGAGACCGAGAGACTGAATTCACAGATGCAGATGCACCCGACGGACCGGGAGACGCTGTATGGGTACGCTTCCCCCGCGTCTGCCTAGAGGGAGTACGGCCCCTGCAGGCCGGAGGGTCCTGAGAATCGGAGGATCTTTCTGAAACAGATGGATGAACGTCCCTGACAGGGGTTTGAAGGGACTCAACCGCCTTTGTTAGAGACGCCATAGATTGCGTTAAGGATACGACCCACTCAGGGGGAGATGCCGCAGTCTCAGATACATTTCAAAAACCTGACCGGCACATCCAAACATAGACTAAGTGTGAACAGGTGCTGAACCTAGAGTCGCCAACTCGTACATAGTTAGGTAAATAAGGCAGCACACTGCAGCGCTGAAACATGCAAACTTGAAACACGAAATTTGAACTGCATTACTGCACTAGAAATATGAAAAATGAGAGCGTTTAGCGCATAAAAATGGCCAATTTTATGTGTACCTGGTAGCCCCTTTACGGCATCTCTCTTATACCAGGTCCTACACTTGCCTTACCTCGCTGAGAATAAACGTCTCCATCTGAATTTTAGTCTAGGAAGAGGTTTCACATGTACCCATTCAGATGGAGATGTTTATTCTCAGCGAGGTAAGGCAAGTGTAGGACCTGGTATAAGAGAGATGCCGTAAAGGGGCTACCAGGTACACATAAAATTGGCCATTTTTATGCGCTAAACGCTCTCATTTTTCATATTTCTAGTGCAGTAATGCAGTTCAAATTTAGTGTTTCAAGTTTGCATGTTTCAGCGCTGCAGTGTGCTGCCTTATTTACTTAGCAGTCTCAGATACAGGCATACCCGGCAGAATAGCAGGCGGGGGCTCCTGAGCGCGTTCGGAATCGTAAGCTTCACAGAAATGGCTAGTTTGCGCATGCGGAAAAGAAGCCCGGCAAGTAATGCATGAGGTATACAGGACTGTGTGAGACTTAGTCCTTCTAGACATGATGACTATTGCTGCTGTTGCTGCTATGAAACTCTTTATGAGCTACTGGGTCTAGAACAAAAAACTGCTGTCAGGCTGAGGGAAGTAGCACTTACCCCAGTCCTGTGTCCCCGTCGGTTCTGAGCACCACACTAAACCGAGCTCTGAGCAGAGAAAACCTCCCTTATGAAGATCATGAAAAGGGGGAGGAGCCGCCATAAGGATCGTGCAAAGGCCAAAGCAGGGGACTTGATTTTCCCCATACCTGCGCTCTCCTAGAAACGCTGGGAGCACGAAACCGGAAGTACGCGCCGCCACGACCCTGCAGGAAACTACAGCGACCATGATGCAGCGGGCCGCCGGAAGAAAGTTGCTAGGGGCGGAACTTCCGCCCATGATCCTGCAGGGAACTACAGTGACCATGATGCAGCGGGCTGCCGGAAGAAAGTTGCTAGGGGCGGGACTTCCACCCGTGCTTTAGCTATGGAGACAACCTGGAACCGGCACCGCACTAAGTGCAGCATGGCGTTTTACCACCTGAGACCACGCAATGAAGCAGGAGCCCCCCCCCCCCCCCCGCAGCCTCTGACAACACACAAGGTTAGAAAAGAGGCATACACGTAAATATATATATATATATATACATACATACATACATACATACATACATACATACATACATACATATATACATATATACATATATACATATATATATATATATATATATATATATATATATATATATATATATATATATATATATACATACATGACGGTGCAGGCACCCTAACTCCTTCACCCTTCAGAAGGTGAGGAGAGGGACCGTCTGCCTCCTTTAAGCACCGCAGTCCAATGCATTGGTGATTGAAGTGGAGGCTGCACGGACAATGCATGAATGCCTGTACAACCTAGGGTTTCGTTACCTCAGGGTGGTCAGGTTTTTAGTCCGGCAATCCCACGTCGCGGGAAAGGATACGTGGAGGCGACACTCACACGTGCTCGCCCGTTGTTGGTTTGGGGAGATCGGACCCCTTCAAAAAGGTCCGTCGCCCCTATCTTATCCTCAAGGTAGAATGTATCTGGGAAAACCCAGAGATGTGCCTCCTACGGACACTAAGCATAAACTGGAGCTGTCAGGGCCAGTGTCAAGGTGTATACTATGGAGGAGGAGCTACCTTTTTTTTTTGTCAAATTAGTGTCAGCCTCCTGGCGGCAATAGCATACACCCACAGTCCTGTGTCCCCCAATGAGACGATGGAGAAAGTCGAGGTTACAATTATCTTGATATATCTGTAATGTGGAATTCTAATCCGAGAAATGTTGTAATCCAGTAGGAATAGGTGAAGAATCGGTTTGATGGTCATTAGCGAGTTAGTGGGGATGGTGAGCAATCATTGTGATACACATTAGCGAGTCGGTGGTGGACTGTTGTAGCCCAGAAGGAATGGATGAGGATTCAGTGTAGCACAGGGGTGTCAAACTGCATTCCTCGAGGGCTGCAAACAGGTCACGTTTTCAAGATTTCCTTGCATTGCACAGGTGATAATTTAATCACCTGCACAGAATGATTCCAGCACCTTGTGCAATGCTAAGGAAATCTTGAAAACACGCATGGTTTGAGGCCCTCGAGGAATGCAGTTTGACACCCCTGGTGTAGCAGACATTAGCGAGTTAGTAGTGAATAGTTGTAATCTAGAGGATGTTGTAATCCAGGAGGAAAAAGAGGGTTAGTTCTTTACAGAAAGTCCAACGTGTAATCCGCGTAGGAGATCTGGTCCTCCATCAGGCATGGATGTAACTGGACGGCTCCATCAGGCATGGGGGTAGCTAGACGGCTCCATCAGGCATGGGCGTAGCTGGACGGCTCCATCAGGCATGGGCGTAGCTGGACGGCTCCATCAGGCATGGGCGTAGCTGGACGGCTCCATCAGGCATGGGCGTAGCTGGACGGCTCCATCAGGCATGGGGGTAGCTGGACGGCTCCATCAGGCATGGGGGTAGCTAGACGGCTCCATCAGGCATGGGCGTAGCTGGACGGCTCCATCAGGCATGGGCGTAGCTGGACGGCTCCATCAGGCATGGGCGTAGCTGGACGGCTCCATCAGGCATGGGCGTAGCTGGACGGCTCCATCAGGCATGGGCGTAGCTGGACTGCTCCATCAGGCCATCGTAAAGGCGCCACACCTCTTTTACAAACGATTCTGAGGCTAGTCTTTCAGAGGCAAAAAAAACTTCTCCAGTATTTTTCAGTATTGCATGTTAATTCAAAAAGTCTGGGAAACATATAAATGATCAAAACCATTCCGGACAGAATTATTACGTGGTGGCGTCATGTTCTATTATCCTCTACAGACGCGTCATCCTCTGTGTATATCCCTTCACAACTGTTAAATGTCCTTAATGAGGATGACGGGGAAATATCGCTTGCAATTTTCATCCAAGCTAGATCTATCCAGGGCATGTTCTAAGCAGTGGCTGGATGATGGGGAGGTCCTCATACCATTAGTAGTAACTATCAAGACTACAGGTTCATTATCTGAGTCCCTTCATGTGTCATCAGAAGGAGCTACAGGGTGGGCCATGTATATGGATACACCTAAAATGGGAATGGTTGGTGATATCAACTTCCTGTTTGTGGCACATTAGTATATGGGAGGGAGAAAACTAATGGGCCACAAACAGGAAGGTGATATCACCAACCATTCCCATTTTACTTGGGTGGCCCACCCTGTATTACTGCTTCCTTACCAGGCACAGATCTATTTTGCTTCACACCTTTCCCTTCTGCACCCCTGCGGATAAGGGATCCTTCTATAAGGTTGTTGGTCCCTTTCAGCATGTCCTTATTGGGGGGAGACCCTTCCTGATGTCCTTATTGGGGGGGAGATCCGTCCTGCTTCCTCATCTTCCAGTGAGGCTGTCACTTGTGACTAAGTTCTCTATGAGCTGCAGTGCTGTATGTGGCTCATTAAAGGGAACCTGTCACCCCGAAAATCGCGGGTGAGGTAATCCCACGGGCATCAGGGGCTTATCTGCAGCATTCTGTAATGCTGTAGATAAGCCCCCGATGTTACCTGAAAAAGGAGAAAAAGACGTTATATTATACTCACCCAGGGGCGGTCCCGCTGCTGGTTAGGTCGGATGGGCGTCTCCGGTCCGCTCCGGCGCCTCCTATCTTCATTCCATGACGTCCTCTTCTGATCTTCAGCCACGGCTCCGGCGCAGGCGTACTTTGCTCTGCCCTGTTGAGGGCAGAGTAAAGTACTGTAGCGAGCAGGCGCCGGGCCTCTCTGACCTTTCCGGGGCCTGCGCACTGCAGTACTATCCTCTGCCCTCAAGAGGGCAGAGCAAAGTACGCCTGCGCCGGAGCCGTGGCTGAAGATCAGAAGAGGACGTCATGGAAAGAAGATAGGAGGCGCCGGAGCGGACCGGAGACGCCCATCCGACCTGACCAGCAGCGGGACCACCCCTGGGTGAGTATAATATAACGTCTTTTTCTCCTTTTTCAGGTAACATCGGGGGCTTATCTACAGCATTACAGAATGCTGCAGATAAGCCCCTGATGCCGGTGGGATTACCTCACCCGCGATTTTCGGGGTGACAGGTTCCCTTTAAGGGTAAGTTCACACTAGGCATTTTTTCAGCGTTTTTTTTTTTTTTTTTTTTTTTTCTGAAGCAAAACCCGACCTCTTCGTAGTAACGAAGCTGCAGAAAAAAAATCATGTTTTCCTTGTTTTTTCTTGCATTTTCTTGTGCTTTTTTTTTTCTTTTGCTAAGGTTTTGGAATGACAGATTTGTTTCTTGTGCATGCTGATAAAGTTTAGTACATGGCTGTGTGCATGAGATTTCTTAAATCTCATAGACTTTGCCGGTACTGTAACATTTGCATAAAAAAGCTGCAAAAACGGCCAGTGTGAATTTAGCCTAAGGAAGTGATGACACTCCCCACCCTGGCAACACCGCGCCTCTCCCACCCTGGCCCACAGAGCCGCCCCGACCCTGGCGCACATCGCGCCTCTCCCACCCTGGCACACCGTGCCGCCCTCACCCTGGCACAGTGTGCCACCCCCACCTTGGCCCACAGAGCCGCTTCCACCCTGGCACACTGCGACACCCCCACCCTGGCACACAGAGCTGCTGGCACACTGAGACACCCCTACCCTGGCCCACAGAGCTGCTTCCACCCTGACCCACAGAGCTGCTGGCACACTGCGACACCCCCACCCTGGCCCACAGAGCTGCTTCCACCCTGGCACACTGCGACGCCCACAGAGCCGCTTCCACCCTGGCACACTGCAACGCCCCCACCCTGGTCCACAGAGCCGCTTCCACCCTGGCACACTGCGACGCCCCCACTCTGGCCCACAGAGCCGCTTCCACCCTGGCACACTGCAACGCCCCCACCCTGGTCCACAGAGCCGCTTCCACCCTGGCACACTGCGACGCCCCCACCCTGGCCCACAGAGCCGCTTCCACCCTGGCCCACTGCTACGCCCCCACCCTGGCCCACAGAGCCGCTTCCACCCTGGCACACTGCGACGCCCCCACCCTGGCCCACAGAGCCGCTTCCACCCTGGCACACTGCGACGCCCCCACCCTGGCCCACAGAGCTGCTTCCACCCTGGCACACTGCGCTGCCTCCTTTTATTTTTTATACTTCTCTTCAGAAAGTATCCATATATTGTGTATTTCCAGTTGTTTTTGCTGTGTTCATCCTTAATACTTCACTCCTCAGCGGGGTAATTTAAACACTCGATTGAAAAAGCTGGATGACCATAATGATTTTAGTGCCATTATTTTGGCTGCGGCAGGTCTGCATCGCATGGGCTGGGAGAGCCGCATTGATCAGGTAAGTAGATGGCTGTTTTCTTGCCATAAATACATTCACAGTGTATTGTTTTACTTTGCACGGAGGCGGGGGCAGATTTTCTTTTGTCAGTGCACCTGGTCTTTAGCCAAAAATCCTTCATATATTTATGCAACTTGAAGTCCAGTTTCTTACTGTGTGCGGCTCCCGGTGACCGAGCAGCACGTGGAGGAGCTGGAAAGTGGTGCGGCATCAAATGCAATAAGGTGGCACAAAATAGGCCAACCAAAAGGTGGTGTAAAGTTAGCCGAGTGTCTGCAGATGTGCCAAACTTCCCATCCGGTGTGAGGCACACACATGTGGAGCGATTTCACGGTCTAAACCTGGGACGGGATCAGTAAACCTGCCCCATGGGGAGTACGGATAAGACTATGACCGCACCTTCATCAGATCTGGTGTCTCAGGCCATATAATAAGTTTCCATTATAAAATACGGAGTGCGCACTTGTCGAATGCAGGGTGCAAGTGGAATCCCAAGTGATAATAAACCGAAACACCTCGATGTTCGCACCCAAGGAGCACTGTTCACTTCTCATTGCTGTGCACGGTCTCCAATAAGCGGTTTCCTTGCATCAGTGGAGCGTGCAGTGGATATTATACTTGTCATATACTCCCTGTGAAACTGGGAAGCTCCTCAGTTGATGATTGTTCCTTTTTTTTCCTCCTCCTCCTCTCAGATCCTGTTACCGGAGCAGTGCCTGTATGCGGTGGGTCAGGTGCGTATTGGCAGGATTTCCTTCTTTTCGGTCATTCGTTTTTCACATTATTTGCATTATATTGGATAAATATTGTAATATATCTTTAGGTTTGCGATCTTGAATTGTGATGATTGGAGTCATGGCATTTTTACCCTCTGTTTCTATAGGGTGCATTAGCTGTAGAGGTTCGAGCCCGAGACCTGGACATACTGCAGATGGTTTGTGCCTTACAGGACCCTCAGACTGTGTTGTGCTGCATTGCTGAAAGAGCATTCATGAGAAGACTGGTAAGACCCCGCGAATACCATCAAAGTAATGGGTGTGATCAGTGTGAAGGAGAAATGGCTAATGAAATCAATTATATAAGGTTTAATAAGTCAGTTCAGATATGGTGTAGCAAGATGGCGATTGTGTTTTTTGAAGATGTCTTGGAGATCCTTGGAAGGAATCTTTGGAATGCAGGAGTGAAGATACTGGAATACACCATATCTGAAAATGAAGCTTGCACTGTACCAATTACAAAGTGACTAGCTGTACAGAAGTTGTGCGACCCCCCCATTTCCTGCTCTTAGTATATTCTTTTGTTTTGAGAATAAAGTTCAGTTGGGCACCAACTTTGACTGAGAGAGGCAGTGTGAATCGTCTCTGTGAATCTGATGCATTCTTGGCCTCTAAACTAGCACTCAGCTAGTCAGGTACAAGCAATCATATTGATCTCACTTTAAGAGATCACCCTCACATTTTTGGCGCCACAACGTGCGGCTCACTGAGGATGTACACTCCCCAGACATTGACACCCGGAATGGATCGAGGAAGAACGTCCAGAGTGGTTTGACTAGGAGACTGATCACCTCCATAAAAACACGGTAAGTCTGCGGATTCCTTTATGAATCTGTAGTACTTGCCTGTGTTTCTCGAACCATTCTGTGTGTTCACCCTCACAACAGCATGTTACCGCCGATGGCACCGCAGCGTGTGATCAGAGCCCCTGCTGACGGTCAGGGACACATGCGGATCACAAATTAGTCAGCGTTTAATCCAAAGACCTCAGATGATTTTTTTTTTTCTCACTTTCCGACCATATGCAATCTGCCTTTTCACAGCAGCAGCTAGTTATCATGTACAGGACCAGGTTCCTACGTTACAGAATGGTAATGTATCTATAAAACACGGATGTTATGCTGAGGCTCTGTGTGGCATCACATTTATTTCTGCACCTTTTAGACTTGAATGGGCGAGTCTCAATCAGCTCACTGAAGAAACCAGTGCGTGATTGGGTCAGTGAAAAAAAACACTTGTGTGCACTTTCCCACTGAGTAACATTGGTGCTGTCTTTTTTTTTTTTTCTTTTCATGGCTACCACTCTGATTGAAAATATGGTTTTGTGAACGAGGAGCTCATAGCGACTAATAATTGTAGACCCCAAATAATCACCCTCTCGTATTTCCAGAACAGAATGAGTGCAGTCACCAGCTGTGCCCATCTGCCCCTTTTACTAGGATGTATTGTACACTATTTAAGATCTGCTATAATTATTCTACTTTTTGAGAACTTTGCAATGCAAATATATGTACCAAACCAAGTTTAAGAAGTCCTTTTACAGGGAATCGGTCATTGGATTTCTGAAGCCTTATCTGAGAGCTGCATGATATAGGGGCAGAGACCCCGATTCCAGTGATGTCACTTACTGGGCTGCCTGCTGCAGTTTGATAAAATCCGTTTTCTCTGCAGCAAATTTATATGTTCCCTGAATGGGTGAAACTTTGGTGTTAATAGGGCTTACCAGTGGAGGGTTAGTTGTGGATTGCACTGGTAAGGGCGGGAGTCATTGGGGTATAAATAAGGTGAGCGGCCCGCTATATTGCTCTGTGGGGGGGGGGGAGGGGGTGTTATGGACAGATATTGATCTATTCTAACCCAATTTGAATGGCTTTTTATTTGCACCTTTACTATTTTTATCTGCTTGCCATTGAAAGTTATGTTACATTCTCACGTTTGTGTTGGATTTCTCATGAAACCGTATTCATCCTTCCACATGAAGGGAACGTGGCACGTCGCCCATGCCCTCCAGACCACCAGCATGTGTACACTCCTATACTAATGCCCTGCCTAACCAGCCCTTCCCACAGGGGCGAGATAACATGGTGAGTGGGATGAGTAGTCTGGGAAACGCCCCATCAGCTGCCTGAAGCATATCTGCATATTGAGAACAGAATTTGCCAGTAGTTTTTTGACTCCCGTTAATGAGCTATACAGTAGGCAGAGCTTGTTAGGAGTGTACACGTGCTGGCGGTGTGGAGACATGAGCGACCAGGGCTTGTTAGGAGCGTACACGTACTGGCGGTGTGGAAACATTTGTGACCAGGGCTCGTTAGGAGTGTACGCGTGCTGGCGACAGGCAACCAGGGCTCGTTAGGAGTGTACACGTGCAGGCGGTGTGGAGGACACAGGCGACCAGGGCTTGTTAGTGTACACCTGCAGGCGGTGTAGAGGACACAGGCGACCAGGGCTTGTTAGGAGTGTACACGTGCAGACGGTGTGGAGACACGGGCGACCAGGGCTTGTTAGGAGTGTACACGTGCTGGCGGTGTAGAGGACACAGGCGACCAGGTCTTGTTAGGAGTGTACATGTGCTGGCGGTGTGGAGACACAGGCGACCTGCCAGGTTCCCCTTAGGATTGTGTGTATGGGATGACTGACATTCGCCACCATTGTGTTTCCCTTTAGGAGGGTGGCTGCAGTGTGCCGGTGGCAGTGTGCACAGTTATCCAGGATTCGCAGGTAATGGATCTCCAGGTTTTCACGGTTCTTTGTGTCCTACTCATTGCATCTGTTCTCATTGTGCTGGGTTTCTTTAGCTGTATCTTACTGGCGCGGTTTACAGCCTGGATGGATCCGACTGCCTGAAGGAGACGATGCAGAGACCTGTTCTGTTCCCGGATGAGGTAAGACAGGTTACAGGCTGCGCTACTAACACACACCCCACTGCTATCCACTGACATCTTCCTCCTGTATGGGCGATGGACCTTACTGAAGGCCCTGGGATCTTCGTATTCTCTGAGCACGGCACTTGACGTTTGTAGCCCGCTATCCTCACAAATTGACATATCCAAGCAGCATTTTGGTTGAAACTTTCTTGTTATATTCCTGCTGAGTACTGACTAATGCTGAACCATACTTTTTTTTTCCCTCCCATATAGGATGTTGATGGACCAAATGATGATAGTCAGCACGTAGGAATCACAGCACTTGGTGTACCACGTAAGGCCTTGGCATCTGCAGAGTATCTAGGAACAGAACTAGCAGACTTACTACTGAGCAAAGGCGCTAAAGAGATCCTGACCGTGGCCAGACAGCTGAATGATGCCAGATAATGCACACCACAGTACTAATGGTGCTGTAGGGACAGTTCAATCACACTTTCTATTTTCTAGGTAGCACTGTTTGGAGAACCTCGGCAGATCATGTAATATGTTCTCCAGACAGTGCAGCCTACACAATAAGAAGTGTAGAGATAAGCCAAGATGATTACTGACCCCGGCCGTCAGACAGCATTCACTGGTAGAATACAGAGAAGAACATGACCAGGACTTTATAATGTGCAGCTACGATGTGGGACGATGTGATCAGTTATTAGCCTGTACAATGAAGAAGCTGCGACCATTTACACGGCTGGAGAAGCTTCCACAGAAACATGCTGCAGCCAGAAATATGGCGCTATGTGAACGTAATGATGGAGGGTCAGCAACCACTGCAGAAGAAGCTACATGTAGCTCATCTGGCCTTACTCAAACCACCTAATAAAACTATCTTATCCCATTTCTATGCTAATGTGAATAGATGAATATTAAATATGAAGGCTGTCAAAATCTATTAAAAGGAAGTCTGTCCCCCATTTATTGTACTCAGGGCAGCATGAAGTGATGACACCCCCATTTTAGAGGGTGTCGTGCCTGTCACCATAAACAGCCTGTCACAGAGCAGGGACTGAGTAGATTGATTTACAGATTCCGTATAACCTGTGATTCATTAATTAAAGCTGCAGATTCTGTGGTGATCGGTCTGGTGACTGACAGCCTTTGTGTGCATACAGACAGCTGTCAGTCACCGGACCGCTCACTGTTCTTTCCTTGCAGTGCAGAGTCTGTAGTATGAATCCATGAAATATTCCTGATATGTCGGCTTCTCCTGCCTCCAGCTGCTGCTTCACTGCTTTTTTTTCTTCCTATTACTATGCATAGAGAGAAATGAAAGATCAATGAGCAGCAGGAGGGTGAGAAGCCAACATAGGAACTCATCAGCACCGGCCTCGCACTGCAACTAATGAACTGAGTAACAACGACTGCTTGTTTCTAAATAGTAGAGACACTGCGCCCATTGTGGTGCCTCACTACTGCAGCATACATAGGATACAGTGAATGTTAAGAGTTTTGACACACAATGATTTCCCACTTGGACAATACACATTAATTTGTCCCACATTTACAGTGCCTTGCGAAAGTATTCTACCTTCTTGAACTTTTCAACCTTTTCCCACATATCGTGCTTCAAACATAAAGATACCAAATGTAAATTTTTGGTGAAGAATCAACAAGTGGAACACAATTGTGAAGTTGAACGAAATTAGTTATTTTAAATTTTTGTGAAAGATCAAAAACTGAAAAGTGGGGTGTGCAATATTATTCGGCCTCTTTAACTTAATACTTTGTTGCGCCACCTTTTGCTGCGATTACAAGTCGCTTGGGGTATGTCTCTATCAGTTTTGTAAATCGAGAGACTGAAATTCTTGCCCATTCTTCCTTGGCAAACAGCTCGAGCTCAGTGAGGTTTGATGGAGATCGTTTGCGAACAGCAGTTTTCAGCTCTTTCCACAGATTCCCGATTGGATTGAGGTCTGGACTTTGACTTGGCCATTCTAACACCTGGATACGTTTATTTGTGAACTATTCCATTGTAGATTTTGCTTTGTTTGGGATTAATGTCTTGTTGGAAGACAAATCTCCGTTCCAGTCTCAGGTCTTTAGCAGACTCAAACAGGTTTTCTTCAAGAATGGTCCTGTACTTGGCTCCATCCGTCTTCCCATCAATTTTAACCATCTTCTCTGTCCCTGCTGAAGAAAAGCAGGCCCAAACCATGATGCTGCCACCACGTTTGACAGTGGGGATGGTGTGTTCGTTTGGCATTGTTGCCAAAAAGTTTGATTTTGGTTTCATCTGTCCAGAGCACCTTCTTCCACGTGTTTGGTGTCTCCCAAGGGGCTTGTTGCAAACTTTAAATGACACTTTTTAAGGATATCTTTGAGAAATGGGTTTCTTCTTGCCACTTTTCCATAAAGGCCAGATACGACTGATTGTTGTCCTATGGACAGACTGTCCCACCTCAGCTGTAGATCTCTGCAGTTCATCCAGAGTGATGATGGGCCTCTTGGCTGCATCTCTGATCAGTCTTCTCCTTGTTTGAGATGAAAGTTTAGAGGGACGGCCGGGTCTTGGTAGATTTGCAGTGGTATGATACTCCTTCCATTTCAATATGATTGCTTGCACAGTGCTCCTTGGGATGGTTAAAGTTTTGGAAATAATTTTGTATCCAAATCCGGCTTTAAAGGGCCACTGTCACCCCCTCCAGCCGTTATAAACTAAAAGAGCCACCTTGTGCAGCAGTAATGCTGCATTGTAACCAGGTGGCTCTTTTAGTTTTGTGTTTATGTATTACTAAAATAAAGCGCTTTGAAACTTTTCAAAAATACCTATTTTTGTCCATGGAGGTGGGTCTGAAGCCTCCTCTGTGAAGCGCCCAACTGCCGTCACTCATCTCTTCTGGGGCGATGGTCGCCGCCCCCTGCGTGCTGTTCTTCTTAAATCCGGCGCCTGCGCTGTGCGTGCCTGCCTGGGGCAGGCGCATTGACAATTGGCAGTCATAGCTCAGATGCCGGGTTCCTGACTGTGCAGGCAGTGCGGCCACCCTGTTACTGAATCCTCGCCCCGCACTGTGTTATGCATTATGCATGGTGTGGGGCTGGGATTCCTGGGCAGATTCCTGCACAGACCGACGCTGGAAGGCGGGGAACCTGGGGGAGCGTCTGACAAGCGCAGTGTGCATGCCCAGGAATCCCAGCCCCGCACAATATTGTATGCCCCACTTTTCAGTTTTTGATTTTCCACAAAAATTTAAAAATAACCAATAAATTTCGTTCAACTTCACAATTGTGTTCCACTTGTTGTTGATTCTTCACCAAAAATTTACATTTGGTATCTTTATCTTTGAAGCATGATATGTGGGAAAAGGTTGAAAAGTTCCAGGGGGCCGAATACTTTTGCAAAGCACTGTATTGTACTCATTGTTTTCCTGTCAGTGTCCTGGATATTCAGCCATACTCCAGAGCGGCTATCTTTTACATTACTACCCTTGTCCAAGAAACAGTTCTCTGTACCTGGTTCTCTGAGGCTCGTGCACATAACCGTATCTTCGGTCTGAGTATAATCGACAAAACATCGGATCACACTCAGACCAATGTTGTTCTATGGGGCCATGCAAGTTAAGATTTTATTTTATCTTGGACAAAAACGGTCCAAGGCGAAAGAAATAAAAAAAAAAAAACCAATAGCAGCATGCCTGATTTGATATTCAGATCAGTTGGCCATGCAAGTCTGTGGAAACCATCAGACTGCACTCAGATGACATCCGAGTGCAATCCCATTTCTACAGACTGAGAAAATGGAGTAGTTAGATATTTTTCCTCATCTGAGAGAATTGGCTCAGAGTGTGATTTGATGATCCGTCCAATTCTCTGTGATGAGAGAAGATACTGCACACGTCTGTATTACAGCTCCTAGCTGTACAGAGAGGTACGGTAATAGGCCACATAGAACTGAGGTCCTGCTGTACCTCTATTGTCCCATATGAATTTAGACTTTGTTGGTAGATAGTTGTGGAGCTTTCCCCTGGACACCAGAGTATGGAGATGCTCTCCTAGAATTGGTCCTTTTTCAGAAAGTTTAGTGACATGTTGTGCAGAGTCCACACTGCTTTGGGGCCTGTATACTTTACTGAGGTTTTTAAATCTACGAGAATAAATGACTGACCACTCGGTACCACTGCTCCGTGCTGGATGAAGATCGGTAGGAAGAGGCGTCGGACCTTCAGGACACATCCAGTATTTTACATCAGTGTCTGGAAGCTAAAACCAGATGTGAATGTGACCGTATACTGATTTAGGTAACATGTACGAACAGTGTATGTATCACGGTCAGTGCTGGATGCTTTCACCACTTACATGTCTGAGCGCATGAAGATCCCAGGAGCCGGATCTCCCTACATATTTGGTATTACCAGATCTCAAGCCATGGCAACTTGCTGGATGAACAATCTGGAGGAAGATGGGTTCACCGGGGTCTTCTCTGTCCTCATATTGATTGTATGGCAATAGCTATTACCTTTATAAAATATTTTACCTACAAGGCAATAGATCCTAGGAATTTCCCTCCTAAAAATATCACATTTACATAAAGAGGGAAGTGAAATAAAAAGACAAGTTAGTTAAAAATATAAATTTTATATAATGTTAAATATTTAACATTTAAAAAGAAAATCCTGCTTTAGTTCCTTCAAAACAAATCATCCGTACCCAGTGCAGGTACCCCAAAACGGCTAGTGCATCGATGTAAAGATGGATCCCTTGGGGACGGTCACATCAGATCCTGGGGATGGCCTGAGAGCAGCAGCGAGGCGATTACCGGACAGTCCGAGGTGGAAGTCACACGTCATAGAAGAGTCTAACCAACTGGTACCGGATTAAGAAGGCACAGCAGCTGCCCAGAACCTGCAAGGCAACAAACATGCTGTGACCCTGCCCTCTGTATACTGCAGACATGTCTCCTACAATGGTATCTAATGGGGGGAGGGTGACGGGTCACATCTCAGGCACAGGATTATTGTATTACCATCTCACCATGTGCTGACGCATGACACATCACAATCTGTGTCTTCTCAAGTGTTGCCACAAAGCCATTGTCCTAAAGGGAAATGGTCAGGATCCCCGTTATCATACACTAGGAAAAGTGTAAAGGTACCGTCACACTCAGTGACGCTGCAGCGATATAGACGAGCCGATCGCTGGAGCGTCGCTGTAGAGACGTCAAACACAGCAGCTCCAGAACGATGCAGGAGCGATCCAGTGACGTAACAGCGACTCACTTAGGGTATGTGCCCACACTGCAGATTTTCCTGCGGATTTTTCCGCAGCGGATTTGGAAAATCTGCAGTGCAAAACCACTGCGGATTTTCTTGCGGTTTGTTCTGCGGATTCTTCTGTGGGTTTTCACCAGCACTTTCCTATTGGTGCTGGTTGAAACCTGCTGCGGAATCCGCACAAACAATTGACATGCTGCGGAAAATAATCTGCAGCGTTTCCGCGTGGCTTTTTCCGCAGCATGTGCACAGTGGTTTTTTTTCCCCATAGGTTTACATTGTACTGTAAACTTTGGGAAAACTGCTGCGGATCCGCAGCGTGTGAACACAGCCTTATTGTTCTCGCTGGTTGTTAGCTCCATGTAAAACGTTGCTGGCATCGTTGCTTTTGATGTCAAACATGACGATACACGCCGACCTGACGACCAAATAAAGTTCTGGACTTCTAGCTCCGACCAGCGATGGCACAGCGGGATCCAGATCGCTGCTGCGTGTCAAACACAACGATATCGCTATCCAGGACGCTGCAACATCACGGATCGCTGTCGTTCTCGTTGTAAAGTTGCTGAGTGTGACGGTACCTTTAGAGCTTGGAGGTGAAAATTACACGAGAGATTACTCTGCTTTTGCTGGCCCTGATTCAGCATTGCCCTTGTGAGGTTTTTTTCCGTCTGTGCCCAATTTATTCTATTTGCACCTTGTTTAAGTCTACTTCGTGTGTGTGTGTGTGTATTTGTGGGTGGAGTTTAGCAACTGTAAGGCTGTGTTCACACGTTCCGGTTTTTTCGCGGTTTTTCCCGATAAAAATGCTATAAAACCGCAAAAAAAACCGCATACAATAAGCATCCCATCATTTAGAATGAATTCCGCATGTTTTGTGCACATGATGCGTTTTTTTCCACACAAAAAAATGCATCAGGCACAAAATCCGGACATGTTCTATCTTTTTGCGGTTTTTCTGCGGATTTCCCACTCCAAAATGCATTGGGAAGTGTCCGGAAAAAACCGCGGCAAAAAACGCATGCGGTTTTCTTGCGGATTTCATGCAGAAAACGTCCGATTTTTCACAGGAATTTTCTGCATGAATTCCTGAACGTGTGCACATAGCCTAAATGTTTTCTTTCAAATCATCAATTGCACATTTTGTAAAACGTTGCAAAGTTTGGCTAAGCTTACTCCATCCCTCCCCCGACAGATGTAGTGTGTTAGTATTTAGGCAAAACTGTTGTGTCACAAAGTTGAACATTTCACAAAAAAAAAAAAAAAATTCACACCAAGGAAATGTTTTACTATGTGTCAAATTTATGAATTGTGTGCGCAGTTTTAAGTAATTTGACACCTAAAATGGCAACTAAGGCAAAAAAACGGAAAAGGGACAAAGTCCACTCCCCAGCCACCTTACAATAGAGATCAGACTAAGCCGTGCCAGGTAGTAGACTTGCTTTATTTCACCTACCACCAGGGCCTTCCTGCTGAGGATATCTCTGCCCCCTCTCACTGCTAGGGACCTGAAAGTAGCCGATGAGTGAGACTACCTAGTTCTAGTTACCATTTGTTAGGGGGGGGGGGGGAGCGTATACATTTTTCTTACCTTTAGTGTTTCTACTTTATACATAGTGATTTTCTCATTACATGGCTTTGCTCCCACTGTAGCATGCAGAGATGCTATTTTCTAATATAAAGCTAGAATATTTAGACAAGCATTTATTTTTTTAATTTCTCCACAAAAGAAAAGTGAATGAGCAGTTGTGCATCTATCGCCCCCGGGGATTAGATGTTTTCTGGGATGTGATCACAGCAGTGCTTGATCTGTTAATTTCTGGCAACTGTGTGTGCACAGCCATACGTGGCGTGTACGAACTCTGCAATTCTAAAACCTTTTACTTTTAAGGCCAAGATCAAACGAGCGTCATCATTAACTAGCACCAGACTCATGTGCCCC